>NW_022900949.1:43492926-43512743 GCF_012274545.1 Fukomys damarensis | reverse complement strand
CACACACACACACACACACACACACACACACACACACACACACACACACACACACACACACATGGGCGCACACCTGTATCTGTTTTTCTTTCTAGCTGAGAAACCCATATACCTGGCAGCTTAGAGTGAAAAACTAGTGGTTCAGCCTCAGGCTCAAATAGCATCCTGGTCCATAGAAAGGGACTGTAACAGTCTTTTTCTCAGGGATTTACATGGAAAAAATACAATCATTGGGGCAGGATCCCTGTGCGTGCCTGGCATATAAGAAGAGCTCATGAAGGAAAGCTACTAATACTGCATGTGAGATCAAAGTCAAGCTGCTGTGGTTGTGGGGTCAAGATCCCCATTACCACCCTGCCTCAAGCAATTATCCCCGGTCTCTGAACCAGGGACTCCTGGGGGACATAACTTGGATACCTTGACTCAGATTCTAGGGTGGCAGCAGGATCAAAGTAGTGTTAACTGACGATTACTGGAGCCAGAATACTATAGAATTTGTCAGCATGGAATTAGGTCACAGAATTCTTAAAATGGAGCGCAAAAGCCCCCCAAAACTCAACATCCCAAGGTGCAATACACCTCTGATTTCCTGGGCCCAGGAACAATGGGCTACTTCCCAGTGCAGTCTGGGCACTAGGGGTTCTTACCCTGGGGGTCCTGCAGCATCCAGGGATGGGGAGGACTCTTAGGCTCTACCAGAATCAGAATCCCTTCATTTTCTGGGATTTCCTACTTCTCCTCCTCCACCAGCTCAGGTGCCCTGAAGGTCCAGCTGCTCCTAAAACACACTTACCTGGCCTGGATGCCTCCTACTGACCCACCCTAGGAGATCCCTTAAGGCTGGGTGAATCCTTAGGGTAAATCCTCAGCCTTCTGGCCCTGTAGAGTGGGCTTCTGGTCTGATGGTGACTACAGGCCTGTCCCTATGGCCTCCCCGTCTTTGCAAGTGAGGAGTTGGTACTGTGGGGAAAGATGAGCACCCCCCACTCTGCATTTGTGGGAGGGCACCTGCTGTGCACCTGGACTTTATGTCCACCATCTCTCAACTAGGAAATCAAGCACCAGATGGAGAGGTGACATACCCGAGGTCACATACCTGGAAGGCAGCAGTGGGAGGGTGTGACCTAAAGCTACTGTCCTGGAAGGAGGCATGAGGACTCAGGTCCCAACTGTCACATGGGCTACTGACCAATGGGCAGAAACAGAGACCTGCAGGCTGTGTATCCTGTACCCCAACTTCAGTGGGGTACAGAGGGTGGCACAGCTCCTACCATGGCACCAGGGGGCCAGTCCCATATGACCTTTCCAGGTGGCTAATGAGGGCCCAGGCACCACTCAGTAATTGGCCTTATTAGGCAGCTAAGTCTGCCCAGGGGATGGGGTGGCGGATGCTGGGCCCCACGGGAACTGGCCAGACAACTGCCTGTTAATTACCTGAAAAATCAGACAATTAGGCTTCCTGCCACCCGCCTGCCATGTCCTGCTGGCCCCTAATTACCAAGCTAGCGGCTGCTGAGCAGGCTGGGAGTGACCTGGATTTGGATTGTGGACCAGCCTCTGCCATCTCCCTCATCCCCCACCTCCTGTTTCTGTCACAGGCTTCAGAGACAGAGACCTGGGGTGGAGGTGTGCCCTTCAGGGGCTCCCCCCAAAGCTCCCAACCCCAGCCCCTTTTCCAGTCCTGGATCCTTCCCACCCGCTATCACTCCTGCCAAACACAGCTTCAGAAGAGAAGAGATGGATGGCCAAAGCTCTAGCAGCCCTCAAGGAAGATGTGTAGGCTTCTTGGGCATGGGACAAAATCGAGGAAGGGAAGGGTTTGAGGCAGGGAGAATACGGGGCTGATGTCCCTCTGCTTGGCACTTACAGGTAAAAGATACTGGTGGTTTCAGGAATAGGACAGGCCCAGAAGCTGAGAGCTCTCCAGGGGTCTTGACACAGCCTAGGGGATGCTAGGTGCCTCCAGCCTGCCCTTGGGGAGCTTCCTTCTCAAAAGGGGAGATGAACTTGAACAAGGTGTGATGAGTGTGCAGTCTGCAGGGGAGGTATGGAAAGAGGGCCCTGACTTGGCTCAGTGGTCCGGGAAGGCCCCCCCAGAAACAGTGGTCGTTGGATTGAGCCACGTAAGAGTGCACACTTCCCAGCAGAGGGAGCAGCGTGTGGGAGGTCCTGGGGGTGGGTTCTCCTGTTGGGGAGTGCAGGTGGAGGGGTGGCAGCCCTAGCAGAAACCTACTGTTTTCCAGGCAATTGGCTGGAGGCAGCTATAGGCAATACCTGGGTAGGGTGAGCAGCAGCTGGAAAAGACATCTAGAGTCTGTCAAGGGAGAGGCTTGGTGGGGTGGGCAGAGGCACATGCATTGCTCCTTGTCCTGATCACACTGGGGCTCCTCGCCCCAATAGGCAGAGCCTGAAGAAGGAGGTCTGATCTGGGGCTGTGGGGACTCCTTTTGTGAAGGACCTGCATGCAGAAGTACCAGCCACCCCCTTCCTAACCTATTTCCTGTTCTGGGATTAAAAGCCTCTTCCAGCCCAGTATAGTGGTACATACTTGTAATCCCAGCACTCTGGGAGGCTGAGGCAGGAGGATCACAGATTCTATCCCAACCTGGGCAATTTAGCAACCTAGCAAGACCTTGCCTCAAAATAAAAGGTGGGGTGGGGGGCTGGAGATGTAGCTCGGTATGAAGGTCCTGGGTTTAATCCCCATTACTGGAGAAAAATAACCCCAAAACCCTTCCACTATTTCCTTGGCTCAAAGATGCAAGCTCCTCA
This sequence comes from Fukomys damarensis, assembly GCF_012274545.1. Classification (NCBI taxonomy): domain Eukaryota; kingdom Metazoa; phylum Chordata; class Mammalia; order Rodentia; family Bathyergidae; genus Fukomys; species Fukomys damarensis. The sequence goes on along the minus strand of NW_022900949.1, from coordinate 43,509,971 downwards.
GAAAGGCATTCCTAGCTTAGAGAGGTCAAAAGGCTAAATAGAGGTCACCCAGCCAGCTGGCAGAAGTGGGCCTCAGAGAAACATCTACTCTGGTCTCCCAGTGAGATTCTGGCCCAGCTGCAAGCTGGTAATGGGGAGGGGAGACAAGACTTCATTAGGAGGCTGTGGTAACTGCCTAGTATTCCACAGCCCTAATTGTGACAGGTACTCAGGTATTTCCTGCCAAACACATGATTTTGCTGTGTGGCAATTAATGGAGGGACATGGGGCCTTCAGGTTTCTGCCAACTGCTCTCAGAGAGTTGGAGCCTTGTGTCACATGCACTCACAGGTGCAACCAACCTGTATCCCTGACTGCCTGCAGCCCCTGGTCCAACTGTACTGCATTGTCACTATTGATTAGAGCAGATCACACACCACCCAACTCTAGGGCACTCTTCTCACAGATGCCCCGCTCACTGTCTGTTGTTCTTATTCAACTGGCTGTGTGCTTATACCTTTCTGACCTTGAGGGCAGGCCAGGGCCTCAACCCTTGTCATCGCTCATGGTGTCTGGCCCCGTCCCTGACACAGAGAACAGACCTGAAAATATGCGTTGGGTGGAGAGCAGGTGGGTGGATGAATAAATAGAAGGATAGACAGGTGTGTGACTTTTCCAAGGTTCCTGAGCCTTTACTAGCAGATGTAGGACTTGAACCTGGCCAAGGGCTCCCATATGCTGCCTGTCTTATCCTGTCCCCAGCCTGATCACCCAGAAATATTGCCTTTAGGATGCAGAGGCATCTGAACAGAGAACATCCCCAATCTGTGCACCCACTTTGAGCTGTCACTAGCCAGTCTGAATCGCCAGGTCCCAGGAGAGCTTGCATCTCTGCCAGACCCAGGAAGATGGTGCACGCCTGGAAGGAGGAGTCATTGCCTGGGTCAGGAGAATTCTCCCATGCAATGCCAACGCCAGGGCCCAGATTGGGCAAGCGGCACAGTTGTAAAGAGAGCAGTGGAGACTTGGGAAGGGAAAGGGGTTCCCTTGCACTCAGTGAGGGAGGAAGGAGTGACAAACAGCTGGACAACACAGAAGCTTCAGCGCCTATAAGCATCTGCCCCAGCTTGGCTTCCACTATTGTCCCTGTACCAGCGGCTAGTCAGCCCTACCGGATACAACCCACCTAAGCTGATTCCTGGCTCTGTCCCCCGGGACAGTCTTGCTTCCTCCGGAATCCTCAATTTACTCATCCAGAATCACAGGTGAGATGAAATGCAAAGGATCTCTATGCACAGACCCCAGGCATTGTATGTGTTCAGCAAACAGTAGCTACTATGTATTGCTCCACTTTCAGAAGGAGAAACTGAAGTCTTAAGAGGTAAAGTGACATTCTGAGGACAAGGACAGAGCCAGGATTGGCAGCCAGATACCCTGGCCTCGGATTGAGCATCCTGGCCATACTGTTGCCCATACTGTTCTGGGGCAGGCCAGGCCCAGAAGATGCCAAGCAGCTGAAACCTGTGGTCTCATTTGGGGTGTGAAGAAGAGTCATTCACAGCTAGTCAAGGCCAGCTAAGCAGAACCCAAAGTGTGAGTCTAGGTGACCCTCATGAGGGCTAGTCCTGTGAGGAGATGGGGAAGATCCTGATAGATCTACCTTAGGCAGCTGGGTCTGAAATTCTACCCTGAACACTTTCCATGTTCCTTCCTCTCTTCTCTCCCATGCCCCAGTCTGAGCCAGCTGCTTGGGTAGCTGCCTGGGCCACACTCTTGGGCTATACCTCCTGCTGGACATGGCCAGACACATGTCCTTCCCATGAGGAGGTTGGGCCAGGATAGGCAATATCTTCTCAGCTCCTTCTCAGAGCCATGCCAAGGTACAAGCTGTTCCTGGAAGACTGTAACACGAGCTGGGATTGGTGGGGCTGTGCCCATGACACACCAGCTCTTCAGCCGGTAGTCTGTAGGCCATTCTGTGATCAGGCTCCTTAGAACTATAGCTTGGCATGTGAAGGCCTGCACTTCAGGGAAAGTACTGGAAACTGCCTTCTTGCATGGTTGGGCTAAGTGCCAGAAATTCCAATAATCATGCTGACCATGTGCATCTTACTTCACAGTTTGCAGAGTATAACAATCTTCCAAGTGGTGATGGTCATGGGGTCATGTGTGCCAGGACCTGAGCAGGTAGTCTTCAGCAGTAGTTCTTCTATCTTGACCAGCACTCTGGGAGAAGGGCCTACCCTTATTCCATTCTACCTCTTGGAGAGGAGTGGTCCCTTGCTTCTAGTCACACAGCCCTAGAACTAGCCTCAGCCTGACCCTTACTAAAAAAAGATGAAGAAAGCATAGCTATAACTTGAAGAGGGCTGGGCACTCAGGAGAAAGCAGGAGTGTACCTCAGAGACCCAGGGCTGTGCAACGTGGCAGGCAACGTGGCAAGGGCCATGGGCTGAGTGACAGGAAGTAGGGGTCACCACAGAAGGACCATCCTGGCTGGATCTGCTCTCTTTTCCAGTCCCTGGACAAGGCAAAAAAAAACTCTGGGTTCCTCTAGGATGAGGGCAGAGGCTAGAAAGGACCATGGATCCTAGTGGGTACTCTTTAGGAAAGAGCTAAATGTAGAGACTCACAAGGATCTTTCAATGTTCTGTATCTTGTTTTTGCCACCAAAAGCCAACAAGCCATGGGTATTCCCATAATCCTTCCAAAATGCCTCTTGTCCCACCATCTTATCATTGAGGATCCTGAATTGAAACCTTGCCACTTGCCTGTCTTGCTGGGTGGGAGCTCCAGGAGGGGGACCATGGTTCTGTTTCACAGCTTGACAGCTGTACCAGTGAGATATTCAATGAATATCTTCTAATTGCATGGGTGGGTGGGTGGTTAGTTGCATGATGGACTGGATGGCTACATTTGTTTCCTATAGCTGCTGTAAAAGAGTCCACAAACTTACTGGCTTGAAACAATACAAATATATTCTGAAAGGGCCTCTCTGGGCTAAAATGGAAGTACTGGCAATTCTTCACTTTGGAGAATCTAAAGGAGCATCTACTTCTTTACCTTTTCTGCTTCTAGAGGCTTCCAATTTTCCTTACTTGTTGGCCCCCCGTTCTATATTCAGTGCCAGCTATGGAAGGCCAAGTCCTTCTTAAACTGCCACCTCCTCCCTCTTTTTATCCTCTCTTTCCCTCTTTTTTTTAAACAGGACATTATCATTTTCCTCTTTTTCCCTCTTAAGGACCCTTTTGATTACAATGGACCCAATTAGATAACTCAAGGTCATCTCTTTAACTCCAGACAATGTAACCTAAATTCCATCTGTAACCTTAATTCCCCTTTACCATGTTAAGTAACATAATCATAGGTTCTGGGAATTAGGATGTAGACATCATTTGGGGGCCATTATCACAGATGGATAGGTGGTTGGTTATTTGGATAAATGGATGGATGGATGGATGGATGGATGGATGGACAGATGGACAGATGAACAGACTGACAGTTATTAGGCTGATTCCCCACAGTGGATGAACAGAGCACACCTGTTACCTCTTGTCTTCTATGTAATTGAAGAGCCTCAGGCCAGGGGAGGAAAGTTTGCCTGTACTTGTTTGGCCTGTGTTTTATTTCCTCCACTGGCTCTAGCCCTCCAGAAGTGGAGAACTGTATTCCACTTACCAACCTGGCGCTCCAGGACCTGTTGGACCCTTAGCTGCTGTTGGGTAAGAATGACTTCCTGGGACATTCAGCTGAGATGGGATGTTGGAGGGGAGGAGGCAGGGGTCTGGAGATGGGGCTCCTTCTGTGTGAATGTGACAGATAAAGATGAGAGGAGCTCAGGCCTCCTTGGCCAATTCACTCCTTGGAATTTTTTTCCAGGGGAAGGGAGGTCAATTAACTTTATATGTATGTGTTTAAATATAATGTATGATTAATATAAAAGAGTACCTTAAAAGGCAATGCATAATAGTTTAAGAGATACCTGTGACCCACCAAACAACCCAAGGACAAGAACAGAACTTGCCTTGCCAGCCCACAAACTTCATGAGGCCTGGAATTTGTGTCCGATGCTCATGCTCACCTCTCCCCTGCACCGCCAAGGGTGTGGCTATGATAGGTGGTCCCAGGTGGGGGCTTCTGATGTGCTTCCTTTACCCAAACCCCACCTGCCCAAGTGTCACAAATCTTGGCTGGTCACTTCCTGGCCTTTTGGGAATAGTTCTATATATGATTCTGGAATCCTGTAATACATATAATTCTGGAATGAACTTTCTTACTTTTACTTTGGGGTTTTGAATTGTCCCCTGCTGTTTGGTCTCTTCATCCCACACTGTGGTTTAGGATTCACCTCCGTGGCTGCAGGTGATTTCTCAATTTTGTTGTCACTGGATATCTGTGGCATTCCTGGTTTCTCCTTAGGAACAATGATGTTCAGTTTTCCTGGGTTGGGGGTGAGTTTATTGTCCTTATTGCTGGTGCTGGTCTTGCTCCCATACAGGTCACACCTCTGCTTCTTCTCCCAACCCACTGTGTGCACAGGCCCCCTGGTGCCCCAGATGATGCCTCTGTGACCTGAGCCAACTCTAGGTCGAAGGGTCTCGGCGGGGCTGCAGCTGCAGGGAACATCTCATATTGGGGCCTATACCCTTGTACCGCATCTTGAATCACCCTGGTAGGCATACTGGATCCCCCAGGCCCTATGTCTCGAACAGAAGGAAATGGAAAAATAAGCACTGCTGTTAGGCAGTGCTGAGTTAAAACGTCCAGCTGTCACACGCCAGCTGTAGTACCCCGGGCACGTCAGTTCCCTTTGTGGGAAAGTCAGTTTCCTCAGCTGTGAAGTGGGGACGCAGCACCACCCTCAGAGTGCATCATGAGAGTCTGGGGTGCTTAGTGAAGGCAGGCGAAGCTAAACACAAGGCTGTCACTGTTTTCCTTACTCCTGCACTAGCCTCTTGGTTCTAGCCAGCCTTAGGTGCTATTAGGCATAGGGCCCTCCCAGCCCCTCTGTAGATGGGAAAATTGAGGCATGGGGGTGGGAAGCTCCCTCTTCCCTGCTACAGGGCTGATTGATCCCACACCAGGACAACCTGTTGGCTCTGTGCATGCAGGGACTGTCATGCTGCCCCTCTGTTGTGGGGCCCTGGACCTTCCCTCCAGCCACTTATATTCCGTTTCCATACTCTGTCCTGGTCTTGAGGTAAACATGGGGATGGGGGCCGCTGGTGGGGTCACTGTCCCTAGACAAGGATCAGTAGCCTACACGCACCGTGCACCCTGCCCCTATCAGTTACCTCCCACCCTCCACGAACCCCAGAGCCTCACAAAGCCTCACCCCGCTCTAAGGGCAGGCAGTGACAGGGAGGTTGATACTCTCTCCAGACAGAAGAGATACGGCCTGCAGAATGTGGGGGCTGGGAGCCAGGGGCTTGGCTTTGCTCTCACACCAGCTTTCAGATGAGGAACATACAGGAATAGGACCTGACCCCAGATACAGTGCCTCTGCCTAGTGCCTGATAGGTCTGCATCCAAAGGTGCTCTTGGGAGGAAATGCAGGGGACAGGGGTCTGCCTAAAGTGTTGGGGGGGGGGTCCTCTAAACATAGACTGTGTTGGAAGGAGCCCCGACCCCCAATCCCTGGCAGGTTACTCTCCATGCAGGAAGAGGGATCAGGGCAACTTCCCTGCCCAGTCTGTTCCAGAAACACGGTCCCTAGAGAGCAGGCCTAGAGCCTGGAGAGAAACGGGTAAGGAAGAGCCATTCTGCAAACTGCACTCCTTCCCACCTGCCAGCACTCCCTCTTCTCTGTTTCTTCTCAGGGAACCCCCTCCAGGCTCCTGCCACATTCCCTCCAGCATGCCCACCCCCGCAGCCCCCAGGCCCCTCCTCTGCGCCAGGGTGGGAGCACAGTAATTCAAGCTATTTTTAGCCAGGCTGCATCCTCCAGGAGATTCAAGTCAAGGGGAAACCACCCCCGCACCTCCCGGAGCTGCTCTCAGAAAAGTGATCGATTAAAAACATTGCTGGGAGGGCCCTATGCCTGGCAAGCCGCAGGCACTGCGACAGGCAGAGTACACTGGTCCTCTCACCCGCTGGATCCTGGCACCAGTGCAAGTGGACAGCAGCAGTGGGCGTCCCCATGTGCCACTCACTTCCACCTTCAGTGGCGTCTCTCCTCGGTGCTGCCCACGGGGAGAAAGGCCATGCAAGACATGCCCTCCACCTATCCCAGCCTTGCCCCAAGCAGTGTGCCATGAGGGTGGGAAGTCTCTGCCCGCTAGGGAAGATGTGGGAGAAGGGAAGGACCTTACTTTGACTATCTGGCCTCCTGCTCAATTCATACGCAGAAGAGCTGCCCTAGGAGCTATCCGGAAACACAAGAGCAAAGCAGCGGACAAACATGGGGGCAGGAGAGTAGCCTGGGAATCAGGGCCCCTGAGCACCTGGGTGAGCAGGTGACTTAGTCCTGCCCAGTCCCTATTAAGTACCTTGAATGAATGGATCACGCTGGCTGAGTGGGTAGTGCCCGATTACTAGCATCTTACAGAGAAGGAAACTGAGCCAGAGGAGTTATCTGCTCAATAATGCTGTTAGGAGGCCGTTCTCCACCCTTTACCAGGGGATGGACGGTGAGAGGGTGCCTGAGAATGTGGACAGCCGGCTAACAGCAGGAGTGGGGCAGACGGGGTGGCCGGAGAAGTATGGGGGACCCCTGTGGGATGATGTAGGCCTGTGCCTCTCAGCAGCCCCACTTGCAGTGTACACCCTAGCACCTTCTACAGGAAACATTACCTTCCTTTTCTCAAGCTGGCATTAGTGTTTCAGGCAGTGTCCAAACCCATAACAGCTTCCAGGAGTGGCTTTGACAGAGGAGAAAAAGTGGGGTGACCACGGGCAAGTTCCTTCACTTCTCTGAACCTCAGTTTCCTCGTCTGTAACATGGGGTTAACAAGAGAGGCTACTTTGAAGGTGTAGCAAGGACCAGTGATTGCCAGTGCGAAACGATCCTGGGTCTGGTCCCCACGGGAGGCCCCTTTCCCTATCTGACACCCTGGACTTATGGCTGTGCTGGGGAGGTGAGGGCCACCACTCTGGTCAGGTCGCTGGGGTTTCAGAGGTGCAGCAACAGCTGAGGGAAGCCAGGGTCAGCTGGGAGAGCTGTGGGGAATCGTCGCTGGTCTCTGCCCGCCTCGTCGCGCTGTGTCATCTCCCGTGCCCCGTCTCACAGGGCCGGCTTCCCCTCCCAGGGCGCTTCCCCACCCCTCCTCATCCCTTCTCGTCCTAGGGGCTCTGGAGCCCTGCCTCTGCCCTGCCTCTTGAGTGCTGTGCCTGAAGCTTGTTCCCAGCTCCCAGCCTCTGCACACACAGTAGGTGCTCCAGGTGTTCCTGAAAAGAGCCCTGGCTCGGAAGACTTAAGTACAGCAATTGAGGCCTCACAGGCATAGCCCTAGATCTGCCCGGTGGAGACAGGCTCCACGCTTTGCACCTGCTTGCAGCATGGAACTCTCTCCCCAGCCTCTGTGGCTGACCCTATTTAATGACTTAGGTACTAAGTATCGCACTCAGGACCTTCGAACTGAGCCCCCCCACACTTTTTTTTTCTAATCTTGAGGCAGGGTCTTACTAAATCACCAAGTTACCCTGACCGGGCTCAAACTTTTGATCCTCCTGCCTCAGCCTTCCAGGATGCTGGGATTACAGATCTGCACCACAATGCTCTGCTAGGGTGACTCCATTTTACGTGAGATAAAGAGAGGAGGTGCCGGGGACTTAGCTCAGTGGTTCCACCACCCGCCTTGCAAGTGCAAGGACCCGAATTCAATCCCTGGTACAAAAAAAGGGCGGGGGAGTTAGGGACAGCTAAATAGTTTGGTTGGGTGACTTGTACAGTGACATACACCTAGGAGACGGCTGTCCTTGGGTCCGAACTGTTGCCTATGGCCATAAACCTTTCTGTCAGGGCACTTGACAAGACCTTCAGGTGCTGGCTGTCCTAGACCCACACAGCTCCTCCTCTGGTGTCCCCTTGCTCAGCCTATGGTGTGCTGGAGCCTGGTGCTGGGAGGCAAGCACCTCTCAGGAATAGAAGCTGGGGACAGTATTTCCTAAGCCTTTTGGGGGATAACACCAGCGACCCCCCATCTCACCCCCCACCCCCACATGCCCAGGCTGCAGCCCTCCTGTGGCCCTCACCGCCTACCCATCCGCTCAGCCCTCCCTGCCTGACTCTGCCACATACATCCCAGGTGACCCTGGGAGAGTCCCTTCTCCTCCCTGAACCCCAGTTTCCCCATCTATAAGACTGAAAAGGGGAATCAGATGATCTCAAGTGCTTGCAGCAGTGCTGGTTTCCTAAACTCTGCTGGAAGCTGCCTCTGGGTCCCAGGAGGGCTGAAACTGGGGACCTGTGAAGTTGAGGCCCGAACTCTTAGGGAGAAGATAGTGGCCTTGTTCATTCAGAGAAATTCTTTGAAAGGTCACTTCATCCTGCCCTCTCTCCCCCTTAAAGAGCCCTCTATCTGATCCCAGGAAGGGGCGGTCCTGGAACACAGCCAGGGCATTAACCCCAGGGCTGCTTGGTGAGCAGAGTCCTCTCTCTCCCCCACCCTCAAGCCTCTCTTTAGCCCTGACTGGGGGTGGGGATGCAGGCTAGAGGGGCATTCAGGCAGGACAGAGTTAAAGGAGAAAGGGGAGCTGGAAGGGGGCTGCAGTTGCCAAGGCAACAGCATTGCTGGGGCCACTGAAGGCTAGGGAGGAAGAGAGGGGTGTCCCTCCCAGCCCTCCCTCATTCTTCCTGTTCAGATGCTCTTTGTTAGAAAAGAGCCTTCTTAGCTTCCGTTTGTGGCTAGGGGAGGGAGTGGGGGAGCCACCTGGGGGTTCCTTCCCACCCACACCAGCACCTTTTCCACATGCCCCTTCCCTCCTCCTACCCCTGCTGATGGCTCAGTTCTCCTCACACTTGCCAGGCCCTGCCTACCTGAGATGGGGACCCCAGCCCAGACCTGAGCTGGCAGGTGCTGCCTTCCTTCAGGGACACTCCTGACAACTTCCTAGGTCTGCTAGGATGGGCTTCACTGGGCATGACCCCTTCCACACACCCTGGAGTGTGGAGGACACTTGGACAGCAGGTCTTCCTTGGCTATGGGACCTCTAGCAAGCCATGCCAGGACTCTGTCTCCCGGCCTCTCAAATGGGGCAATAAAACCTTCGCCACTGATTCTGGCTACTATGACACAAATCCAGGCTCTGGGAGGTGTCCTGCCCTCTCAGCTTTGAGTGCTGCTCTCCTCTACATCAGACAAGGAAACCGAAGCTCAGAGAGAAGCGATTCCGCTGGCAAGTGGCAGTCAGAGTTTAAACCCAAATGTGTCTGATGCTGCATCCTGTTCCTTTACCACCAAGTGGTTTTGGTAACTCCAAAGTGGATCAGGAGAGGCTGTAGTGTCCACAGGCCCCACTTCCTCTGGCTTGAAGCCTTTAGGGGCAGACGCCTCACCACCACCCCAGGAACCTGGAGGTCAGGGTGACCTGACAGAGGACCAGCCCAGAACAAGGAGTCACGGGCTGGATCGACAGGAATGGTGCTGGTGGGCATGGGAGCAAAGAGAAGAGCCTGATCTTCAGTCCCCGACGTCAGTGGGACTCCTTCCGTGGTCCTATGCTGCCCCCTTGTGGACCACAGGTTCACATTTTTGGCTCCAGATACCGTATCCTCCCCTGGGGCAGGTGAAAGGCACTCCCCACAGAAGGCAAATCAGTGGCCTTGAGCTATGGAGGTCTGTGCCCGATGAGACAAGCAATAGCCTGCACTTCCAGTTTTTGCTGGAACTGACCAATGCTGAGGCCCAGGTGGCCTCAGACACCCTTCCTTTTCCCATAAGCTTTGATCCGACAATTAGAAGTGAATTTAAGAGTTGTATTTTCTGCTGACCACAGTGGTGCATGTTTGTAAATCCCAGCGTCTTCAGAGGTTGAAGCAAGAAGATCACAAGTTTGAGGCCCCTTGAGCAACTTAGCAAAAAATTAAAAATTGTCTCAAAAAACGAAAAATTGGGCATGATGGCACACCTGTAATCTCAGCATTCAGGAGGCTGAAGCAAGAGGATCGATGAAAGTTTGAGGCCAGCTTGAACTACATAGCGATTTCAAGACCAGCTGAACTACATAGTGAGATCCCATTTCCACACACACCTAAAATGGCCTGGGAGAGCTGAGCTCAATGGTAGAGTGCATGCGGAGGCCCTGGTCTCAATCTCCAGTAAAACACACACACACACACACACACACACACACACACACACACACACACACATCCTCTAACCTTACAGCTCCTATTTTCAACTCCCAGTCCCAATCATTTGAAAGGGAAGAGTACTCCCCAGATCATTCCTGGAAGCAGGTATTACCCTGATACCCAAACCAGAGAAGGATCTAACCAAGAAAGAGAACGACAGGCCAATCTCTTTAATGAACATAGATGCAAAATCTTCAAAAAGATACTGGCAAACAGAATGCAGCAAATCATCAAAAAGATCATACACCATGACCAAGTAGGATTCATCCCACGATGCACAGATGGTTCAACATATACAAATCAATAAATGGAATTCACTATATTAACAGAGCCAAGGCCAAAAGCCATATGATCATCTCAATAGATGCAGAAAAAGCATTTGACAAAGTCCAACATCCATTCATGATTTTAAGAAAAACTAGAGAAAACTGAAATAGACAGTCTTTATCTCACTCTGATAAAAGATATCTATGATAAACCAACATCCAACATCATACTAAATGGTCAGAAACTGAAAGCTTTCACTCTAAAATCAGGAGCAAGACAAGGAAACCACTACCATCACTCCTATTCAATACAGTTCTGGAAACACTAGCCCGATCAAATGGAAAAGAGAAAGAAATAAAAGAAATAAGGATAGGAAAAAACAAAGTTAAATTATCATTATTTGCTATTGATGTGACACTCTACATAGAAGATCCCCAAACTCCTACATTTTTAGACTCCTAGACTTCATACCAAATTCAGTAGCATAGTTGGATACAAAGTCAACACTCAAAATATCAATAGCCTTTCTGTACACAAATAACAAGCTCACTGAGAGATAAACAACAGCTTTCACAATCAAGAAAAATGTAATACATAGGAATTGATCTAATGAAGGAGGCAAAAGACTTCTACATTGAAAACTACAATACTCTGAAAAAGGAGATCAAAAGGTATATCAGAAAATGGAAAGACACCCCTTGTTCTTGGATAGGCAGAAACAACATAGTGAAAATGGCTATAGGTCCAAAACCGTTACACAGATTTAGTGCAATCCCAATCAAAATACCAATAGCATTTAAAGGTGTAGGGGAAGTGGGAAAGGTAGGGGAAAGGAAATAAAGGACAAGAAAAAATATGAGAAAAGGAAAAAAATGTAAACAAAGTCTTTGTAAATAGGGGAGGGTGGAGGGGTGAAGAGAGGGCAGGGGTATGGGGAAAAAATGAGAACCAAAATCTGACATGTAAAGGTACAAGATCCCAATGATGAATGTAACTGTACTGTATACTTTAAAAGTACCAAAAAACTCAACAACAACAACAACAACAAAAATACCAATAGCATACCTCACAGATATAGAGAAAATAATCCTAAAATTTATTTGGAACCAGAAGAGACCTAGCATAGCAACTGGGGAACAAAGATAAGGCAGGGGGCATCACAATCCCCAACTTGAAATTATACTGCAAAGCTACCATGACTAAAAAAACAGAACAAAACAGTATAGTGCAGCAAAGAAACAGATTCAAGAAATAGAAGATGCAGAAACAATGCCAAGCGGCCAGGTAATCCTAGCACTTGGTATAAGCTGAGGCAGGAGGATCACTGAGTTCAAGGCCAGCCTGGGCTAGGTAGTGAGACCCAGCCTCAAAAAACAAAAACAAAAAAGCTCTAAGCACCTCATCTACCTTATCTTTGACAAAGGGACCAAACACTTTCATTGGAAGAAAGATAGCATCTTTAATAAATGGTGCTACAAAAACTAGCTTTCTACATGCTGAAGATTAAACCTAGACCCCTATCTCTCACCATGCACTAAACTAAAATTGAAATGGATCAAAATTCTAAATATTAGAATAGAAACACTTAAAATGCTGGAAGATAGAATAGGTAAAACTCTTGAAGACTTAGATGTAGGCAATGACTTTATGAACCTGTATTTCATATAGGAAATGTTACTGGAATCACATTATAGTAAAAAGATTTGCACTCAAAAGAAACCACCGACAAAATGAAGAAACAGCCCACAGAGTAGGAAAAATTTTTATCAGCTGTTCTTCAGATGAAGGACTAATAGCTGGAATACATAATCAGTTCCTTTCTTTTTTGGTAACTGGGATTGAACTCGGAAACTTGCACTTTCAGTGCAGGCTGTGGAACCACTGAGCTAAATCCTGACGACCCCAGCTAGAATACATAAAGAACTACAAGTAAATCAGACCTCCCAAATGTAAAGCCCCAATCCAAAACTGGGCATCTGAAATGAAAAGACACTTCTCAGATAAAGAAGTCCAAACAGCAAATAAATATATGAAAAAATGTTAAACATTACTGGTTATTTGAGAAATGCAAATTAAAACAACATGGAAATTCTATCTCTTTCTGGAAAGAATAAGATTTTTCTTCTATTGGTGGGAGTGTAAACTGGTACAACCATTATGCAAATCGGTGTGGAGATTCCTCTGAAAACTAAGACTCGAGGTTCCATTTGACCTAGGTATTGCCCTCCTTGGTATCTTCCCAAAAGAGTTAAAAGCATCCTACCACAGGGACACATGCACTTTCATGTTTACAGCAGCATAATTTGTAATAGCTAAATCTTGAAAACAGTCCATATATCCATCAATGGGTAAATGGATAAAGAAGATGTGGTTCTTACATACAGTTGAGTACCGCACTGCCATAAAGGATAAACCTGAGCCATTTTTATGGAAATGGATGCACCTTGAGAATGTAACTGTAGGTGAAATAAATCAGACATGCATGTTTAAATATCACATTATCTGTCTTGAGTGAGAAACCCGAAAGGTAAATAAGGACCAGAATGGGTGACAGATATCAGGAAATAGGATAAAAATGTTCAAATGGGAAGAGGAACAAAAGGGAAGGGAAGGGAGGGAATAAGGGTAAAAAATAATAAAAAACCAAGTGGAAATAGTAGAAACAAAGCTTTGTAAAGGGAGAGTGGAAGGATTGAAGGGAAAGGAGGGGAATGAAAAAAGAAGGTATATTATGTACAGGTACTAATTCCCTATGATGATCATCATGTGTGTCAAAAGTGTACCAATAAAATTAATTTTTAAAAAATCAAACAACAATGCGTTCTACCATGCCTGGCTTAGAGAGAATCTTAGAAGTGACATGTGCATGGAGCTGTCCTTTGTGTCCCTCCTCATAACTCTGCCCTCTGAGGATGCACAGAACCAGGGAGGCCCTCGCTTGGTGATTTCTAAGCAGACCCAGAGCTCAGCCACTGCCCCATACCAGTCACATTCCCTCCGTCTGAACGTGCCTGTGGCCCTGTATCTCTGGAACTTCACATTGAGGGATCAGAGCCCCTGAGAACTGTCTCTTCCCTCCGCCCTGGCTCTATCCTTGTCCTTGTATCTTATCCTCATTTTTAGCATCTGCTTGTTGCCAACCTTCTCTCTCTAGACCTGAGGTCCATGGAGAAGAACACAATGGCCGGGACTAACAATAGCTGGGCATGGACCATGTACTCAGTATGGTGCTTGACTCAAATTATCCAGCTTAACCCTGGCAGACAATTACTGTTTTTACCCCTATCTTATGCTGATAATGGAGGCTTAGGAAGCAGGGCTCCAGATGCAGCAGAAGGCCTGACTCTTAGCTCTGTGAAATTCCTCCAGGCCAGCTGCTGGCCTCTTGTCCATGATTCTGTCATCTGCCTGGACTTGCGAAATGTGCACATTTAATCCACCTATATCTGGGACTGTGAAAGATACTGCAAAAATAACCCCAGAAAATCTCCATCCCTGTTCCTTCGCTGAATAGGCCTCACTGGGTCCACTTGGGCTGAGCACTGGGCTGTGGGTCTACGTGAGGCCTAGAAAAGACAACACCCCTATGGACCACTGCTCAAGTGGATCACGGCACCATGCTCAGGCCACAGGGGTCTTCTCACCCAGGACCACAGCTTATTCTTTTTGTGTCCGTGGCAGTTCAGAGTGTGTCCAGGCTACCGTGTACACTGGGCACTGGAGATGGAGCAGTGGGCCCTCATGCAGGAAGTGGGTTCACTTTGGAGGAAGGGTTAAATTCTTTATGTCTTATTGTGCCAGAGACTCCTTGGAATCTAGTGGTGTTTGCTGACCTCTTTATTTGAATTATTTATTTTCTGTGGCGCTGGAGATCAAACCCAGGGCCTCATGCATGCTAGGTGAGGGCTGTACCTCTGAGCTATGGCACCAGGCCCCATGACAGTGTGTCCCCTGAGCCCTGGAGCTACAGCTTGAACCCAGGGCCTCGTGCACGCTAGGCATATGCTCTACACTGAGCTCTGTTCCAAGCCCTTGTTTCTTTTTTGTTTTGGTGTATGGTCCTGGGATGGAATCCAGGGCCTTGAGCATAGTAGACAAGTACTCTACATCCAGAGCCCTAGAACATATTTATTGATTTATTAGGGTTTTTTTTGTTAGTTTTGTTATTAGTTGTTTTTCATTTTGTAGTTCAGGTTGACCTTGAACTCCTTTTGTAGCCCAGGCTAGTCTTGAACTCATGGGGATCTTCTTGTCTCAGCCTCTTGAATGTTGGGTTTACAGGCATGCATCAGCACGCCTGGCTTTACAACATTTTTAAATGTGTAAAATAAAATAGAGTCACAAAAGATTTTCATGGGTAGGGAAAGAAGTCCACAGATTATGATTGAACGCATAAAAAGGATTATACAGGAGTTCATAATAAGGTTTCATTTATGAAGAGAGGAAGGGTAGAAGGGAAGGGAGAAAGGAAGAAAAAAAGTTATTCCTAGAAAGGGGATTATCCAGGGCTGGGGATTTAGCTCAGTGGTCTTGCTGCCTGCCTTGCAAGTGTAAGATCCTGAGTTTGATCCCCAGTAACCCCCAAATAATAATAATGGTAATAAAATAAAATTTAAAAGCTGTTAAAAGGAGGATTATGTAGATGACTGGCCCTACCATCCATTCCACTGAGAAAATATGACTGGTCTGCGGCTCCAAGTCATGGCCTATTTGGCCCCTAGACAGGTCTCTCCAGGTCACAGCCAAATAGAGCTCTTCACCCTTGTCACTGCGTCCCCTTGCCTGGCAGCTGGGATTTTACTCTAGGCTTGTCCCTATCATAGCCCTAAGAGTCCGGCATAGCCATTGACTATCTTTGAATCTGCCTCTCCCATCACATTATGGCTAATTCTCACTCTGCCACTGTCACAGCAGCCTGGCCAAACTGGATCCTGGACAGATGTCACTGCTCTCATTTTAGGAGGTGGGGGAGCTCTTGCCCCGCTAGAAGGCCATGTGGCAGGGCTGGTTGGTTCCTGCAAAGCTGTCACAGTCCCTTCTGCTGACCCTACTCTGCTCACCTCTCCATCTGAAGGATGCAGCAGTCAGACCTTCTCCTCCTGTCCCAACCGCTGGTCCCACCTCTCCCACTCCCTGGGCCAGGCTCTGACTCACTGTCAGGCATCTTGCCATCCCCACCTCCTGTAGTGCCTGCCTCTGTCCCCACCCCCTGCACCTGTGCTCAGCACTTCACAAGGACTTTGGTCCTGCTGAGACACCTTCCTCTCCAGCCTCAGACGCTTCTTTCTTGGCTGAGAGAAGAGCCTGCTCTTCTCTCTCACAGCCTGTGCCTGCAGGAGTTTTTTTTCTCTCTCTCACCTCAGGAACGCTTCCAGGAAGGAGTCCTCTGCATGCCCTTTCCTCATGCTGTACTCTTTGATCAAATCAGTTCCAGATTCAGAACACTGTGAAAATGGACACAAATAACATAACTAGAGTCCAGGAAAGTTCTATGATGGAAGCAAATAGAATGAGGGGACACAGAGTAACTGGGGAGATGAGACAAGGGATTGATTGATTGATGGTTGATTGAGAGGCGGTCTTGCTTTGTAGCCAGGCTTGCCTTGAACTCGAGCATTCCTCCTGCCTCAGCCTTCCTAGTTCTGGGATTACAGGAACGTGCCACCATGCTTGCTGAAAAGTCTCTAGTTTAGATTGGGTAGTCCAAGGAGGCCTGTAAAGGAAAGAGCACACACCCAAAGAACAAGGAGAAGGGCATACCAGGTAAAGGGGACAGAAGTGCAAAGACCCTGAGGCAGGAAGAAGGCATTTGTGCTTGGCAGGAAAGAAAGAAGTTCCTGGGTTTGGAGACCAGGAGAGTTTGCCAGGGCCAGGGGAGGTGAATAATTTATGCTAGAATATTCTTCCAGGATTTCAGAGGCAGGACCTGGTATCTTTAAAAACAAGCCTCAGGCTCCTGTGTGCTGTGGAAAGGGGCAGAGAGGGCAACTGAGTTGTTAGGAGGCAGAGCCTAACTCAATTTGAGGGTCAACTCACAGTTAAAATGTGTCTGAAAAGAAGCGTCTGGTTCAACTACCCCCTCCAAAACAAAGCAACAAAATTCCAGCTCTTGCCCAATCTACCTCATCTCCGTAAACAGCACCCCTGTTCATCTAGCTGTTTAAGGCAGATTTGGGCTTTGTTTTCTTTCTCTCCATCATCTTCTGCACTTCATTTCTGTCTACTTTCTTTCCTTGTCCACTTCCATCCTCACGTAGCCCTCATCTTCCCCTTGGTGTTCTTCGCACTATGCAGCCCATGACGGCTCTGAATTTACTATGAAGCCCAGGCTGGGGGCTCCAATCCGTGATCCTCCTGCCTCAACGTCCTAAGGGCGGGGATTACAGGAGTGGTCCAACTTCCCTTCCTCCTCTACAGTTCGTTCTCCACGCAGGCCAGGCGCAGGAGAGCTTTGAAGGACAGCTCTGTGGCGGCACCAGGCGGCTGGGCCTGCGGGGACGCGCGG
>NW_022900949.1:43492463-43492761 GCF_012274545.1 Fukomys damarensis | reverse complement strand
GGGACGCGCGGGGGTCCGGCAGGCGCAGCTCAGGCCTTGGCACGCAGACACTGTGCCCGGGCTCTTGAGGGCGCCCATCCGCCCCGCGGGAAGATGGTGTCCTGGATCATCTCCCGAGCTGTCGTGGTGGTACTTGGGATGCTTTATCCTGCATATTATTCACACAAAACTGCTACCGACCGTAGGGCAGCAAACACGGGATTTCACGAGGAGATACAGGTTCTCTGAAAGGTGGGAGCAGGTTCGGCGATGACAGTCAGACAAAAGCACTCAACACCGAGGTGAAGTTTGCCAATGC
>NW_022900949.1:43479984-43492347 GCF_012274545.1 Fukomys damarensis | reverse complement strand
TCAAGGTAAGACCACACCTATACGCAGTCAGAAGGGGAAGTTTGTAAAACAAAGGACTGGCTTCAGCATGTCACCTTCAGGATCACCTTCAGGACTTCACAGTCCGGGGCTCAGGGTCAGCACTTTGGCCGCCCGTCCTCTTGTGCCTCAATACCTCCCCATCTCTAGGAACATCTAATTGTTCCTAACCTTTCCTGGGCCCAGAATACAATTGTACAGATAATGGACAAATAGTAATAAAGACAAAATAGAACAGAATTATAAATGAACCCAATGTCCCCAAACTTCAGGCAGAGAGGCCAGCTATTCTCTTTACGGCTGACTTCGCATGCGGTGTGCGCCAAGGACTTCCAGGAGGCTTAACCCCGTGGGGACGATACCTCGGGTCTGGTTTCTGCCAGGTGACCGGCAGTGTCACGCAGACTCCACTGGAGTGGTCGTGGCACAAAACTGTGAAGTCAGAAAACGTGAAGGACTGTGTTCGCTGGATGCTGTACTGGATTGTTTTTGTTCTGTACACTGTGATTGAAACAATAGCAGATCAAACAGCTGCTTGGCTTCCCTTGTACTATGAACTGAAGATTGCTTTTGTCATGTGACTGCTCTTTCCCTATAACTAAGGAGCAAGTTTAATATATAGAAAATTTCTTCATCCACTTCTTTCTTCAAATGAAAGGGAAATTGATGGTTATATTGTACAAGCAAAGGAAGGAGGCTATGAGACTTTGGTTTAAACCTAGCAGCTACTACTGCTGTCACTGCAGCAGGGACAAGCCGAGGAGCAACAATTGAACATTTAAGAGTTTCGGTGTGCACGGCTTAACAGCTATCCAAGGTGATGAGCCTGTGGGACAAAGACCGTATCAGCCTTTACCAGAAGCAAAAAGGAAAAGCCAGCCAGCCCCCAGTGAACCAGCAGCTTGTGGAATTCCACTGAAAGACGGAGATGAGAAAACAGATGAAAGAAGCGGATGGGCCGTATTCAGATGATGAGATGCTAACACACAAAGGGCTTCGATGATCAAAAAGCAAGAAATCAGGACCGGGGATTTAGCTCAGTGGTGCCACCACCTGCTTCACAGACACAAGGACTGCAGTGTGATATCTGGTACAAAAAAAATAAAGCATGAAATCTGTGAAAACCGTCAAAGGCCGCAAGGAGGTGCGGTATGGTTCACTAAAATACGAGATGAAGGAAGAGACCGCAGGTGTATTTTTAGTCATCTAACTTCAAGTATCCCAAGACAAATATACTAATAAGCCAACTTCATTTTCTAACATGTTATCTTCAGGATTTACACATTACAATAATTCCTTACATAGTGGCAATGTTAAGATTTTGTTTCGTGATTTTAAATATTTTTTATTTCTTTAAGTTACTTTTTAAATATGGACTAATAAAGGCAATCATACAAGGTTTATTAACTTATGTACCTAAAATTATAGGAAAGCACGTTACACACACCCACAGTGTCCTTGAAGAGCCTCATTGCACTTCAGGATTTGTTAGCCTCTGTGCTGTTACATCAAGTTTCCCTCCAGCTGTACTGTATCTGGTCACATGAGAACAGTAACTAGATAGGCCTCTGATCAGGCAGTGACATCACAAGGACATACAGTCAGATAATAAAGTATGTTTTATGTATTCTTTACATTTTTACTTTTATGTTTTATACTTTTCAGTAACAGGGATTGAACGCAGAACCTTGCACTTGCAAGGCAGGTGCAGTGCCACTGAGCTAAATCCCTGGCCCCACTTTCTACTTTTTTTCTACCTTTAACTGAGAAGTTTTGTAACAAATATTTGATTTGTTTTTTGTTTTGTTTGTTTGTTTTGGTACGGGAGATTGAACTCAGGCCCTTGGGCTTGCAAGGCAGGCAGTGGAGCCACTGAGCTAAATCCCCGGCCCTCGAAACAAATATTTGAAAAGCAGGTATCCATCTAGCACTTTCTTGACTAGTTTTGCACACTTTAAAATTGTTTACTTATTTTACAGCTGTACATGTACATGTCCTTTAAATTTTACTGACACTTGGTATTGTTTGTCACATTCTGACATGTCAAATTTACGCCGTGAAAAACATCTCCTCTATTGTGGGTTTCGTTTATTAAACTTATTGGATTTCTAATATTAAAACATAGCTAAGTTTTCAATTTTAACTTTTTAAATTATCTTTACAAATGAGAAGTTATTTTATTTTATTTATTATTATTTGGTACTGGGGATTGAACTTGGGCCCTTCTGCTTGTGAGGCAGGCAATGGAACCATTGAGCTAAATCCCCGGCTCGAGAAGTTATTTTAAACATTAACCGGTTTTCCACATTTACCTGTACAGTGTAGTTAAACTTAGCAAATTTTATCAACACCGGTTACAATTGTAAAAATGGTAGTAGCTTTTGTGAAACAGAGTCAAAGTCCAGTATAACAGTTAGGTCTCTTAATTCATAAAATTATCTAACCGTCCATCCATTCACAAGCTTGGCATTGATATGTGCTGCTGGTTTATAATCTGGCACTGACTAAAATCATTTGAATTTTTTTCTAGCTGAGATAATTTCCTGAATATGAGCACCAATGCAAAATACAGACATCATTAATTCTACATATCAGAAGCTATTAGAAAAAAAATAATCATTTTTAATTCAAGAAATTTGGAGATCTTAACCCATGAGTCTTTTTTTTAGGTTATACCAATAATTACACATTATGAACCCTAAATCAGTGTATTTTGGGTGATGATTTGTGATCAGTAAACAAATTTGTACTTACTATCCTTCTTCAGATAATTTACTTTGACCAGTCTACTTGTTTGCCCAAAAAAGAACAAATGAGAGAGATGTGTGAGATCTTCGACTTTTCTATCTTTTAAGAAAAATAAGCCAACTAGTAATGTTTATTCAAGACCTCCCTCAGAGTACTGGCTGAGAACAGAATATTTACTCAGAAGCACATTAGTATAATTCATACATTGCCTCTCGATACTAGTCTTAATATTTTTTAGACATCTCACATTCTTTTGTTTTGTTGTTTTTTTTTTCAGCTTTAATTGAGTTTATTGGTACATTTTAGGGATACAGTACAGTTACATTCATTGTTGGGATCTTGTACCTCTACATGACAAGTCTTGATTCTCATTTTTTTCCCCTTACCTCTGCCCTCCCTTCACCCCCTCCTCCCCTCCCCATCTACAAACACTTTATTTTCATCTTTTCATTCTCTCACATTTTTTTCTTTTCCCTTTTTACTCTTCCCCTACCCATCCCACCTTCCCTATACCTTTAGCTCCTTTCTTCCCATTTCTAAATGTCAGTAATATTATTAGAATTTTATGCATTGTTGCAGATTATTCACATCAGGGAAACTTGTTTTGTTTGTTTTTTAGAGAGAAGGTCTCACTATTCAGGTCAGGCTGGCCTCAAACTCATAGAGATCCTCCTGCCTCATCCTCCCAAGTTCTGGGATTACAGCCATGCACCACCACACCCAGATCACATTCTTGATACATAATCCTAAATTTTTCTCAATCTTCCAATCCATTTTTTTCTCCCAGGGCTGGGGATTTAGCTCAGTGATGCTGTTGCCTGCCTTGCAAGTGCAAGATCCTGAGTTCGATCCCCCATATCAAAAGAAAAAACAAACATTTTTTTTCTCCCAGAGTTTAAATCTATGACTATCTCCATCCACTTTAACTTAAATAATTTTTAATCTCTTCATTTCTAGAAGGGCTTTCTAGTTTTGTTCTAAATTCCCATGAATTCAAAGTGTTTGGAAGCAAATTTTATTAATATTGCCTGGTGCTAGACTTGGATATAAATGCTACATCATGCTTCTTTTTCCCACAGATTGCCTGATCAGGTCATTTACGTTACCTAGTATCAAAAATGTTGTCTGTTGGCACCATTTTACCTTTTTCAATTCTAATTACTCTTAGCATTAAACCTTTCCTTTGGAGCTAGGAATGTAACTAACTCAGTGGCAGAGCATGTGCTTAGCATGATCAAGGCCCTGGGTTTAGTTCCCAAGGTGCACAAACATAGTACCCAAGAATTATCTTCATGAAACAACACGCTTCATTACAGTGCCACTGAAGATTACCAACATTGCCAAGAAGCAATGCAGATTCTTTGCGATACCCCTCCTTCCCTTCCATCCTTCTGATATGTTTCTGCTGCTGAAATCCTCATCCATAATTGATACCATTGTGTTCTCTCACATTCTATCTCTTGTTTTACATTTCTTAAATTTTGGTATTGTCCCCTTATTTACTGTGTTTTAGCATGGCCTTCTCTTTGTGTAATAATCTCATACATTTGTGTTTCTTTTAAGGTGGAATAGGTCTGTTTTGTTTCTCTGAATTGAAGTCTACTGATTTTAGTACCTAGTTTTTTTGTTTTGTTTTGTTTTTGGTACCGGGGATCGAACTCGGGCCCTTGTGCTTGCAAGGCAGGAGGCAGAACCACTGAGCCAAATCCCTGGCCCAAGAAAGTGTGCCTCCATGCCGTCATTCTGGTTTTTTGTTGTTGTTGTTTTGTTTTGGTACCGGGGATCGAACTCCGGCCTGTGTGCTTGCGAGGCAGGTGCCAGAACCACTGAGCCAAACCCCCAGCCCTAAGTCTACTGATTTTAAAAGATGTACATTTACCATAGACCAGAGTGCCTTGTTCTCTCCACTGCCACTTGGGGCCTGGCCCTTAGATACACAAGGCCATTTGACTTAGGGCACTATTTTGGTAGCTGTTGGAACTTACCCAGAAATTGTAGCTGGTATTTTTTTTTCTTTAACTGTACATTCATTCAACTTGTTCACCAGTACTTAACTATTTCCCAAGTACTTAACTATTTTCCAAGAGTTTATTTTTACTCTATTATACTGTATACCATTTTCTATGGTATAAAAAAGAGCTAGCTATAGGTCTATTGCTAAGTAATTAATTATGCAAACCCACCTAGGTCTGCATAAGATTCCTTCCACACACCTCATTGAAGATATGTGTATTTGGCTAAAAAAATTATACTATCACCATTATTAATTATAAATACTCAACTGCACTGATTGATGGAACAAAATTATTAAAGTGTTTTCAGGGTTCTTTTTCCATGTGTCACCTGCAATCTTCAGTCCCTGGTACTGGAAGAGAAAAAAAAAATCACACAAAATATCATCCAAGATTCCAGTTTTCTGAAAAGAAAATAGAATGTTTTCCCCTAAATGTTTTGTTTGTTTTGTTTTTTGTTTTTTGAGACAGGGTCTCACTATGTAGTTGAGACTAACCTGGAACTCACTACGTAGCCCAGGCTGGTCTCCAACTCACAGGGATCCTCCTGCCTCAGCCTCCTGAGGGCTGGGATTACAGGCAAGCGCCACCACGCCCGGTGAACCCCTAAATGTTTTTTTGTTTTGTTTTCTTTTGTTTTTGTACCGGGGATTGAATTCGGGTCCTTGAGCTTGCAAGGCAGGCCAATGAACCACTGAGCTAAATCCCCGGCTCCCCTAAATGTTTTTAGTGTTTAGTCTTTTAGTATAATTTAAAGATTTAATGTGTATTAATTAACCTTATTTAAACATTGACCAATGGCTTAACATTTTCTCTTCTAACATCTTTTAAATCTATGTACTTTAATAACTAAGAGAAAATAATTTTAGAAAATTTTACTCTCTTTGTAAAAACTTTTAGCCCAGAACGTGGGTAATTTTACATGTATTTTTTAAAAACTTAAAATAAACTCATTAAAAAAATAAAAAGAAGAAAAATCTGTCGCTCTAACAACCACCGTTCAAGGGCTTCCTTCACCTTCAGAATCTTTAAAGGCTGGAAGGAGACAGCAGAAAGGGGCGGGGCCAGACACACAGCCTCCCAATTTAGCTTGAGGCCTTTCTGGCCTTCGGAACCTTTCTTTTCCGTGATGGGGGAAGCTTTTCTATAGTACCTTCCGGCATCGTCAGTTCCTTTTTCCCGTGCAGCACTGCGGCCTTTCTTTTCTTCTTCCGGTCCCAAGCTTGGCGGTAGCGGATTACGGTGAGTTTCGACTGCTGGGTATCTGATGCCATCGGCGATTTACGGGCGGCCGCCCGCCGCGAGTTATGGGGTACTGGCCGCGGATAGGAGAGGAACACTGGCGGTGTGGCTGTTGGGGAGTGGAAGCTGCGGCGGGGCGGGATGTTGCTTCTGGGTTCTCAGAGGGGTATATGGTAGGGAGAGAGTGAAGAAGTCGTATTTGATCCAGGAGTTCAGTCTGAGTTGGGCAGCAGTTGGTCTCAGGGCATCTTTTGCTGGGTTTGAGAGGCAGAGACTGGCCTAGGGTCGGGCAGGGTGAGTTGAGGCTTTGGAGGTCTGTGCTGTCTGGTTTCTGGTCTCGTGTTCCAACAGGTCTGGGCAGCAGAGGTTTCCTAGCCTGGTGAGCCCTCTGTCCTGATATCACCCTTGTCTTATAGGTGCAGATATGGCCAAGTCCAAGAACCACACCACGCACAACCAGTGTAAGTTTCCCGGGCCCACCCCAGGCTCATTCCGTGTCGAGGAGAGTATAACCAGAGGGCACATTTCCATTGTTACCTTGCAGTTGATTTTGTTTCTAGCTAGTATTTTGAGGTTGTATATTTGGCAGTCAGGCAGGGATACTCTTATTTGTTTTGTTTTGTTTTTTGAGACAGGGTCTCACTATGTAGTGAGGCTGACCTGGAACTCACTGTGTAGCCCAGGCTGGTCTTGAACTCACAGTGATCCTCCTGCCTCAGCCTCCCAAGTGCTGGGATTACAGGTGTGCACCACTACGCCTGGCAGGGATGCTCTTGAGAAATTCACAGTGCTTTGCATTCAGTGATAAGATCTCAAGGAGTCCTGGTTCAGAAAATAATGGTTATCCCTGATGATGGGTGGTATTAAAAAGAAAAGCTCTTTTTTAGTCTTGTTTTTTTTTCCCCCTCC
The DNA here is from genome assembly GCF_012274545.1 of Fukomys damarensis. Lineage (NCBI taxonomy): Eukaryota > Metazoa > Chordata > Mammalia > Rodentia > Bathyergidae > Fukomys > Fukomys damarensis. The sequence goes on along the minus strand of NW_022900949.1, from coordinate 43,485,418 downwards.
TTCAGGATTGAACCCAGGGCCTTTGCACTGAGGTATATTTCCAGCCCTTTGTATTTTTAAGATAGGGTCTTGCTAAGTTTCCCAGGCTGAGCTTGAACTTGCATTGCAGTCTTTATACGTCAGCCTCCCGGAGTCCTGGGATTCATATATGACCTAATTACCTTTTTTTCCTCCTCCTGAAGCCCGAAAATGGCACAGAAATGGCATCAAGAAACCTCGATCGCAAAGATACGAATCTCTGAAGGGGGTAAGTGTGTGCAGTGAATCACATAAAATGTCCCTTCTTGGCTCCAGCTTCAGTTTCTGCCTTAAGTACTGTTAACTGTCCCTTGACTTATGTGGTCTACTGAAATCCACAATTCCTTTCTCTACCTTGCTAAACCCTTGACAAAGCGTTCTTTGGCCTTTCCCAGTCCATAGTGTAACCTGCTTTCTGAGGGCGAATGGCCTTCTCATTTAACCAGAGCCTTTAATCTTACCTGTATGCCAGGCACTCCGTCATCCTGTTTCACATTTACCAGCCTTATGGCATTTACCTGAACTGGTACTGAGCACTGGGGCTACTTACTCTCTTCCCTGTCATGGGGTTCTGAGGATAAGCTAAGAAGGCAGATGTGGGAAGGGGGCTGAGCCGTTCTGTTTCTCCCCCACACCTTTGCTCTCAGATCTTTGGTGTGAATCTGTTGGTCCAGGCATGGTACTGACACTCCTTTAAAGGGGGAGGGAGTATTCCTTTGGGAATTTCAGGAGAAATATTTAGCCAAACTCCTACTGTAGGAAGTGCATCTCCTATAATCGCGACAGAGGGCAGTCTTCCTCATTCATTCTATCTGCAGTCACATTTGACTCTTAGCAGCTGTGAAAATGTGTTTTGTACCCCATTAGCTAGATAGAGTATTGGCTCCTTTGGGTAAGTGGGTGGTATGTGTGCCTCTGGAAATATTTTTTTTTTCGGTACCAGAGATTGAACTTGGGTCCTTGTGCTTGCAAGGCAGGCCACTGAACTACTGAGCTAAATCCCCAGCCCTTGGAAATAGTTTTAAAAGGTTGAATATGATGATGTTTTTAGAAAATTAGGTACCCTTGTGGAAAGGAGCAGAGGATGACTTGGAGCCCTTGTGTTGCAGTTGAGTGGGCCAGAGGTAGTCCAGGTTCTTGTGATGACGAGAAGAATTGCCAAGTGTACACCTTAGTATATAGTAGCTGCTTTTACTAAAGATCGCAGGAAGAAGGGTGAAGGAAAAGGACTCGAGTGCAAAGGGGAAAGGAGGACTTGGTAATTCAGGCTTATAGTATTTGTAGGTTCACTGTTACTGGTCTGCATGTCCTAAGTTTAAGCCTGGATAATCACTGGGGTGGTGATGTGTTTATAGTTGAATGGAGAGAAGGGAAGTAGTTCACAGCTTCTGTCTTAGGATTATGGAAGCAAAATCCTAATCAGCGTGGTGTGGTATTTGAAGGGAAGGGTATGGCTCCACTCCTTTGTTTCTAACTGTACTACTTATATGCTGCCACCTGAGCCATTTCTCCTTTCCAGGTAGATCCCAAGTTCCTAAGGAATATGCGTTTTGCCAAGAAGCACAACAAGAAGGGCCTGAAGAAGATGCAGGCAAACAATGCCAAGGCCATGAGTGCTCGCGCTGAGGCTATCAAGGCCCTCATCAAACCCAAGGAGGTCAAGCCCAAGATGCCAAAGGGTGTGAACCGCAAGCTAGCTCGACTTGCCTATATTGCCCACCCCAAGCTCGGGAAGCGTATCCGTGCCCACATTGCCAAGGGTCGCAGGCTTTGCCGGCCAAAGGCCCAAGTTCCAACCAAGGCCCAGGATCCAACCAAGGCCCAAGAGCCAGCCAAGGCCCAGGTTCCAGCCAAGGTCCAAGCGCCATCCAAGGCCCAGGCTCCAGCCAAGGCCCAGGCTCCAGCCAAGGCCCAGGCGCCAGCCAAGGCCCAGGCACTAGCCAAGGCCCAGGCTCCAACCAAGGCCCAGGCTCCAGCCAAGGCCCAGGCTCCAGCCAAGGCCCAGGCTCAGGCTGCCACTCCAGCTTCTGCTCCAGCTCAGGCTCCCAAAGGTGCTCAGGCCCCTGTAAAGGCTCCACAGTAAATGCCTCTATCTCCCAGTGCGAGGACAGGAGGACTGGTGTGACCCCTGGGCTGCCATCTATAGAGGGCTGGTGTCCTCCTGTGCTCTTTGTACAAATAAACCTGAGGCAGGATCTTTTAGCCTGTGTCTGTCATCCTGAGGCTGGGGTGGAGTTGCTGGCTCCTTTGGCAAAGAAGAGTGCCTTCTGTTCATGGCCAGATGTGGGTCAGACAGGGAATGGGACCCTGGAGTGCAGAAGGAAGGACCTGGTATGGGAATGGTTGGGGCTTCTGGGGACCTGGGATGAACTAGGTGCCCTGCTGAGAAAAGGAAGAAATCTCAGCACCCTGAGGCAGTGATGGTGAATCTTTTAGAGACTGAGTGCCAAATTGCAACTTAAGACCCACTTACTGAAAAGTGCCATGCTGCAATTAAACCTGAATAATGAGGATTTAGTTTAGAAAAAAGAACTATATTAACATCTTTTTATCTTAAAACAATAATATGCTGAGTGGGATGGTGCATGCCTGTAATCTTAGCACTGGGGAGGCTGGGGCAGGAGCCTAAGCTATATGGTGAGATTCTGTCTCAAAAACTAAACGTGAGTGCTGTAGGTACACCAGCGCTGCCTTGAAGGAAGAGCCTGCTCACCTCTACTCCAGCTGTTAATACTGCACCTGGTCTGGGTTGTGCTGATCCTCCAGTGATAGGGACTTGGGAATGCAGGGCTGTGGTGAACCTACCTGACTACTACTTGCTTCACATGCAGGGCTGTAACCCTCATGGCAGTGAAAGTAGCAAATACTGGAGGCTTTATGTAGGGATTGCCAAATGGAGCATGTCCTGGTTACACCTGCCTGGCAGCACAAGCCTATAATCCTAGTCTCAGGCTGAGGTAGGAGGATCACAGATTTAAGCCTTAGTCTGGGCAACTTAGTGCTTAGCGAGATCCTGTCTCTAAAAAAATAAAACAATCCCCAATACCAAAAAAGTAAAGTACAGTACGAAGGCCATGAGTTGAATCTCCAGTACTGCAAAGAAGGAACTGCTAATGCCAGTGCAGTAGGATTATGGTCTCTCCTGAATTGGGTGTATTTTTGTTGACACAGGTGAGGAAGTGATCATGGGACTGAAAAGAGCTATGAGTAGCATTTGAACCTAGGTGGCCTATCTGGGCCCCAGGAAGTAGGGTTTTCAACACCAGGTAGCTTTAAGTTTAGATTGCCTAATAGCCAGTGGCTGTTAGCTGTGTGGGTGGCTATCTGACTGCCAGGAGGTGTCAAATGGAAATAGGGTCTTGAAAAGAGCAGATTTTGTTGGTTACTTGGCCCTGTCAGAGCAAGGCCTATGTGTTGGAGCCTTAGATAGGCAGGCAGGGACTTCAACTAGGCATGGCTCAGTCGGCCATTGCCTCCACACTCGGTAAGCTTTTGGCAGCATAGGACATCAAAAGGCCTGTGTGTGGATTCAGTGAATAAACAGGTCAGAATCTTAGTGCTTTGCCGATAGGCTCTGGAATTACCCTAGCCAAATACTTAAGCTTTTCCTCCTTATACACACGGAGGTCTGGACTGTAGCTGACTTGGCACCTACCAAGGCTGTTTCAGAACAACACTATATGAAAAGCTGCCAGAGGAGGAAGGTGTTGAAAGACCAAAGAGACAAACATCTGGGAATGCACAAAAGCCAGTTTATTGGGGACCTAATGACAGATATGTGTCTCAGGTAATAGCAAGAGAAAGAGGTTTATATGCTGAGCTAGACAAAGCCTGAAGCTAACCGACTTTCTCAAGAAGTACTAACATGGGTTGGGGATGTAGCTCAGTGGCAAGAATGCTTGGCTGGTATATGTGAAGCCCTGGGTTCTGTCCCTAGCATCCTCTACACGCAAACTATTAACATAGCACATGTTGGCCAGGGATTTAGCTCAGTGGTTCTGCCGCCTGCCTTGCAAGCACAGGGACCCAAGTTCAATCCCCAGTACGAAATAAATAAATAATTTAGCTGGGCATGGTGACACACGTCTGTAATCCCAACACTCGGGAGGCTGAGGCAGGAGGATCACCATGTGTTCCAGGCTACATAGTTCCAGGTCAGTCTCAACTAAAAAACAGCAAAATGTCAGGTGGGCTATCTTTGTTTTATTGTTTTTGGTGTGTGTTGGGGGTTTGAGCTCAGGTCCTTGCGCTTGAGAGGCAGGTGGTGGCGCCACTGAGCTAAATCCCTGGCCCTCAGGTGGGCTATCTTAATGACTTGTCTGCAGGGTTTGGAACACTAGGCAGGGTCACCTGGCAGGCAAAAGGACGGTCACAACCAAAATGATTGTTGGCTTAGTCATCAAAGGAGTCCCACAGGCACCGAGACTAAAGGCCAACTCCTGGGCCCCTCCACACACACTGATCCATGACCACTGGCCAGTCTGCATCTCCCCATACCACAGCCCATGGGTCTTGACAAAACACGCTAACAAAATAAGCATTCATACCTTGTAAGCTGTTCCACAAATGGCAGGGCCCAGTTGGCCCAATTCTGATCCTGCCCTAGGGTCCCAAGGGTACCCCCAAGAAAGCTAGTAGTATCCTGAGGAGCTTATCTTGGTATCCCCTTAAAATGGGAGTAGTGTCCCCACCCACACAGGTCAAATTTAAGCATGGTGGCCACTGAGCACAGGAACTAAGGCTCCTTATTGGTGGGTAGGTGTGGCTCAGTGATACTGGACTATTATGTCGAGTACAGAGCATTGTGCTCTGGTAGGCAAGAGCTTAGAGCCAGATTGACCGCATCCGTGAAATGGGGATGGTAACTGCACATCACCAGAGAAATGAGGACCCCTTCTCCATGGATGTCTGCACTTAAAACTTCAGGTGCAGCCTCTGTCCACACAGATTTAACTGGGCAGAGGAAGAGGAAGTTCTTGCCCTGCTTGGGGGGGAAGTTCCAGGGAAGAGGCTGGGGGACGTCTAGGGCTCAGTGCTCAGTGGGCAGGGCGGGCACACTGGCCAGGGAAGGCAGCAGGTGTGTGTATATGTCAATTCCCCGGAGGAACACGGCCTCATGCAGTCGCTCGTCATGGTCATGTAGTAGCACCGGTGTACGGTTCATGGGTGAGAAGCCCAGAGCTGGGACTCCTGCCTGCGGAGTTGAGAAGGAGCTGTCAGGGGAAGGTAGCGTTCGGGCCAGCCCACCGCCCACGCTACTGTACAAACAGCTCACCGCACGGATATAGCGGCTGTCCGTGGCAGCAGGAAAGATCTCCAGCTCCAGTGTGAGGTTCCTGCAGAGGCAAGAGCCCAGTGAATGGGGAGGGGGCTGGGGGAGGGCATGGGGAGAAGTGAAGGGGTAGAGAGGCGGAGG
>NW_022900949.1:43463177-43479716 GCF_012274545.1 Fukomys damarensis | reverse complement strand
TATAGCGGCTGTCCGTGGCAGCAGGAAAGATCTCCAGCTCCAGTGTGAGGTTCCTGCAGAGGCAAGAGCCCAGTGAATGGGGAGGGGGGTGGGGGAGGGCATGGGGAGAAGTGAAGGGGTAGAGGGAGGCGGAGGGGAGGGAAGGGAAGAGGACAGGAAGGACAAGGCTGTGGGAGGAGGTTGGTGTGCTCACATGTCCTTGCAGCTCCCGCTGAAAGCTGCCCACCATGGGTCTGCATCATCAGTAGAGGTTATTCGGGGGTCTGTCCATTTCTAGGGGAGGAGAAGGATGGCAGGATCAGGACAGGTCAGGGCATCTAAGGCTATTTCTTAAGAAGACATCCAGGTGGCCAGTGCAGCCACAGGTCCTCAAAGGCCCTAGGTCTGGGACCTTCCCTGCTCACACTCCTACTTGCCTCCTGTTCCTTCCTCACAATTCCCCCCAGTCCCTTTCAGACTGATTAAATATGTAGATGAAATGGTCTCAAGTGCAAAGGGTCTGGACCACATGTGTGCATACGTGTATCAAAATGACATGTAAATACTGATTTATACCTATCCCCTTCATTCCCTGAGGACCATGAGTAAGAACTGAACCTAGTAAGAACTGAACTACATAGTGAGTTTCTGTCTTTAAAAAAAAAGGGCCTAGGGCCGGGGATTCAGTTCAGTGATTCCACGGCCTCCCTTGTAAGCGCAAGGTCCCGAGTTCAATCCCCGGTACCAAAAACAAAACAAAACAAAACAAAAAAAGGCCCAGTATTATTCTCTGCTTCATCCCCTAGTGCCCGTGCCTCTGCAGCTAAAGCCTGTTGGCTAGAACAATGCCCGGATGCAGTGTAGCATACACCACTACACTGTCTCACACCTAGGGGAGCCCCACACTCCCTCATCGCATGTCTAAGTCGATACCTGAGCAAACTCGAAGGTGACCCCCTCACCAGCTTCCTGGCACCATCTTTGCAGTTGCTTCTCAAAAGCCTAAGAGAAGGGAGATGAGCTGACCCCTTGGGCTTTCCCTGAGCCTCAGGGGCAGAAATGAGGACCCAGGCTCCTTCCCTCAAGCCCAAGTGTAGGGGGTACCTCCAGGTCCACATCTGGTGCGATTCGAAAGTCAAAGACAGCACTCATAGTGGCTGGTACCACATTCAATGCCACCCCACCCTCTATCTTCGTCAGGTTCACACAGGTCACGGCCCCGTCCTTCAGGTGAGGGTCTGATTGCAGCCTGCAGTCGGGTGGGGAGAACAATAATGAGAAGGTGGCTCAGCTTCCCTGCTGTCCCGCACAGCCTCCCAGAGCCACCCCATTGTGTCCCCTGCTTAGCCTGCCTCACCTCTGCTTCTCCTTCTCCCGGAATGCCAGGACAGAGCTCATGACCTTGTGCTAAAAGGTGAGGTGACATATGAGAGTGGTCCCAGGACACAGCCTCCCACACACACCTCCCTGTGGGCCACAGACCAGCTTCTCTGCTGCCGTGTCCTCAATGAAGCGTGAGCCATGGCCTGGCCTCCCAGTGCTGATGAACCGCACCCCTGGAAGATGGAGAGGGAAGACAGTGTTTTTAGCAAGAGAGGGCTTGAGGATTCCATCAGCCCTAGGTTTTTCTGATTCTAAGTTCCTCAGTCAGGGTTCTGTCCCCCTGGTGACAGCGATGTAGACCTGATTCTGACTCACAGAGCTTGCCCTCAGAGAAGCTCAGGAAGGGAGAGCTGGAGCAGGAAGGGGCTAGGAGGCAGAGGCCCTGAGTTCAGGGCCAACTCAGGCCTCACACTGCTGTGTGGCCCTTTGTAGGCCCCTGGCTTTCTGACCCAGTCTCCCCACTATAGTGAGCCCCTCCCACTAAGCCCATACTCACACCAGACAGCCCGCTCACTATAAAAGACAGTGAAGGCATCCATGGGGTTGGCCAGGCCTGGGGGACGAAAGAAGGTTCAGAGGGAAAAGTGAGCCAGCTCCCACTTCCCCCAGCCTGGCTTCTTGGTGGCCTGTCAGCCTGCTCACCTTCATCCAGGGCAAAGCCTACTCTCAGGGACTGGAACTCAGGCCGCTGTATGAATGCCTGCATGCCTTTAGAACCTCCAACTTCCTCATCTGTAAAAGTAGCAGAGACTTGAGATGAGGGGACCCACCTCACAGCCTCCTCCTCCCCAATGTACCTCTCCCTGAGCCACTCCTACCAGGCACAAAAGTAATATGGATGGTTCTAGGAAAACGGTGGCCCTCATCCTTCAGCCTCTTCACAGCCTCCAAATACCTGAGGGGCATAAGCCAAGCGCTGAAGAAGCCACCAGACACTCAGGCTGGCTCAGCAGGCAGGGCCAGACAGGGCTGGCAAGATGCAGTCCTATGTCCTGGACCCTACCCTGCCATGGCCTGGCAGGGACTCTAGAAAGTCTTTGCCCCTCTCTAGGCCTCAATGGTTCCATCCACGAATGGTCATGGTGTTAACTGCTGCCCAAAGTAAGGGGTCAAGATGTCCCTTTGGTCTTGACTTTGTCTACATGCCTGGGTCATGGGTTAGTCCATTGTATCAGGGGGGACACTGTAGGGGCCTGGGAATGGAGAACACTCACTGGATGCCGACACTCTTCATGTCTTGAGTGCCCCTGGCGTAGATGTAGCCCTCAGGATCCTTGAAGGCCTCAAAAGGGTCATGACTCCAATGTTCCTAGGGACAGGAATGGGAAGAAGAGCCCAATATAGAGTTGGGGTGACAGGTGGGGTATTAGAGGGACAGAAAGGGGCTGAAGAAGGCATCTGATTGCTACCCCCCATTTGTCTCCTGCCTCCATCCTCGCACAGAATCATTTGTTGGACAGAGGCTGCTTGAGCGGAGTAATGCAGTATGGATATCATGAATTAGTTAGGACCGGTGCCATGGGTCTCCTCAGGTCAGATCCTGAAGTCTACACCTGTGTCTGGGGCGTGCACACCTGGCTCCATATGTACCTTGAAGACAGGCACCACATCCATGTGGGAGTTGAGTAAGATGGAGGAGAATGTAGGATTGGTGCCTGGCCAAGTCAGCACAACAACCACATAGCCAGGTGCCACCTGGAGAGGGTCAGAAGGGGAGGTGGTGAGTGTAGGGGTAAGGTACCCCAGGCCCACTGTCCCTCCTACTTGCACCCCAGACTCACCTCCACTTTCTGACAGTTCAGGCCCAGCTGGTGGCCCCTCTCCTCAAGGAAGGCCACAGCAGCTCCTGGGGGGACAGAGAGTCTTGGGCTGCTTTTGCCTACCCATGGCTCTTCACCACCCTAGGTGGAGATGGGCTGCTGCCTCCCCTACACAGTTCCACATTTCTCAAACATTTGCTTTTCACCTATCTGTGATCCTTTGGGAAGGCCAGAGAAAAGTCCAAGGTGTAATTCTTATCTTCCTTAAAGATAGGAAAATTATGGCCCAGAAATCTGAAGAGATTCACTGAGCTGCTCTCAGCTGGAAATCATGCAGGGGCTTGGACCCACTCAGAAAATTCCCAGCCACCAAGCTTGATTCCCTAGGTTGATGGACTTTGTCCAGCCCCAGCAGGCTCCTGGGGGCCTCTCCTTGTGGCTGCCTGTCTCCCACCCCTGCCCTGGGGATTCTGGAGAATAAGGGGAAGTTGTTTCGTTTTTCTATTTCTTTTCTCTCTCTCTCTCTCTCTCTCTCTCTCTCTCTCTCTCTCTCTCTCTGTTTCTGGTACTGGAGATTGAACGCTTTGCATTGAGCAACATCCCATCCCTTTTTAATTTTTATTAATTTAAAAAATTTTTATTTTAAAGTCAAGTATTTAGCTCAGTGGTTCTGCCGCCTGCTTCGAAAGCGCAAGGTCTCAAGTTTGATCCCTGGTACCAATAAATAAATAAATAAATAACATTTTTATTTTTAGGGCTGGTAATTTAGCTTAGTGGCATCGCATTTGCCTTGCAAGTGCAAGATCCTGAGTTTGATCCCAGGGTGTTTTTTTTTTTTTTTTTAAGAGTGCTGGGATCAAGCTTCCCCCCACCCCAAACCGCCGGAACCGCGGGGTCTCACCGTAGTCGGGCTCAGGTTGAACTGTACGGATGCGCAGGTACCGTCGGAAAAGCGTCACGGACGGGTGCTCGCACTCAGGACTCTTGCTAGCCATGGCTGCGTGATGTGCTGGGGGTGAAGACAACGCAGCTGGGACCCAGCAGACACCACCTGCACCTAGGCCCTCCCAACGGCGGTTCCCCGAAGCCCCATAGGGAGAGGTTCTCCTTGCTTTGGAGCCCCCATTCTGTGTCAGGCTCTGTGCGGGCCGCTTTCAACAGTTCCTTATTTAGTCCCTCTAAGTGCTCCCGAAGTTTGTGCCTCCCAATGTTCACTTTTCAGAGGAAAAAGCTGACGCTCTAAGGTACGGTGACAGCTAGAAAGTGGCCGGCTCGGGTTTGAATCTCGACTTTGATCCCCGACATTTCTCCCAACTGCCTGGCTTTCGTGTCGGGGAGCCCCAGCTTCAAGCTGCCCTTCCCCGAAGTCCCACTCTGCACCTGGCCTTTGGCCCGCTCTTGCCTCTCAGCACTAGTCCCGGACTTGTGGCCAGGAGCCCGGGCTCAGGGAGCTCACAAGCCTATAACTGCCCTGGCCCGCACACCACGAGGTTGGAGCGGAGTTGCCGGGCGGGAACTGGAGACGGCGAGCCTGGGTGGTCTGGGTCTACTGCTGCCGCGGCGGAAAGGACGTCTCCAGCCCGCCCCTGCCTGATACGGGCCCCGCCCTCGGGCAGCCCCATCCAGTCCCGCCCCTAAGTGGGCCCCGCCCCCAGCCAGGCAGGTCCTGGGTCGGAAAACACTGCCTCCTCGCACCTCTGGAAGGGGCTGGCCCTGACGCTAAAGGTCGCAGCTGCTGTGTTGGGCAAACCTAGCTCTGAGTGCTTCCCTGCTCCCGTCCTCTTTTCATGTATCTACCCTCTGGGTTGCCAATTCTGCCAACCTCGCACGGTGAGCTCAGGAGGCTGGTCCTTGTACTCTCGGGGTTCTGACTCTGGCCAGGAGCTGAATGGGTGTTCTGCTCGGACAATGTGCAGGAAGGGAGGATAAATGTACGGATGGGAGCACGTGTGGCTGTGAACGTGACACTGTGCGGGCAAATCTGTAACAGTGGGAATCTCTAACAGTGGGCATGACTGTATGTGTGACAGCGAGTATGAGATGGTAGGTGTGACAGATGTCACGGTGAGAGGGTGTAGTCCTAAGGCTCTATGACAGTGTAAGGGGTGGGGAGCACCACCCTTGGCCAACTGTGCTAAACCCTCTGATTCCTCTGTATCCAGGAAGGGCTGGGTAGAGGCATAAATGTTCCCCTGGCCATGCTCAGGTTGTGCTCAACTGGGGTGGCCCATTTGGGTGCCTGGCTGCTTTGTGTACTCCCAGCTACTTCTGCTCTTTGCTCCAGGGGCACAGCTCTCTGGGGGAAGGGTCAGCCAAAGATTTCAACCTCTGGGCCCAGGAGACAGGCTGGGGGGTAAGTGAAGGATCCATCCCACCCCTCCTGGGGTCCAAGTCTCTGGCTGCTCACCCACGCATAGCAAGGAAGTGAAGAGACTTGACAGTTCAACAACAGTGCTGCTTTCTTAAACCTCATTTCCCACCCCCACCTCTGATGGGCACTCCCAACTCACTCAGCTCAGTTGCCCAGACCCTGTTTTTCCCACCAATCCCAATGATCAGGTGGTAGCAGTAACACCCACCTCAAATGCTCCAGGCCTTTGTGACCAAGTGCCCCACTTACCCAGAAGTATTCAATCCTACAACCATCATCCACAACAAATTGTTACCATCATGCCCATTTTATGGAGGAAAAAACTGAGGCACAGAGAAGTGAGGCAGATGATAAGAAAGTAGTGCACTCTTAAGACTTCCAACTCCAGCCCCAAAGCAGCCCAAAGCCTCCTATTCCCACCTCTCCCAAAGCACACCAGCACATAGAACCTGTCACTCGCTCACAAGACATATATGCTTTTCTTTATTGTGCTTGTGAAATGAAATGAGAAGTCCTGGCTGGGCCTGCCCCTCTCTGCCCTCCAATCCCAGGCACTGCCTCCCTGGAAGGGCAGAATGGTGGTCCAGACCTTTGACACTCAGGCCAGGCCTGGAGCCTGGGAACCTGGTCAAGGGAAATGGTCAAGGAAGGCAAGAAGGACGAGGTGGAAGTCCTGTGGCTTGTGGAGGTAGCAGGCATGGCCCGCGTTGGGTAGCTTTACCACAGAATGGTTGGGCAGGTGGCGGAGCTGCTGCAGTGACTCTTGGGCCAGGGTGTGATCCAGTTCCCCATACACGATTAGGGTTGGCGTCTGCAGAGCAAGGTAGGAGGCCATGATCCTACAGCCTGGTGAGGATCTAACCCTCAAAGTTACCCTTAGGAAGCTTTCCCCAAATACCCCACCTCTTCCATCCAAGATCAGCAGCCATGAGCCTCCAAGTAAGACTTGAAAGCTTGACCCCCACCTTCCAAAAGGACAGAAGCCAGGGACAGGGTGCTAGGACTTTTGAAGAGTCTTCTGGTACCTTCACAGCCCAGAACTGCTTCTGGGTGTAGTTCTTGGTGGAGGTGGGTGCGATGGGCACGAATCCACGTAGCTGGTGGTGGCCTCGAATCAGGAAGGGCAGGGCATAGCAGCCGCTGAGTGAGGGGCTCACCAGTATGACATTCTTCACCTCCAGGTCCTGTAGTACCCGCTGCAGCAGCTCTGCCCGCCCTGCCTCTGTGCTTGCCTCCTTCGAAGGTGCTGAATTCCCAAATCCTGGGAACAGCAGCAGGGGCTAAGGTTTGCTGGTAAGTACCTGAGTTAGTGCCAACCACAGTGGGGAAGAGTGATGGGGACCAGCGGTACATAGCACACACTACCCCAAACTTTCCAGAAGTAATTATGTTTGGAATAAGCCTGCTACAATTAAAAAGAAAAAAACAACTTCATTCATCATATTGGCAAAAATAAAAAATAAAACAAAACAAAACATTAGTAGTAGTGTTGCGGAAGCCGTCAGGAAACGGGCACTTTGATATATGACTGATGGAAAGATAAATCCATAGAGTGTTTTTGAAAGTTTAGGTATCTGTCAAAGCAAAAACAACAAAAAATGTGTAACCATTGACCCATCAGTGGTCTTTGATTGCTTCCGTAGAGAGGGTACTGCCCGCATGCTCAAAGAAGCATTCCAAGGATATTTCAGCTATGTTGCTTAAATTACATTTTAACTGACACTGAAACCCTAAATCCTCCAAGTCAGGATGACTGGACAGGATGTCCTGTCTATCCCTCTCATGGCCTGTAGAGCTAACAGCAGAGAGGGAGGTCTGCAGGGACTACAGTGATTCACAAATCATGATGTATGGGGGGAAAACCAAGTTGAAGACAGTTTTGTTCAGGAGACAAGACGCACATCATGTTTACAACCCTGCTACACAATCCTGCACGTTGCGTTTGTACATAGAGAAATGCCCAGCAGAGGGTCTGGTAACCTCAACTACTTAAGGAGGCAGAGAAGTGTGCACAGTGGTAGAGCATGTGCTTAGCATGCATGAGGTCCTGGGTTGATGCTCCAATACCAAAAAATAAATTTTTAAAAAGAAAGAAAAGCTGAAACCAAAGGACAAATCATCTGTGTAGTTAAAAACAAAACCAAAAAGCTATGTAGTTTGTCAGGAAAAAAAAAAGTGAAATTCCTCATATGATTGCTTACGGAGTGAGTCACATTTCTTGTTGCTGGGTGACACATTAATTCACACTGTCATTTTCAAGGTAGAAAATAAAAATCATATCTTTCCATGGTGCTTTCTGATGTTGTGACCTGCCACTGCTTGTCCAGACATGGAGGTCCAGATGTCCCAGGCCACCTTAGGGCTTCTCTGTCTCTCCAGCTTCCCCTCTGGAAAGGTAATGTAATGGCTGCATCCTGCCTCCCTAGACCTGGGGAGGGGGTGCTCACCTGGAAGGTCAAGGGCCACAGCCCGGTAGCCCCTGCGAGACAGCAGCTGCAGTGTGCCCAACTGCTCCCAGGTGTGGGAGTTAAAGGCCTTTCCATGGAGCAACAGGACCTCCACCCTGTGGGCATACAGGGAAATGTAGGGCCAGGGCACTTCCTTCTTCCTGGACATCTCCCACTGTCCTCCCAGGCTCTGAGCACCCTGAATCAGGCTGGGGTGCCTCTGCTAGACCTTTACCATCAGCACCCACCTGCGTGCCTGGTGGAGTGGGAGCACCTCGCGGTAAAAGATGGGGGAGCTGCCACGGGTGAGGCCAGCCAGGACTGTGACATTGGGGTCTCCCGAGAGCCAGGAAGTCTGCTCAGGGGGGCCTGGCAGTCCCACATACAGTAGCAACATGAACAGTAGACCTAGGCCCAGCAGGGCTGCCTGATGATACCTGCTCATGGAGGTCTGTACCACAGCCTAGAGAAGAGGAGAGGGAAGAGGCCAGATTGAACCCTCAGTCTTCTAGACTCTATCCCTAAACCCCATCATTTTTTTAGTTTGTTTGTTTTTTGAGACAGAGTCTCATTATGTAGACTGACCTGGAACTCACTATGTAGCAGTGATCCTCCTGCCTCAGCCTCCCGAGTACTGGGATTACAGGCATGCATGCACCACCACACCCGGAAATCACTATCCTTACCAGTTTTTATTTATTTTTGGGTTTTTTGTTTTTTTTGAGACAGGGTCTCACTATGTAGTTGAGACCAACTTGGGACTCACTATGTAGCCCAGGCTGGTCTTGAACTCACAGAGATCCTCCTGCCTCAGCCTCCCGAGTGCTTGGATTACAGGCATGCACACCACCATGTCTGGCTTTAAACCCCATCTTGATATCCTCTGCAAAGGAAGAGCTCCAGCCCTTGTCCCTTCTCCTTGCTCTGGACAAAGGTCTAGGGATTCATACCCAACTACTCCCAAGTGCTAGGCAAATAGCTAGCCCATGACATGAGATGTCCCTTGGGCACACAGCTTTCTCAGTGACAACCATTATTACTGTCCTGGCTAAATCCACTTCTGTTCATCAAGACTTTAGGACAGCACACCATGTATTCAACTTACAGTACACTGCGAAGCAGGTATGATTTTAGATTCCTACAAGGTGAATTTTCTTGCCTAAGTAGCAAGAGATCTAGTATTTGAACCAGGGGCTGGGCTCCTAAACATCTGATTTGGAAAAAGGGAAACGTGGAAATGAGTGGAAGTGATGGATGAACTGGAGCCTTGCTGGTGGACAGAGTGGAGAGGACTGCCACAGGAGAAAGACAGTGCAAGCAAAGGGGTTTCCCACTGAGGGTATGTCTGGGAAGTGTTCTTTCTCGCACACTGTATATAATTTACAGTAGATGGGAATACTCAATGGTCCACGCCAACTGTTGTTAGGTATCTCACAGAGAGTGTCGGTGATGGAGGAAATGCTGAGGCCCGAGCTGATGTGGGGGGCCAGGGAGGAGCACGGTTCACCTAGAAATGAAAAGGGCAACGTGGAAGCTGGCAAGACAAATTCTTTCTGCCCCCCCTGCCAGCTTTGTCTCAAATGACCTGCTTCAAGGAATCTTCCAGTCAAGGACCTTTGCCTACCTAGAGGAAAGGACGCAAATAGCCGCCTGCTTTGAAACTGGACTCTGTCACTTCCTGACTGTGCTGTTTTCAGTTTGTCAGTAAAATGGGATAACCTCATGGCTGTTCAAGTCTTTTTTTTTTTAAGACAGGGTCTCACTAGGTAGTTCATACTGGCCTTGAACTCACTATGTAGCCCACACTGACCTCAAACTTCCAGGGATCCTCCCGCCTCAGCCACCCAGGTGCTGGGATTATAGACACGCATCACTACATCTGGCTCTCCCAAGTCTTCCCAAGGACAGTAGATCTGGGGATGGGCGTGTCTCTGTCATCATTTCTTGGGCCTAGGGTGAGTGTGTCTGCTCTGTCCTGGGATTCTGGTACATACAAATTTATTGATTACCAACTGGGGGCGGACTAGAGCTAGGAGTCTGGGGCCACACTCTCCTCTCCATGCCATTGTCGGGGGTGTTTCCAGGGGCCCCACCCTCAGGTTCCAGAGTTAGACAGTATGTGGGAAGTGGGAGCTCCTCTGGTGGTGACAGAAAACCAGGAGCCGGGTGGAGGAAGAACATGATGCTCCATTTTTCCTAACCATGAAGAGGCTAGTCCAACACAGCATGAGCTCAGGTTTCCATAAGGCAGAGGATCCACACTGGACCTCTCCTTGGGATTCACTTTGCAAAGGCCTCGGTGACTTTGCACGTTTCCCAGGAGGAAGGGCCTGAACTACTTGCCTTGGTGTCCCACAGTTGAGCAGTACTAGGCAATTGTAAGGGGCCTATAGCAGATCGTTCTAATGTCCCCAGTAGGCCACTGTAATATTGCTAACAATGACTCATATGTGTACAAAAGTGTGCACAGACATCAATTTTGCCCCCATATGTTTTCTTTTGCACACATTATTTTCATAATGTATACACAGCCTCCTTGCACACGCACTGGCCCATGCACATCAATCCCTTGCAATAACACCCTCAAAATCATGTTCAGGCACCAGGCAGACAGATGGACAGGCATACACTTTCAAAATCACACTTAGAAATAATCAAGCGTATGGATATACATACAGTCTTAAAACTACACATGTAAGAAACACAAAACAGACCGACGGACATGCAGAGACCTTCAGAAGTGCACACACGCACGTAGTCACACGCACACAAGAATACATACAGTGATACAGCATGCAGACAGACCAAGGAACACATCTGCAAATAAGCATACAGAAGCTTCTATGCCGCATCGCACACGGTCTCATATTCGGACACACGCAGACACGCACACTTCTGCCTCGCGCCTGCCCCTTCTGCAGGGACCCCGCCCCAGGCAGGACTCCGCCCCAGGCAACCGGGACAGGAGTTGCCTGCCCCAGCACCCTGTAGACCTACCTCCCTGGGGACACTTACCGGCTTACCCGGATGAGAGGGCTGGCTACCGGGGTGCGACCCCGCCCCCACTCAGGCGGAACCAGTAACTAAAAAGCGCCGCGGCCTTGGAGGTATCTCCTCCACCCTGCTGGCTATAGAATCTCTAGGGGAGGAGCACAGTGGCAGCTGCGCCTGCGCAGTCAGCAGCGGAGGCCCCGCCCTTTACCCAGAATAAGAGGAGTTAGGGGCGGGGCCTAAGCGCGGAGTCCCGCTCTGTGCAGATTTTTTAACTTGTTTTCCGTCTGGCAGCTGGCGGAGAGCCACCTGGATTCTTTCCACCAGGACATCTTTTCTTTGGCTGAATTTTCTGTCTCTACCCCGAATAGGGTTGTCATCTGACTTAAGGAAGGGTCAAGCCTCAGAACAGGGCTAGCACTGAGGCGTCCTGTGTAGATGCTAGATACTGTCATTACGTGGTAGCTCCAAGTCCCCGCCCAACCACTCCCCGACCCCTGTGGCTTGCGCGAGAATACACACACAATGGCGGTGAGCTGGGTAGCTCCTTGTCTGCCATGGAGACGTGCGACAGTATCTGGCCTGTCCCAGGCTCAGGGCTCCCCGTGGCGCCCAGGCCCGGCCCCGGAATGCTCTTCGGAATGCTGGTTTACTCCTCATCCGCACCCCGCGGAGGCTGGCAGCCTCCCGCCCATTCTCCAGGCGAAGAAACAGGCTCCGGGGCGCTGGGACAGCGCTCTAGGCTACTTGCCGGACTCTGGCGGAGCGGTGCACTCCAATTTGTCACCCCTCTGCCAGGCGCCACGCAACATGGCCAGGCCTGCGGAGATGAGGATAGGGTAACGAAAGGGAGCAGCAGGGCTACGATTCCCAAGGAACCCTCCTCAGCAGGGGCGCCAAAACCTTAGGGAGCAGGTCACCGAGGGGTCTGAAACCGCGCCCAGTAGGGCGAATGGGGCTCGCAGGGCCAAAGATTTGGGGACACTGAGGCCCTGTGGCTGAGAAAGGAGAGGGTTTAGCGGCACGGACGACCCAGAGGCAGCTGTGGCCAAAAGAGGGCGCCCGGTAGTATGACCCGGCCCACGCTCCGCCCCCAGCCTCTTCCGGGTTTCCCTACTCATCCCTACCCACATTTGCCCGCTCCTGTCTGCTGGAGACTCCGCAGCTCCCCAGGTACCCAGGTACCCACCCTGCACTCCCGCCCTTCTCTTCCTCTCTCCACTCAGGACCTACCCCAGTACCCCAAATCTTACCATTTAGACTCCCCAGGTCCCCTTCCCTCTGGGCTGTCCCCTCTTCCTGTTCACCCTCTAGATCCAAAGAGCCAAAATTATGATCCCCGTTGTGGCCGAGCGAGCGGTGGAGGCGCCCGCTACTGCGCCCCTAACGTTGGACGGTTGGACCCCAGCTGGTCGAACGCTGAGCACTCCGCCTTCCTTGTTGGAAGGAACTTCAAAGTCTGCCTGCTGACAGGACATTTGGGTTTCTGCCTCTGGAAAATGGGTTTTTACCCCAAAGGTGGTTTCCCTCCACCTTGTACCATTGGCATTGGGCTGAAGGAGGTCGATAAGCCAAACAATGAGGTATTTGCTGTTGATTGAGCAGTTACTAAGCACTAGGCATGGTGCCAAGTTTTTACCTTTAGGGCCCCATGTAATCCTGTCAACTGCCTATGAGCTAGTACTATTGGATTACCCCATCTGTAGAAAAGGATAATAGGGATAATAATTGTAATGGGAGCCCCATGTATTTTCTTAACTACCTGCAGGTACTCTCAGTGTTATTATTTTTTCTTGAACTCTTAAATTCATTCCTGGGGTAGGCTTTACTTCCCCATGTTCTAGATGAAGAGTCTGAAGCACAAGGTCACCCAACTGAGTGGCAGGGGTAGAAATAACACCTATGGGCCTGGGATTTAGCTCAGCAGTTCGGTGGCCTGCTTTGCAAGCGCAAGGACCCGAGTTTGATCCCTGGTACCAAAAAAGAAAAAAAAAGAAACAACACCTGTCTTCCAGATGCTAAAGCATGTTCTAGGGTCCTGGAAGTGCACCCTCCCTCCTCCAGCCTACTTGCTGCTCTCTGCAGGACACCTGCTCCCTGGGCAGTTGTTCTGTGGCCTCTCATCTGCTTGGCTTTGAACTGCAGGCACTTTACCACACAGCGGCAAAAGAATGGCAAATGTGGAGCAGAACGAGGGCACCATCCAGATGCAGGGCCAGGACCTGTTCTTTCGAGAGGCACGGCCTGGCAGTGGGCAGACTGCTCGCTTCTCTGTTCTGCTGTTGCATGGCATTCGCTTCTCTTCTGAGACCTGGCAGAACCTGGGTACCCTGCACAGGCTGGCCCAGGCTGGCTATCGGGCTGTGGCCATTGACCTGCCAGGTACTTCTGGGGCAAGCTTTTGGGACGAGGTTAGTGAGGCCTCAGGGACTCAGCCCGAGGCTGGAGAATTGGGAGGACCTAGCCAGTCTGGGCCCTAAGCTTGACAAGAGTTCAGTGCATACTGCAGGGCTCCTTTGAGCTTCTCCAGTCTTGATCTAGATGTGGTCTAGACACTGCTCAGCAACTCATGTTACCTGGGGAAGGGTCTCACCCTTATGTTTGAGGTTGGTCCTAGTAAGCATGGACTGAGATTACCCATGCAGATCTGCAGCTAGAATCTGACATGGAGTAATGGGTGCTGAGCAGCTTTGGAGAAAAGCATTTTAACAGAACCATATCCATAGGCTGTTGGGAGCCTGGAGGAGTGAGTCTTGTATCTCCTAGTGTCCTGAGGGCCATGGCAGGGCCTGGTCGGGGAGTAGCCCTTGATAATCATCCCACTGAAAAGCCCTGAGTTGAGCTCTGGAAGAGGGGGGGATAGCTCCCAGACCTCACGTCATATCCTGGACTGCCAGGCCCCCACCCTTGGTATGTAGTATGGAAGGGAGACATGACCATCTAATCATCTCACGAGCCTAGGCTGGTATGGTTTCCGAGGTCAAGGGTAGGCCTCCAGCCTGGGCAGGACTGGTTCCAGCAGTGGGCTGGGCTGAATTTCAGTGCAAAGGTCTGGAGCTAATGCTGTTGTCAAAGGTAGCAACTGACCAGAAGGGGAGGGATGAGCATGGAAGAAGCCCCTTGGCCATTGTCCTCCAAGACCCCTCCTCGTGCCAGTGGGCAGGTGCCTTTTTAACCACCAGTTAGCTTAATTTTTACAACTCACAGATGTATGGGTACTTTCATTATCCTCTTGTAACAGAAGGGGAAACTGAACAGTTAAGAGGGCTGAGAGGACTTAGCCAAAGTCACACAGTGAATAAATAAATGGAGAATAAGGACTTGGCCCAACTCAGAGCCTGATGCTTTATGATAGTTAATTCTGGGGAAGATGGGTACAAACATGGTTGGGAAATGTCTTGTGTTTGCCATAGAGATAAATCAGGCTGCTGTAGGTATAAATATGGCCTGGAGGGAGTTATAGAAACCTTGACCTAGGAGGGCTTTCTAAAGAAAGAGGCCTGGTTTTCCTACTCACTGCCCTTGTCTTCTCTCCCACACTTGAATTCCTGCAGGTCTGGGGCGTTCTAAGGAAGTGCCAGCCCCTGCCCCCATTGGGGAGCTGGTCTCTGGCAGTTTCCTGGCAGCTGTGGTGGAGGCCTTGCAGCTGGGTCCTCCAGTTGTGATCAGTCCATCACTCAGTGGCATGTACTCCCTGCCCTTCCTCACGGCCCCTGGTTCCCAGCTCCAGGGCTATGTGCCTGTGGCCCCCATCTGCACTGACAAAATCAATGCTGCCAACTATGCTGGTGTGAAGGTATCACTCCTGGGAAGCCAAGTGCCAAATGTAGGAGCCACGGAGAGTCCATCCCTGAGCCTTCATCTAGAGCTAGGCCACCAAGGTCACTTCTGGGAGGAGCTGACCACTAGCTTCCACCTGATGGTCTGTTTAGCAGATCACTGTGCCACACCCTGTGTTAAACTTTTTGTTGGGCAGATACAAATCCATGCCCCTCCACCTCCCACACTGGGCCAGCTGGTCTCTCTTCCTCAGAGTGGCTCCAGACAAAGACTGAAAGTAGTGGGAAGGGCAGGAGCTAACTTTCCAGAGGCTGGGGTTGGTATGGCTGGGCCCTGTTAACTCTGCCCCCCTCCTTCCTTTCTCTCAGACTCCGGCCCTGATTGTATATGGCGACCAGGACCCCATGGGTCACACCAGCTTTGAGCACCTGAAGCAGCTGCCCAACCACCGGGTGCTCATCATGAAGGGGACAGGGCACTCCTGCTACTTGGACAAACCTGAGGAGTGGCACACAGGGCTGTTGGACTTCCTGCAGGGGCTGGCATGAGCCCAGCCCTGTGGATAGAGGGGGTGACTACCCACCTGCCTTAGGATCTCTCTCCCTGCTCAGTGGGCTCTGGCTTACCATGTACATCTAACAGGTGTGTCTGTCTGTGTGTGTGTCTGGGTTCCTGTCTTTTGGGTCTGTCTTTTCTGTTTCTTTCACTGCAGTGATGAGGTAAAACCAAGAGGAAAAATTCAGAAATCAATGGATGTAATTTGGCAGAGGATAATCCAGGAGCTTCTCTTACTGGCTCTCTCCTTCCTCTCCTCTGCCTTGCAGGCCAGTCATCCCACCTCAGCTCCCCTACCCCACTGAGACCATAAATAAATACATGTCCACATGCATACTTACACATAAGAGCGATCTATGATCCCAGGTAGGTCCCTTCACTTGGGAGCAACTGACGGGATACTTGTGACCGACTGCACCTTCCCAGATGCATTGGGTGCACACACACAGGTCTTGCACAGGTACAAGTGGACTTGCAGCTCCTCAGCCTAGGAAGGTGGGGAATCTTACCAACCAACCTTGTGCCAGGCTTAGGGTATGGCCAGCCCTAGACTCCACCCATTCACCCACTGTTACTACAGATTGCAGTCCAGAACTGTCCCCTTCCCACCCCCTGCTGCTAGCTCTCCCTGCTTTTTCCTCTGGTTCTGAGGCCTCCAACCTTCACCCCCACCCCTTATCGGCTTGAGTCTTCGGTCAAGGTTTAAGGAGTGTAAGAAAGAGCTACCACCAAGGCAGGATCAATCTCACAAGGTAATCCAGCAGCTGACGATAACTCATACACATTCATTGCAACCTGAAAAAATACAATTACAGAGTATAAAATATTCTAACAAATTTCTGAGAAAGTTTACTTTATAAGAAAATATTTAGAGATGGTCCCCCTGCCCTTTGTCCACCAGGCCAGATGGAGGGAAAGGCAGATTGGATTCCCCTCCCCACCCACACACACCCAGGTGCCAAGAGACGGCTGTGCGGGGGGGGGGGAAGGTCAGTGGGACTAGTCTGAGCCGATTACCGAGAAGGGGAGGAATACTGTATTTCTCCCAGGGTGGGTAGAGGTTAGGAACATGCGAACAGTCTCCCCATCCGACCCGGGACCAAGACGAAACTCTGAGGAGCTTTGGGAGCACGGCGGGGCGGGGGTGCACGAGGGCCACACGCCTCTCAGGCCCCTCCTCCATGGAGCTGCTCGGGTAACCTGTGCCGCGCTCCGGTCGGGGGGTGCGGTACGGAAGCCGCGGGCGGCTGCTGGGAGCGGGTATCGGAGGGCG
>NW_022900949.1:43459093-43462707 GCF_012274545.1 Fukomys damarensis | reverse complement strand
GCGCCGCCGTCGCAGGACAGCCCCAGAGAGGTAGGGCGCGGCCGGCCGCGAAGTTTGGGGGTTCGGCTGGGGGCAGGGTAGTCCGCGTCCAGTGCACAGTTTAGGGTCCTGGGAGGCTGTGAGGAACACATTCCCTGTACTGTGCGGCTGAGGCCTAACCAGGTGGGGGGCGCTGGTCTGCCAGAGTAGCCCCCGGGCCGGAGGGGTTTCCTGGACCTCAGTTACCAGTTTAGAGGCCCCCATCCCATCGGCTGTTTCTGTCCTTTGAACCTTCTCTTTTCTCACCTTCTGCCCTGGGTTCGGGTTCTGCTTCCTTTGCCATTCTCCTGCAGCGGTTGGCTGGCACACACCCCTTCCCATTCTCTGCAGTCCCGGGAGGAGCCATATACACACCTCCAGGCCAAATGATGTATGGAGACCATAGTTGGAGATGCATAGTGGTCCTTCTTGCCCTTCTTCAGCGCCTCAGCTCCGACCTGTGTTCTTGGCTGGGGTCCTGGGAGGTGGGAGAGAGGGCTCTGCTACTCCAGCTGGACTCTTGTGCCTGCCAGGCTAGAAGAGGGAGGTGCCCGCCTCCTCACTGTCCTGTCCCAGGCCCGCCATCTTGAGACCTGTGGCACCCAGGGCCCCACCCCACCTCAGTACCCAGGGGAGTGGTCTTCAAGGGGATGTACCTGGCCTTCTCCCACCATGTGGGGCTCTGTGTCCCCAGCAAGCCCAAGATGGTCACCTTCATGCTGGACCAACAGGACATGTGTCCCCAAGCTCTCCTTTCCCTACAAAGGGCCCTTTTACCCCAGGCACTCCCCAAATCTTGAGCTTTGGCCCTGTTTCTTGGGGTCACCTCATGGATGGCACCTGTGACCTTTTTGTTTCTCCAGCTGAAGATCTAACCCTTCTAGGTTCTGGAACCCCCTCAACTTCCAAGGCACCCCCCCATCCCAGCCCCCACCCCCAGCCTTCATCAGCATGCAGGCTCAGGCAGCCCAAACACAAGGGGATTGTTCTCCTTGCATGCTGAGGGTGGGGGGCTGGGAGCGGACAGCCCACACACCCTGGCAGTCCAGGCTGGTGGTGGCTGGAAGCCCCACCCTATGTCCCCAGACAAGCTCTCCATCTCCCCAGCTCCTTCACTGCCCTCTCTGCAGCCTCCATCACCACTGCCCTGTGGTGCAGACCTCTTGAAGGAGGATTGAGGAGGGAGCTGCGCTGTACAGGTGCACCTTGGGTTATCCCAGTCTGCCAGTTGCCTTTGGTGAAACCCTACCAACAACTCCCTTTACTGGGCCTCAGGTTCCACTCTTAGTTGGTGAGGCATTCCCAGTTGTGATAGGCTGAGCCCTGCTTAGCTCTGTAAAACCTGCCCCACACTGTGTGGCTTTCTCTAGCTCCAGTCCTCCTAAGGAAACCTGTTTGGCCTCCCAGAAGTCTCACACTAGCCCCTATTCCTCACCCCAGCAACATGCTCAGGGAGCCTCTAGACCTGGAAAAGCATGAGGAACAGGGCTTGGGGTGCTTAGGAAGGAGGCTGGGAATCTTGTGTAAGTAGGTCCTGGCTCTGCCCATGTGGTTAGTCCCTTAGTTCCAGGTATCTACCTTAGACTCTAGGGAACCTAATGGTCCCTACATCCCCCAGGCCAGGGAGCCCTAACTCCTCTCCCTCACCCTGAGCCTAGTCCTGTCTTAGATCTCATATTCTCCTGGATGCTCTCTGGGTAGTGGAAAGACAGGCCTATAAATCCCCATCAGGGGTTCCTTTGAGTTGTGGCCCTATCTTTGGGAGATGCAGAGGGCCAGTGATTACATCTGACTTAGAAGGTTGGGGAGGGCTCCATTGAGGAGGTGGCATTTGAGAAAGATTGTGACAGAGTGTGAGGAGGAAAGGCATTTCAAGCTGGAATCAACATCTCAGAGACCTGGAGGTGACTGGCTTGTTTCTGGAGCCCGGTGTGTTTGGAGGATTGAGTGGAGATGAGACAAGAGAAGGTGGCAGGGGCTGGACCATGAAGGGCCTTGATCCCAGTTCATAGAGATCAAGCTTCATTCCCTGGACACTAGGGAGCCATGGATGTCTGTTAAGCAGTACCATGAGCACAGTCTTCAGGGAGAATGGATGCTAGATGCCTTTTCTCAATTTGGGTTAGACACAAGGATGGGTACCAATGACTTGGGCTGTACTGAGGGTGTGGCCTTTCTCCTGTTTTCCTGTCTGGGCCTGGGCCTAGGCCTAGGCCTACCTTGGTTTCCCTTGATTATGAAGGCTAATGATGAGAATACTGTAGCATTTCTGTGGCACCTAGGAGCTTGTCAGAACTTCCCCTCGTAGCCCCCCTTCTCAGCTGGGCACTGGCTATGAGACTTACCTCAATCAAGAAACAAGAAGCTGGAATTTGTAGATCCCAGGCTGCTCCCCTGCCATCTCCTCCTGAGCCTCCTCCCTTCAAAGCTAGATGTGATGGGTCATCCTCGGAGGCTGAAAACTGAGGCTGGTCCATGGGTCTGAGGATGCTAGGGTAGATCTTGTGGGGCTTAGCTGATCAGCAAGAATCCCCAGAATAAGATATGCAGAGGAGTGAAGAGCCTTCGGTGCTGACACCCACCCCCCACTGTCCATCCTTCTGCCACACCCTGCCTTACCCAATGCTCAAAGCCGGTCCCCAGCATCACTAGGTGTGGCCGGCATGGCTACTTTAGGAGTGAGGATGGAAAGACACTGCTAGGTTGGGAGCTTGGAGTGCTGATGGGGATGAAGCTCTCTCTCTAGCCCAGGTGGGTCCTTAGGCCCTCACTGGTCCAGACATTCCAGCCAGCAGAGTGGAGGGAATCCCCCTGGGGATGGGCCAGTCTACTTGAGTTGCCTGGCCCCAGGAGCCCTCCCCTCCCCTGGATTGTTCTTACTCCAGAACAAAGCCAGGGTGGACACTTGATCCCTGCCTGTGGGGGGAGCTGGCTAAGCCCCCAGCCCTTTGATTGGGCAGCTGTCATGGGAGAGAGACAGCTGGGGGGAGGGGCAGGAAGGGGGCAGCCGCCATCGCTTACACAGCTGTCATCCCCCCCCCCGCCCCGCCCTACACCCTCCATCCTGAGTGGCAGGAAGCCAGGGACAGAAGGAGTGGGCACTGGGTCTGGGGAGGGGGCCTGGGGAGTAGGAGGGGCGCCTGAGGTCAAAGGCTGGTCTGAGCTTGGTGTGTTCTGCCAGGGAGCCCTGCTGACCAGAGGTGAGCTGGAGGTCAGTGTGGTATGATGTGTGGCTGCCACAAGGGTGGCCCAGCAGAGGCCCAAGGCCCACCACACTGGGATAGCAAGGAACTCCCTAGAGCCCCAGTGAGGGCAGGGGAGCCAGTAATGCTTAATGGGGCTGTTTATTTTTAGGGCCCTAGGAGAATAAATTTGAGATGTGAGTCAGGACCCTTTGTTCTCTCCCTGAGACAGGAAAGACTTTAAGGGTCTCTCAGAACAGAAAAGACACAGACCAGTCAGGTGTGGTGGCGCACGCCTATAATCCCAGCACTCTGGGAGGCTGAGGCAGGAGGATCACTGAGTTTGAGACCCACCTGGGCTAGTAGTGAGTTCCAGGTCAGTTTCAACTACATAGTGAGACCCTGTCTCAAAAA
>NW_022900949.1:43443643-43458931 GCF_012274545.1 Fukomys damarensis | reverse complement strand
AAAAAAAAAAAAAAACAGAAAAAAAAAAAGAAAAGAAAAGACACAGACCAGCAACCCTCTCCCGTCCTCGACCTCCAAACATGTACTAAGTGGGTAAACCATGGTCCAGATCAGATGAGGGCTAGGTCAAGGTCACCCACTGAATTTGGGGCAATTAGGGTCTTTACTGCAGACTCAGGTGTCCTTTCCGTGTGGGAGTTCCAGTTCTGGCCATGTTGTAGCCCCTCCCCCATCTTTCCAGGGACCACAAGAGATGATGAGATAGCATGGGGACAACGTCAAGTCTCCCACTGATCACCATCCCAAAAGGATCCCTATACCTCCAGAAAATGTTAGAGCTCTGGACAAGCTGATAGTCCTTTCCAAACAGGACCCATGTTCACTAGCCAGGCAGGGGTCCCCTAGATGACCAAAGCTTAGAGCTCACCATTAAAAAGGTCCCCCACCAGAAAGAAGGCTCGCAGACCCAGATAATAGCAGTCAGGAAGGAGACCAGATGAGGCCTGGGTCAGCCATACACTAGCAGGAAGGACCCTGTCATCCCTCCATGCCTTTCCTCTCCATGACCTTGGGCAAGTTATAGACCCTCTCTAGGTATCGGGTTCCCACTCTGTATGGTGAATTCATCTGCTCAGTCACCAGTATGTTTGAGCACCTTCTCTGGCCTGGTTCTGAGCTGAGCCCTTGGGACACAAGGAGAAGCCGGTAGCCTTGGTTCCTGCTCTAAGGAGCTCCCAGGCTTGGCTATCCAGGGAGGCAGAAACCAAGCATGTCATCACAAGAGCTTTGATGGGGGAAGTGCAGGCAGCCAGGGGAATGTGTAGCAAGGGCAGCCAGCACCAGAGGTTGGCGAGGATGCCAGAGAGCACAGTCCCTTCATCTACTGCTGGTCTTCACTCTCTGGGGAGCTTGTTGCAGAATTCAAACGGAAAAAGGAGCAGAGTTGGCATTCCTATTGTAGGGGTGGGGAAATGGAGACCACGTTTGCACTGCCCCTCAGGCTGTGAGCCCCCTTCCTATTCCATCCCAAGCCTTGGCTAGCAAGGGGAATTCAGAAGGCACTAGATAGAGCTCCATGCCCTCTACCCTGGTGTCAGGACAGAACAGAGGCTGAGGGAGAAGGTATCCAGAGGCTCCCATGTGCTTCAAGACTAGTTTTGCATCCTTGGCTGCCGCCCACTCCCAACCTCTGGGGCAAAAAGAATTTGTAGGGTTAGAGTTTAGCCTTGGCCCAGAGTTGGCTCCAGTTGGTCCCACTCCCTGTCCTCCTTGAGTTTTGGTCTCCCAGTGAACCCACCATCAAGGCTCAGCCTTGGCGGGAGATTGGTGAAGGATTTCCAAGCAGGATTAAGGTTCAGGATTAAGTTGGGGCACGAAAAGGGGTCTTGTGGGGAGGGTTGGCCACTGAGCTAATCCCAGTGGCTAATCTTAGGCTCCACCTTCCTCTAGCAGTTAATGGCCTTGACATTCTTACAGCCCACTGAATCCCTTTCTTACCCATCACCCAATCCCAAGGAGAGAGAGAGATGGGACATGTTCTTTTTGTTGTATGGGTGAGGAAATTGAGACACTGAGCCCAGGGATTGTTTCTGGTACAGTAGAAAGTGTTCTATGTGGGGAATGTGGTCATCCTGGACGCTTCTCACCTCCTGTGCCAGAGCCATTCTGAGCACATAGGAGCGCGATGAAAACACCACTGGGAAGACTTCTGAACACCCTCTCCTACTCCAAGTCTGGAGCTGAATGCATCCTGCTCAGAGCTGTCCATAAGCAGCCTCCGCTTGGGTGGCCTCTAGTAGATGGGACCAGCCCCTGGTGGCAGGTGGAAGGCAGGGGCGAGAGAACCCTGTCCAGAACCTCACCCAGTCTTGCTGCCCTCCCTTTAAGACCTCCCAAAACTGCTCCAGCTTCCTCTGCAGCTGATCCTCCACCCTCCAGAAAGCTAGGTTTTTGTTTGCAGTAATCTTTACATTTTAACTCCACCTTCAGGGCCTAGTCCACAGGGATCTTCTCTTTCAAGAGATCAAGGATGAGGCTGTCTTTTCTGGCCTTCTATAGGTCTCCTAGTTCATTCTTTGATTAGTGCTAGGATTGAATCCAGAACCTATTCATGCTAGATAAGAACTTTCCCACTGAGGTATAACCCAGCCATCCTCATATATGAAAGGAAGGGAAAGACAAGGAGCCCGAGTGCCCTGTGTATGTGCTGACTTTTTAATTGTCCTAATTTGAGGGTGGATAAGATTTGGTATCCCATATATTTATTTATTTTTGGCTGGGATTGAACTCAGGACCTTGCACTTGTCAGGCAGATGTGGTGCCACTGAGCTACATCTGTGGCCCTGGTATCCCTTTTAGAGATGAGGGAAGCTGAGGCCCAGAAGGGTTAAATGACCTGTCCAGAGTTACACAGGTAATGAGGCACACATAAGCACATTGATCAGAAGGACACTTGGAACTCAAACTCCGTGCTGTCTCCCTTCTCTGAGAGTTTGACTAGCTTGCTCTAGCCAGGGTCCTCATGTAAGGGCAGGGGCAGGGTGAACTGGGTTCTTCTCTGACCCCTTTCCATTGCCCTTACCAGACCCGGCCAGGCCACGGCGTGGTCACACTCCCAGGCCATTGTGGCCCCAGCCCCGCCTGACAGGATGAGCAGCTCAGATGCGGGGCTGGAGGAGGAGCCAGAGCTTAGCATCACCCTCACACTTCGGATGCTGATGCACGGGAAGGAAGTGGGCAGCATAATCGGGAAGAAGGGAGAGACTGTGAAGCGAATCAGGGATGGGCTGGAGGAGGAGCCAGAGCTTAGCATCACCCTCACACTTCGGATGCTGATGCACGGGAAGGTGAGTGGGAGGGGATGGGATGGCCCAGCCAGTGCAGACATGGTGGACCTCTGCCTGGGTGAAGGGAGGAGCCAGGCCGGGGGCACTGGTACCCCTCTGACTCCACTCTCCTCTTGTTCGCAGGAAGTGGGCAGCATAATCGGGAAGGTAGGTGTCCAGTGCTGCCAGGTGTGTCCCCCTCAGCCCAGGCTAGGAGATGGGGACCAGTGGGTCTAAGAGTGATACTCTGTTTTGCTTCCTACAGAAGGGAGAGACTGTGAAGCGAATCAGGGAGCAGGTGAGGAGGGAGTTTGGGGGAGGAGCCCAGGGTACCTGATGTGGAGGAAGGGGAGATCCCTGAACCAATCAATTTGGGAAGAGCAGTTGGGTATCTGAGAGGCTGGCAATTTCCAGCCTCGACTGGGGACTGGTGAGTGGGAAATGTGCCCTGCTACCTGGCACCCGATCTGTACCTGCAGAGCAGTGCCCGGATCACCATCTCTGAGGGCTCCTGCCCTGAGCGCATCACTACCATCACTGGTTCCACAGCGGCTGTCTTCCATGCAGTTTCCATGATTGCTTTCAAGCTGGATGAGGTCTGGGGCTGGCAGGCCGGGAGTTCAAGGATGGTTCCTGGGAGGAAGGGAGGCTTGTGGCCCTGACTCTAGATAGTGTCTGTGGGTGGGAGAGGAGGTCAAACCCAGGGTAGTGTTCCCTTGGAGGAGCACGAGGAAGGGGTACCTGCCTAATTGCTCAGCCCAAAGGTGCTTGAGGATGGGTGGGAGAGGAGTAGGTGTGTGTGACCAACTGACCGTCTCCCTGCCCCAGGACCTTTGTGCTGCTCCTGCAAATGGTGGCAGTGTTTCCAGGCCTCCAGTGACTTTGCGCCTTGTCATCCCTGCCAGCCAGTGTGGCTCACTGATTGGGAAGGCTGGCACCAAGATCAAGGAGATCCGAGAGGTAAGGGGAGAGGGAATCTGTCCATGGGGAATTCCCCACCCTCTATTTGTGGAAGACCCCTGTACTTATGGCTTCATACCTCTGGTGAAACTCAGCCTGGGAGCCCTTCTATGGACTGTTGGAGCAGCCAGAAGTAGGCTCTGTTTTCTATTTGCAGACAACAGGTGCCCAGGTGCAGGTGGCAGGGGACCTGCTCCCCAATTCCACAGAGCGTGCCGTCACCGTGTCCGGGGTGCCTGATGCCATCATTTTGTGTGTGCGACAGATCTGTGCTGTTATTCTGGAGGTGCTGCTCTGGGGCAGAGAGAGAGAGGGGGCAGGAGATGGGCCCTGTGGCCCCAGGTGGGGCAGGGTGGGGCTACAGGGATAGATTATGAACTCCAGAGTATGGGAATGCATTTATCTGGGTGTCCTGAGGGGGGCTTGAGGCTACTGGGCATTTGGGCCCAAAAGCGTCCCAACAAAGCCTCCTCATTTGTGCCTTCCAGTCCCCACCCAAGGGAGCCACTATCCCATACCATCCGAGCCTCTCCCTAGGTACTGTCCTCCTCTCTGCCAACCAGGTGAGGGCACAGCGGGAGGGATGGGAAGCATTACAGGAAAAGGGGGCCAAGTCGAAGGAGGGGATAGAAGACACTGTGGAGAGGGGGAGGTGTGACCCTGCTCAGGCTGCCCCGCCCTGTCACAGTAACAGCTTCTTCACCTACTTTGTCCCCACAGGGCTTCTCTGTTCAGGGTCAGTATGGAGCTGTGACCCCCGCTGAGGTGAGTGAGCCACAGCCCAAGACCTTCCCTTCTGATCTAAGCCTCCTCTGACCTCTGACTCCTCTTCTTTGGCACAGGTCACCAAGCTCCAGCAGCTTTCAGGCCATGCGGTCCCCTTTGCCTCACCCAGCGTGGTGCCAGGTAAGCAGCCCGTTCAGGAGGAGGCAGGACAGACCTATGAGGCTGGGAAGCCCCCCTCTGATGGACATGGGGTTCAGAGAGGTTCAGCTCCTCTTCTCTGCCTCAGGACTGGATCCCAGCGCACAGACCAGCTCCCAGGAGTTTTTGGTTCCCAATGATGTGAGCAGGGGATGTGGTGGCTGGAGGGTTGTAGGGGAGGTGGGGCTCTGGACCTTGGCCAGAGTCAACTTCTGCCTTCTCCCTAGTTGATTGGCTGCGTGATTGGGCGCCAGGGCAGCAAGATCAGCGAGATCCGCCAGATGTCAGGGGCACATATCAAGATCGGGAACCAAGCAGAGGGCGCTGGTGAACGGCATGTAACCATCACTGGCTCGCCGGTCTCCATCGCCCTGGCCCAGTACCTCATCACTGCCTGGTGAGCATGGGTGGGAGCCCAAGCAGGGAAGGGAGAACTGACCTCCTTTTTCTCTGGACTGGTCCTCTGCCTCCACAAACTCTCGCATCTCCATGGTGTTCTACCCGAGTCCCCCGTGTTGCTCCACTGTCATGTTCTCTTTCCCCATTGCTGACTCTTTCCCCTGTGTCTTTGCCCCTAGCACCATTTCTCCTCTCCCATACTATATCTGCTTATCTTTCCTTCCTCTCATGTCCACCTTTCTCATCTTCCCCCTTAAACACATCTACCTCATTGCTGCTCTCAGCTTTTCTGGTTTTGGCTAATCTCAAGCCGTTTATCTTCCCTCATTACCCCATCTACCCTTCACCTCCCCTCTATATCCCTTTCTCCAGTCTAGAGACGGCCAAGTCTACCTCTGGGGGGACGCCCGGCTCAGCCCCCGCAGACCTGCCTGCCCCCTTCTCGCCACCCCTGACGGCCTTGCCCACGGCTCCCCCAGGCCTGCTGGGCACACCCTATGCCATCTCCCTCTCCAACTTCATCGGCCTCAAGCCTGTGCCCTTCTTGGCTCTACCACCTGCTTCCCCAGGGCCACCACCGGGCTTGGCGGCCTACACTGCCAAGATGGCAGCGGCCAATGGGAGCAAGAAAGCTGAGCGGCAGAAATTCTCCCCCTACTGAGGCCAGCTGAGGCACAGGAGGGGGCAGGCAGGACCTCCGGCAGGGTCTGCCTCCGCATCCTACCTGTCCAAGGAGACTCCACCCTGGGGTCAGTCCCAAACGCAGCCGCTAACACCAGACGCATGGATACCCCCCTACCCTGTCCCCCATCTTTGGAGTTCCTACTCTTGGAGAGGGGGATGTTTCTGGGCCAGGGTTCTGGAATCTGCAGTAGTCCTAGGCCAGAGAGCCCCACCTTCAGCTCTAGGAGCAGCAGGGGCCTCCCTAGTTCCCCACCATGGGGGTGGTGTCCATGTATTCTCCATCTCTTAGGGCTTCCCACCTACAGGGAGGGCTAGGGGTGGCTGGGGCCAAGCTTCTCTCCAACTCCCTGCAGATTCCTGCTGCTTCCATGGATAACACTTTTTGACTGGAATGGACTGGCTGGGATTGTCAGGGGCACCCCAAAGAGGGGGCTCTGCTAGGTAGCTGGGGGAGTAGCTTGGGGGGCAGGGGCCCAAGCAGCAGACACTCTGTACAGTTTTTTCAATCCCTGTTTTTGAATAAATATTCTCAGCGACCAGAAAGGTGTGAAATACTGGTGTCAGGGTGGGAAAACCAACAGAAAATGGGTGCAACAGAAGCCCCAGCGGCCTCCATCTGTAAATCCATTAGCCCTGATTGGGCTTCAGCCCCATCCACACACCAGTTCTCAGGTTTCAGGGCCCTTTGGTTGTCCAGCCTCCTGCTTCCAGCATCAGACAGATCCAGTTGTCTCCTGGACATTGCAAAAGTAGATTGAATGTTTCAGTAGCTTTGTCCAGCCCCTCCCTGTTTCAGATGTCAGGGAAGTCCTTCTGGGTGTTTCTCCCCTGGTTTCTCCTACTGTGGCTATACCCCAGACCCTTCCCTGCTTGGTCATCACTTTGGCTGTGGGCCCTGCCACCTACTGTCCTCCCTGGACTTGGGGACCATCCATGAGTTTCACAACCTGTGCTGGAGGGGCCCTCAGAGGTGGTGCAGGGTACTGATGGGGAAACAGGTCTCGGGAGAGTAGGTTGTGCACACAGCTGTGCAATGTTTGGCCCAGCACCCAGGATTCCTGAGATGTCTCTGGGCCTTGCCAGACTGCAGACAAACTCCCATTTCAGAGCCAAAAGTCCAGGCTGAGCACCTGCTGCCACGAGTGCAGGAGGTGGGATGGGTCCCCTCTGATAGCACCCTCCTTTCTCCAGTCGGGAAAGGGAGCTCTCAAGTGGTCTCTGGCAGGCTCAGGCTCAGTCCTCCTGCCAATTCGCGGGCCTGCAGGGGTGCCTCAGAGGAGCCTAGGGCGGGGCCCTCTGGGGGTCCTTTGAGGCGCTGCAGGAGTGCTTGAGGGTGCCAGGCTTGCGGGACCTGGGGCAGAGCGCGGCGGGTGAGGCGGCCCAGCGCCAAACGCACAGGGCGCTGCAGCAAGCCATACAGGAAGGGGTGAGCAGCAAAGGCCGAGTAGGCCACCCAGGTGACAGTCGCTTCAGCCTCTGCAGCCCGCGCTGCGGGTGCCAGACACGCGCAGCCATAAGGCAACCAGCAGGCTGCAAACTGGCCCACGGCCAGAGCTGGGGCCAGGACCGCCTTGCCCCCGGGCAGGCGAGGCCGGAGGGTCGGCAAGAAGGACAGGCGGCTGTCCAGAGAATCTGAGCGCAGCCGGACACCGCGTGAGGGCAGAGGGGGACGCAGGGCGGCGCGGCGCGCCACGAGGAAGATGCTGCCATAGGTGCTGAGCAGTAGGAGAGCTGGCAGTGCGAAGACCAGCAGCGCCCAGAGTGGCCGGAAGGGCCCAAGGCCTCCCACCAGGACGGAGCAGCGCGCCGGCGCGGGAGGCGGCGCGGGCGGCGGCCCAAGCAAGGACAGAGCACCCAGGAGCCCGGCGGTGGCCCACACGGCTGTGAGCACAAGTCTGGGAGCCGGCCGCCCAGCTGGCTGCAGCGGATGTGCGATGAAGTGATAGCGCGCCAGTCCGAGGGCGGCCACGCCGAGCGTGCACGCGGGCAGCAGCGCCGCAGAGAGGAAACGTGCGGCATGGCACGGCACGGGGCCCAGGCGTACACGGCCTAGCCCTGGAGGGGGCGCGGCCAGCAGGCTCAGCGGCATGATGGAGGTGGCTGCCAGCAGGTCCACGATGCACAGGTGCACCAGGTAGAGCATGTCTTGCAGTCCTGGCGTGCGCAGCACAACAACCAGCAGTGCCCCGTTGCCCAGTAGGGCCCCCACTTCCACGAGAACAGCCAGCAACAAGCCTACCGAGCCTGCGA
Source organism: Fukomys damarensis (assembly GCF_012274545.1). Classification (NCBI taxonomy): domain Eukaryota; kingdom Metazoa; phylum Chordata; class Mammalia; order Rodentia; family Bathyergidae; genus Fukomys; species Fukomys damarensis. The sequence continues at coordinate 43,450,889 of NW_022900949.1, read as the reverse complement.
ATTCGGTGACGATCAGCCCTGTGGTGTTGGCCATTGGAGTGCTCAGGCTTCACCTGTGCTGATATGCAGAGAGCGACTGGAGCCTCACTTCCCATTACCTGTCCCTTGCTCCTCTGGCCTCTCACCTCATAGCCTGCCCAGGAAGGGACTCCGGAAGTCCAGGATGCAATTCACTTGGGGGCTTGACTGGTTCCTTGGAGAGTGAAAGTCTGAGCCTGCCGGCTCTCTCCCCTTGCCCCAGCCCGGCTCCAGCAACTCAGTTGGAGATGGTACTGGCTGTCACTCTGATGTTGCCCTTTGGAGACACACAGAGCTGGCAAGGGAGGGGCAGGGCCTGGCGCCAGCCCCCTGGGTCCTAGCAGCTGCCAGCTAGAGTCTGGAGGCATTGCTGTGGAAGTGCGGGGGTGGGGTGGTGAGCAGAGCAGGCGCCAGCCTAGAGCCAAGACTGAGGAAGTTAGTGTCCCTTTGGAGCAGGTCAGACCCTTCCCTGCCTTTCCCAGGGTGGGAAATACATGTGTAGGGGTGATCAGATCAGTTAGCCCGAACTGGTTAGAAGAACCTGAGCAGGAAGGCCCTTAGGTACGCTCTGGGGCCCCGGAGGAGTGGCTCTCCTGGAAGGAAAATCCCAGGGCATGGCACATGATAGGTGCTTGGCCAATATTAATTTGGGCCAGAATGGGTGCTCCATGGCAGTGACGGCAAGAAGAGGAAGTCTTAGCAGACAACTGCTAGTTGTTTTAGTGCTAGCAAACAAGCCCCCTTATGGTAAAAGCACGCTGAATTTTCTTTAGAAAACACCCCTCCCCAATTCTCAAGGCTTACAGTTTGAGTGAGCAAGATCTCCACCCTCTGTTTTCCCCAGGAGGCACAAAAGTCAGTCCTGGCCAACTTCAAGGTGTGGCACTTCAAGGTGGCTGGCTCAGGGAAAGCTGGATAACTAGTTTCATGGCAAAATCACATCTATGCCTTGGTATCTTGCATATACATCTGAAGCTCTTCTTCCTTGTACCCCAGGCTTGAGTCTTCAGCTGCCTCTTCATGTCCACCAGGACTGACCTAATGGGCACCTCAAATTTCCTATTCCAAAATAGAACCATGACTCTTGACCCCTTCTCATTCTGTTCCTTCTAGAGACTTCATTTTAGCAAACTCAGGATAAATGCCTCCCTTTCTGCTGCACCCATATCCAACCCATCAGGATATCCAAAATCCAGCGATTCTCACCACCAGCCCCAATACCAAGGCTTCTGCCGTCATCACCTCTCACCTGATCATCGCAGCCCCCTTCTAACTGATCTCCTAGCCTCTGCTCCTGCACCTTATGTCAGCCATCTGCCTGTTTGCTCTCAGATCTGTTCCTTGTTCCTTGCTCCTCTGGCCCCTCACATCATCGTCTACCCATGAAGGGCTCTGATGCCCAGGCTGCCACCCTCTCCTCTTGCACTTTGTGTTGGGCATCTGCACTCCCAGCCTGGCCTGGCTTCTTTGGGAGTGTGCACTGAGTGGGCATTACTAACAGAAGACTGAGAAATGGAAGGAGGGAGGAAGTCTCATGTTCCACATGGGACTCCAGATCCCCCTGTAGAAGGCCCTCTCTCCCCACAGCCGTGGCTACTTTCAGACAGTCTCCTGCATGTCTGGTTCCTGTTAGAAGACCCTGGCAGAAGCTCTCATCAGAACACTGTTTCCTTCCAATAAGCTTCTACCTGTATGATGGTGGTGCTTCTTACCATTTCTCATCTTTGGATTGCCTCATCATCTGTTGGTAGCTCAGTTCTTCCCCTGTATCAGATACCCCTTGTCTGGATGCCTTGGGTAATTTGTTTCAATGACTAGATTGACACCCTCCTATCCGCTCTTGACCCAGCAGCTGAGGTGGGTCCCTCTTAAAACAATCAGATGGGGTCATGACTGTTCCCAATCATCTGAAATCTCAGCTCCTCTGTGCCATGGGGTGGCCTCCGTTATCTGCCTTCTCCTCACATCTCCGCTTCCCTTCCTCCTCCTCTTCTGCCACACACCCAAGCCATAGCAATCATCTTCCTGTTCTCCTCATCTGTCAAAGCATTTTCCACTTCTGGATCTTTGCACTTGCTGTTCCCCCTGGAAGGGCCTTCATTGACCTCCTTTAACATTATTCCATCTTCCTGTCACTCATTTACCTTAGTTTTCTTCCTGGCACTTTCCTTATTCGATGATGCATTTCATATTTATGTGCCTGTTAGTCGTAAGCCTGTTTTCCAGAATGCAGAAGCAGGGACCTTGGCCGAGTCTTCCTCAAGCATGCTCCCCACCCCCAATCCATCAGAGGCACATGGCCAGCATCAGTGCAGATCCAGATGGTAGAGATCAGTCATGAACTGCCTAGTTTGACTTTTTGTGCTGGAATCTGGAAGGCCCAAGTCCAGTTTTCCATTATCCAGATGAGAACGCTGAAGCCCAAAGTGTAGAGGAACATGCCACAGAACATACAGCCAGAGCCCTGGGCATCTGCATCTTAGAGTTCTGTCCACAGGCCTGCAGGCCCGAGGAGAGCTCAGCTGGACTAGGTGGGAGCAGCAAATCAGAAAAAAGGGTTGAAGAAGACAAGTGGTGGAGACGATGGTGGGCTGGAGAGTGCTGCTCGCTCCATAATTACTAGAATGAATTAAAAATGAAAACATTTTGGAGTGAGTATGTGTATATGTGTGTGTGTGTCTATGAAACTTGTAAAAGAAATATAAGAAGAAAGCCAAGTGTGGTGAGACATGCTGGTAATCCCAGCTCTGAAAGGCTGAGGCAGGAAGGTTGCAAATTCAGTCCCAGCCTAGGAAAGTTAACAAGACTCTGTCTCAAAATTAAAAAAAAAAGAGCTGGGATGTAGCTCAGTGTGAAAGCCTGGGTTTGGTCCTCATCACTGGGGGTAAAAAATAGGAAGGATAAACCTGAAACAAAATGGGAATAGACTGAAAGGACCAGAAGGACTCTTCTGAACACACTGTGTACAGTCTGAGCCCTCTAGAACTATCATTAGTGTTATATTAGTGCTATATTAATTACAAGTTGAAATCCATAAATTAACAAAGATGAACACCTCTTGAATGTGAATATCAATAGAAACAAATGAACCTACCTGTATTGCAAATGAGTAATAAAACCACACTGAAGAGAAACAAAGAACAATTTCTTTCTTTTTTTCTTTCTTTGCTTTTCTTTTTTTTCTTTCTTTTTTTTTTTTTGTGCTAGGGATTGAACTCAGGTCCTTGCACTTTCAAGGCAGGCAGCAGCACCACTGAGCTAAATCCCTGGCCAACAAAGAAGAATTTCAAGAAACATATTCAATTAACATTAGAATCTTCACTTATGTTGACCCTCAGCTATAGAGGAAAAGATGATCTTGAATAAGATTAAGTAAATCTTGAGCTCTGCTTAGAAAGTTTATTTTTCACAATGATATGAATATAGGAATTCTGAAACTCATTTTTGTGTGGGATAAGGCAAATACATTGATATTGATCCTGATGGGAACCCCGGTGCTTACTGTTTGAGAAGAGAGGAAAATATAGGATTGGGGAAGAATGAAAGAAATCTGTGGTGCTTGATTAGAATCGGAGAAGTAGATATAGATAGATTTTTAAATTATTATTTAGCTACATATACCTACTTCCTAGCCCCAGTATTGACTTCTAAACACTATTTCCTGCTCCAGAGAGCCAAGGCTCCTTGGAAATAGCTGATTCCAGGTTTGTACAACATGAACCTGGAATATCTTGTTTTGCCAGAAAGGAAGGAGGTACTCAAAAGAAGAAAAATCACAGGGATACACAAAGGGACCTTCTGCTGGCCAAATCTGAGACAATCTGATAATCAAAATATGTAATGACAGTCATGGATTATAACCTACTGAATAAAATAAAAATCCATGTAATAATAAAAACATACATATGTATAAACACATAGAACATGTGTAGATATAAAAGAAACAATGGAGCTCAGTACCATTTACAACCATCTTGGCAAAACTTATTTAGGTAATTTGTTTCAGGTAAATATTAAGGGATATTAAAATTTGTGGGTGAAAGTTGATGAGGAATGAGAAATTCACAGTTCACAATGTGTTCCCTGGTTAATTATGAAGAGGAGAAATGGTAGCTTTACCATGGAGAAACCTGCTAAACATCAGTTCAATGAGGTGATCAAATCTAATTAACATCTCCAAGAATGGGACACAATGCTCCAGATATAACACACCCAGGGCACAGCATCCACGTAGTGCTTCCACACATACAAAGCCTGAATCTGATCATGACAAAAGAGCAGACAAGTTGAAAGTAAGACATTATATACAACAAATTGCCCGAACGCTTTGAAAAATGTGAATATGACCAGTTGTGATGGCACATTCCTGTAATCAAGCTCAGCTACTTGGGAAGTTGAGGCAGGAGGATTGCAAGTTTGAATCCAGCTTGGGCAATTTACTGAGAGTCTCTCAAAGTAAAATTTTATTTTATTTTTTGGTTCCGGGGATTGTATTTGGAACCTTGTGCTTGTGAGGCAGGCGGCGGCACCACTGAGCTAAATCCCCAGTCATCAAAGTAAAATTTATAAAAGGGGGGTAGCTCAGTGCTCCCTGGGTTCAACCCCCAGTACAAAATACAAGTGCCAAAAATGTCAAAGTTATAAAGAAAAAAATGGCTGCATTTTCAGATTAAAGGAGATGATAGAGGAGTTATAATAGCTAAATGCAGTGAGCAGCCCTAGACTGGATCCTGGCCTGCTCTGTAGTACACGCACCCCCTGACTGTGGACAGGGTTACATGGTGTGTTAGCTTTTCTTCACTGGGACAAAATGTGTGACATTCACAATTTAAAGGAGGACAGATTTATTCTGGCTCATGGCACATGGTCAGTTCATGGTCAGCTCGCTCTAAGGCAGAAACATCATAGCAGAAGGGCATCGCACAGCCAGGAAGCAGACAGCAGAGGAAGAAGCCAGGGAGGAGGGGCAGACTGGATATACTCTTCAAAGACACGCCCTCAATGACCTACTTCCTCCAATCAGGCCAGCCTTCTAAGAGCCCACTCATCTGTGAACTCATCAGTGGATTAATCTCCTACTGCCCATAATCCCATCACCTTCTAAAGCCCCATTTCTGAACATAAAAGCCTCCAGGGTACATTTTTTTAAACTAACCCATGACCCATGGGGCAATAATTGGCATCCTTTCCTGATGGCAGAGCTGTGCCCATTGATAGATGATTAACTTATTTATTTGGGTTTTTTTTTCGAGACAAGGTCTCACCACGTAGTGTATAGGCTAGCCCTGAACTCATTATGTAGCCTAGGCTGGCTTCAAACTTGGGGTGATCCTCCTGCCTCAGCTTTCTGAATTCTAGGATTACAGGCGTGTGCCACCATGCCTGGCTCTTAACTTGTTTATAACATCCAGATGCAAGGTGTACAGGGATATTTAGCACCAAGACATGATTCTCTTGGCAAGGTGTAGGTTAGAGTAGAGAAGTACCAGGTGGGTCCCTAAACAGTTGAGTTGGCAGTGAAAAGCTCTTTTGTGCCTCAATTATTAGCACAGGATATCGCAGCAACGGTCCTGGGTGGGCCTGTGTGTGTGTGTGTGTGTGTGTGTGTGTGTGTGCATGTGGTCCATATCAACCCATGTGTGTGTACCTTGAAGTGGGGCTGGAGTAGCCATGTGCCAGGACACCATGGAGGAGGCCAGGCTTGGAGTAGTTATGGCACAGACACGGGGGGGGCGGAGTTCACACTTAAACCTACTGTGCACGCCTGAAGTTTAAACTTAGCATACTACGGCAGGAACGCCTCTCTTAGATGTCTAATGTAGGCCAGGGTAGATAGCCCTGGTGAAGCGGGACCCGATCCACTCTCAGCTATGCCCCCAACCACAGGGCCTTGAGGAGCTGCTAATCTGGTCCCGGTAATGATCTCCTCCTGTGCCCACCACATGAGGAAGCAAAGCTGTGGGCCACAGCCATGCCAGGGCTAATGGGGCCTGGAGAAAAGCACAGTCATGCTCTGAGACACAGGAGAATCTGAGAAAAAGCAGTGATATAGATCCAGTAACCCCACTACCCCAGAGGAAATAGAAGTGACCTGTTGAAGAGATGTCTGTCTGCACCTTATGCTTACTACAGCACTACTCAGCAGTCACGGTGTCAGATCAATGTAAGTGTCCATCAACTGGTGAATGAGTAAAGAAAATGTGGTATGTATATGCAATGGAGTATTATTTGACCTTTAAAAAGAAGGAAATCCTGTCATTTGCACAGTACGCATAAACCTCGAGGATAGGACGCTAAGTGAAATAAACCAGGCACAGAAAGACAAATACCACAAGACCTTACTTGTATGTAGAATTTTACAATGTTGAACTCATAGAAGTAAAGCATGACATTGGTTACTAGGAGCTAGTGGGAAGGGGATTTAAGAAAATGTGGGTCAAAGGATACAAAAATTCAACTGGGATGAATAAATTCAAGAGATCTATTGTACAACATGGTTACTATAGGTAAGGGTGAATGTCTTAGTCACTTCCTCAATGCTGAGACACAATACCTGACACCCACACCTTAAAGGGGAGGTTATTTTGCCATGGTTTGCTGCCCCAAGGCAGATAACAGCATCGCAGAGAAGCATAGTGGAGGAAAAGCTGCTTTTTATGGTGGCGGGGAAGCAGAGAGTCCAGGGAGGCGCTTAGAGGGAGGCATACCCTTCCCAATCACACCCCCAGTAAGCCACCTCTTCTGACAGACCCAACCTCTAACGGGCGCAGCAAGTCCTCTGCGGTGCCCCCTAATCCAGTCATAGCCCCAAAGCCCTGCCTATGAGTGCCTGAGGCCCTTGCAGATCATCTAGGTATGAACCAAAACAATGTACTTAGCACCAGGGATGCATTCCGAGAAACAGGTGCTTCTGTCATGCTGTGAACGTCAGAGTGTGTTGCACAAACTAAGATGACTACAAGGTGATATAATCTTATGGATTTATCATCATATATATGGTTCATTGTTGACCATTGTTTTTTTTGTTTTTTGTTTTGAGACAGGGTCTCACCATGTAGTCCAGGCTGGCCTTGAATTTATGGCGATCCTCCTGCCTCAGCCTCCCAAATGCTGGGATTACAGGGGTGCGCCACTATACCTGGGTGAAACATTGTTAATTGGTACATGTATATATACTTTTTTTTTTTTTTTTTTTTTCTTCATTTTTTACTATGTTTCAGGCTTTCCT
>NW_022900949.1:43438162-43443615 GCF_012274545.1 Fukomys damarensis | reverse complement strand
TTTTTTTTTTTTTTTTTTTTTTTTTTTTTTGCTACAGTTTTCACTATGTTGCCCAGGCTTGCCTTAACTCCTGGGCCCAAGTGATCTTCCTTCCCTAGCCTACTCAATACTGGGATTACAGAGATGTTCCTATACACCAGGCATAGATATATTCTTGGGGAAGAAAGGAGGGGTAATTTGGGGTAAGAGAGAGTGAGGATGAGTAATGATCCTGGTCCAGCCCCTCACAGGACCCGGAGGAGGATAGCGGCTCAGAGGTGAATCTCCAGCAGGTAGCGTAGGCGACACTGGCTCTCCTGATAGATGAGGTACTCACTCTGTGAGAAGTGGGAGCTGCTGAATTCTGAGCATGGAATGGGCTGGCCCTGGGGCACCGCCACTCGCTGGCCATCCAGCTCCAGCTCAATGTCCTGGGTAGGATCTGCAAGGCACAACAAAGGCTAAGGGTGGCCCGGGGGTCCCTGGTCCCTGGCCTTCCCATTCTGTCCTGCCCCCACACTCTCCTCTTCTGTCACAGCGAAGGCCTGCTCTTTTCTACCTTGCCACCCAAGTCGTGCCACGGCTGGACTTTCTGTCTGAACCTCCTCCCATGTTCGTCTCTGGGAAACTCCTAGTCATACGTCAGTGCTCAGTCAGTGACACCACTTTTCAGGCCTCTCTGATGATTAGGAGTGGATGTTTGATGGATGACAGAGGGAAAGCCTGCAGTGAAAAAGGCTCCTTCTTTTGTCCTTTTCCATTGTCCCCTTTGCTCACCTCCTCCCTGAAAATGACCTACTCCCCTACCTCATCGCCCCCTTCCCTCTATCAGACCGGTGCAGCTTCCCAGGGCTCACCAGGCTCTGTGTGTCCTCGTGCAATGACACTGTCGAAGCCAAAGGGTGGGCACTTCAAGCTGGGGTCATCCATGGTGATGTGGTGTTCTTTCCCCAGGGCCACCTCGCCCAGGAACATGTAACCCACCTGGTGGTTCCCACAGCGCATGGCAGTAACTGGAAGACACGGGGTCTCAGTAGGGCAGGCAGCTCAGACCTCTGCCTGATAAGGACTGTCACAGTAGCAATGCTATCCCTGCTGGCTCTGCTGCCCGGCCTCAGGAAAGTGCCCAATTTGACCTAGATCCTGTGGTCTCAACTACCCCACCCCAACCCCTGGCTCTGCATCCTCTGCCACCCTTACTGTCAGCAATGGCTTCCTGGTGAGCAGACCTGAGGAGGGGCCTGCTGAGTTTACTCCTGGTATCCTTAGGGATATCCTGAGGCCCGCCCTAGCCTTTCTTTCTTAGACTCCTCTTCCTTCCCTGGTCTTGGGTGACCCCAGAATTCCAGCCCCGTCTGTCCTTGGAGGAATCTGTGGGCACGTTCTTTTAGATATGTGGGTTGGTGGTAGCCTCCATTGATATGGTCAGCCTAGGCGAGGAGGGCCGAGCTGGGGAGGTCTCTTCACTCAGGTACCCTGGCTACAACTTGGGAGTCCCTGGACACACCTTTGACCCTCTCCTACTTGCTGCCCACCTCCCACACGCCCCTGTCGTGAATTCTTTTCCTTCCCACTCCACAGCCATGGGCTTGAGTAGTAGCCTGGCTTCTCTGCAGCTTCCAGCCTCGGCCAACTTATCCAGAGCTGCAGCCACTGAGATCCTGCTAGGTCCACGTCCAGTTGGTATCCATCCTCCCTGGGGAAGGCGCCCTTGACCATCCTGGATCCCCTGACCCCAGCCCTGCCAGATGCTGCTGTGAGTTTCAACGGTTGGACCTGCTTGAAAGTCCTGGCCGGCCACAACCTCCTTGCCTGTGTGCCATCCCCTCACCTTGAAGCTCATTCATCTACCCCTTGCAGGTGCAGCTGGTGCACTCTTCACTTCCTCCAGGAGGCCATTCCTGACCACCAGGAGCTTCCTCTGAGGTTCCCAGCGGAAGCATGCCTCCTAAGCACTGTGGTCGGCAGCCCTTTGTGGTTTCCTCCTCAGGACCCCCACAAGTTTCCAGTGGGCAACACTGGCCCATTCCACCTCGGCACCTCCATCTCTGCCTCACCATAGTTAGCTGACTTGCTGTTCTCTGAGGCGAAGTAGATGCCCTTGCCAACACGGCCTCCAGAATGTGGCATGATGCGAAGCCCACTGGTGAGGATGGCAGCCACCACAGCCACGTTGGTACCATGCCACAGCAGCCTCCGATTCCTGAGCTTGGAGTAGGCCTGGAACCTGTCTCCCTGAGCAGGAGAGGAATGGGGAATAGGAGAGGCAAGCTCGCAGACAGCATGACCAAAAACTGGACAGAATGGCTAAGCCAGCTCACCAAGGGGCAGATGGGCCAAGGTTATTTTCTTAAGGGTCAGGGTACTGATGCGGATACTGATGCAGGGTACTGATGTGTGTGTGCGGGTGGGTGGGGGCTGCTGGGGAATCTCCCTTACCTCACCTTCCCGGTTTACTTTCCAAACATGCTGCAGAGCCGGGCATCTATAGGTGCTGCCTGTCTGTTCTAAGTAGGTCTGTATCACCTGCGGAACAGGAGAAGCTGGGGGCTTGTGTACTCATCTCCTCAGGTCCCCCTAGTCCCACAGCTCTCTCCTTTGACTGTGCAGACACAGGGAGAGGAGGCTAAGGGCCAGGAGTCCTCCCAAGCTTTCAAAGCAGGAGGGAAAAGAGCCGGCACTCTGCAAGGCCCAGCCCACCTTATACTCGGGTGCTCCAGAATCCAGCAGCTGCAGCTGGCACTTGAGGAGCTGGTAGTCTCGGTCCAGTGGGTGTGGCACCTCCTCCACTCTCTCCTCCGCCCCACTGGCTGCTTGCAGGGTCTGGGCCAGCTCAATGTCTGCCAGCACCTAAGAGGATGGGCACTGCCAGCTTGTCTGTCCCCTGGACCTCCAGCCTTCCCCACCCACAGGACTGCGTGGGTGGGGACAGCCACCCCACCTGTTGTCCACCAGTCCATCCTGGCCCCATCCCTCAGCCCACCCAGGGCAGTCCATCCGTCTGGGTCTTCTCAGCCAGCCACCTGGCCCTCGCATCTCTTGCCCAGTCTGTTTGGTGTCCTTGCTGACAGCCTCACCAGCAGCATGTCCTTCTTGGCCTGCAGAAGCTCGAGGGAGTTGATGGGCGGGGGCCGGCTGCGGCCAAAGTTGTGTGGGATGACGGTGTAGAAGTGGGAGGACAGCTCCTCCAGGCTCAGGTTTCCATCTGCAGAGGCTTTCAGAGCCCCCTCCAGTGCCTCCAAGGCCTGAAAGCCCCGTGCGATCTGCTGCTTGCTTAACTTCCCCAGGGGCATCTTCTTCACATCTGGGGGCGGGGACAGAACAGGGGCTCAGCCATACATCCCTGCCACCCTGGGGCTCTTACACCCTGCAGAGTTCTTTACCTTACCCAAATTCATGAGGGTCATGGCGTTCTTGAACATCTCCTTGCTGAAGATGTTGGTGATAAGCTTCTGGGTGGCAGGGTCCAGAGAGCAGGGCCTCACCTGCCTAACCACAGGCCCTGCAGGGCCTCCATCTACCTGGGGAGAGAAGGCTATGTGGACCAGAGCAGCTGGGCAGAGCACCAGCACTTGGGGCAGAGAACAGCACTGGACCAAGAGAAGCCCGACAGGTTGCACAGCTGGGCAGTGGCAGAGTCTCATCTGCTGGGTCTCAACAGCCAGTCCCCTCCCTTGGCCCAGGCCCCTTTCAGCCTCTTCACCTTCATCACAGCTTCCTGGGTCTCGGCCTCTCCCTGCACTTCAATAAGCGTGTATTTGCCGGGGTGGGCCACAAAGTGTTCCCGTTCTGCCCATTTGTTCTTGGTCTTGTCGTGAAACTTCTTCTCAAAGTCCTTCTTTGCATCTTCCAGGCAGGTGAAGTGGTTCATCTTTGACTGGCCCACCTCTCCCTGCAAGTGACAGCCATGAGGGTTGTACCCCCATGAACATTTGCTGGTCTCTGTATCGGGCCAGGCCCTGTGCCCCTGAACGATCGGAGGTGAAGGGGCGACAGTGAGCAGCTGTGGCTTTTGGAGAACCTGGGGAATACTGCTGAGCAGAAAGAGGAGAGGCAGCAGCACGGGCTGAGATGCTCACCACTCGGCCCCAGCGGTTCCAGCAGAAGAAGTGGCTGCCATCTTCCAGCAGCTGGATGACATAGAACTTGTTGTTGTTGCTCCTGATGTTGGTCTGGTTCAGAGTGCAGTCATAGTTTTCGTGTACCTGGGCAGAAGCAGAGGCGGGGCAGGCTGTGGTGGCACAGATGCCTGGCTGTATGCTGAGAAGGGTCTGGTGGGGACGGGAGTCTGAGAGCTCTGCAGCATCAAAGGGGCCCTGTCCTGCACCTCGTGGGGTCATGGTTCTGCCTGAGAGGATGTAGCCTAAGGGGTTCTGGGAAGATGCAGCTGTGCCCTGTGTGGGGGAATCCGAGAGGGAGTTGGCTGTGCTGTGAGGGCTTGTTTGAGGGGACACTGAGGAAGTCAGAGACTGTCTTTAGGTGTGGTGGGGTCTGCTGGGCGAGGCTGGCCCACCTGGGCCTCATGGGTACAGCTCTAACCTTTGTGGTCTCAGGGAGACGTGGCCTTGCTCCAGAGCTAAACTGGGGCTCAAGCATCTGTCCTTAGGAGGGAGCAGGCTCTGGCCCACCCGTGGATGTGGCTCACCTGGGTGCCAGGATTGCTGCTCAGTGGACAGTTGGGGTCCACACGGATTATGCGCTTCTCTGCAGGTGCCGCCCTGAGGGCCTCAGCGGTGGAATGGAAGTTGTCCTCCTCCCCTGGCTCCTGTCGCCCCTTCTTCTCAGGGTTCTCAGTCTTCGCTGAAGATTTTCGTTTTGGAGCCATGGTTGTCTTGGGGAACAGGGGCCCCTGCGGGCCATCTTGACTCACAGCACCCACTTGGCCCACTTGGGCTTGCCCTTTGGGGGCTTACACTACTCCTCCCTGCCTACACCATCCCCATTTCCAGCCCAGGCCCAGAACCACCTCTCTGTACCTCAGTTACATCCCTCCCCCTAGTCACAAGGGCAAGGTCAGGACTTGGCCAGTTTGTCCACTCTGGCCAAGGAAGAGGCTGGTGCCTGTCCTCTCCAGCTCTCCAGTGTGTCCTCAGATGGTAGGAAAAGTGAAAGGAGACACTCTCCCTCCTACTTCTGGGCCCTACCCTGTCCAGGTCACTTCCTCTTGGCCTGGCAGCAAGCTTGAAGCTAGCATGGTTGCCGAGCTGAGTCACGGAGCTATCGGGGAGGGTGGGCAGTTGTGCTGGGGCAGCCCTCTTAGGGCCACATCTATCCCTCCACAGCTTGGGACCCAGGGTGCAGGAGCTTCTTCCTAACATTCAAGAGTTCTTGACAGGCAAGAACGTGCTTGGTGGCAAATGCCTGTAATCCCAGCACTCAGGAGGCTGAGGCAGGAGGACTGCTGTGAGTTTGAGGCCAGCCTGAACTACACAGTGAGACTCTGTCCTTGAGACACACAGAAATGGGGGGGGGGG
>NW_022900949.1:43412781-43437624 GCF_012274545.1 Fukomys damarensis | reverse complement strand
GGGAGAGAGGAGAGAGAGAGGGCAAGAGAGGGAGGGGAGAGAGAGGGAGACAGATCAATCTGTGGTGCCAACCAAGGTTCCAGATTAGTGGCCTTAAACTGCTAGAGGTCAGGGCCAGTTCCACCCACGCAGCCCTGCCCAGTGGGGCAGAGGTTCATGGGCAGGGCCACAGGACACTCACCCAAGAGAAGCAGGAACCTGGGAAAGGTCGTTGCCCCCCAAACTGGTATCCGGAACACAGTGTGCACCTCCCAGGGAAGTACCAAGTCTTGGGATTCCTCTAACAGCCTTCTGTGAGCCTGAGGCTCGAATCAAGGAATTCTCAACATTGCCAGAGGAGGAGGCGCTCTGGAGGGATGCAGAATTCTAGCTATTTGACTAGTGGGCGAGGCCGAGGTCAGCAGCCTCTCACATGTGTCGCCTATGAGGGCATGGACACGCCCTCGACGCTGCTTGTCCAGCCTGGGGCACGCAGCACGTTCCCCGCCCTCCCAGTGACTTTTGCCGCAGAGGGACATTAGCTCCTCTTTCTCCAGGGCCCTCTGGATTCCGCCCCTTTCTTAGGGCCAACAGGGAACTCCGTACCTCTGGCTCCCCCCAGCGGCCATGGAGCGCAAGCACCCTGAAAGCTCTCCCGGCCAGACTCCTCCCGGCGTGCTGGCAGGAGAGAAGAGCGCAAGCGCCAAAGAGTCAGGCCGGAAGCGCCGGGGAGAGATTTCTTCCGATTTGAGCCCAGCGCTGGGGAGTGGTCAGGGCATCTATCCTATGGGCGTCCGGGGCGGTGTCAGAACCTGCTTGAGGATCCAGTGGAATTGCGGGAGGCGGGACCCACTAGGAGGTAGGAGCCTATCAGGGCGCAGGGTCTTGCCATGCGGCCTAGGGTTCTAGCTCCCATGTGAGCTTTCCAGCGGCTGCTACGGAGAACTAGGTGGGCAGCATGTCGGCTACTGTGGCAGCTCGAAAGCGGGGAAAGCCGGCCTCCGGGGTCGGGGCCGCTGCAGGGGCTGGCAAACGGCGGCGAAAGGTGAGGATGGCGTTTCCATGGATCGCAGCCTGTTACTGAGACAACTGCCGTCGGATTCCGCGGAATCCGAACCCGGTCCCCTCCCCAGTTTTGGAGTCAGCTCTCTCTGCCCGCCAAATCCTGGAAAGCTTGACCAGGGCCGGGAGCCACCACCTCTCCCAGTGCTGGACGCGCAAAGAACCAAAGGGTCCTTGGTCAGTGCTGGGGTAGTTGGGATCCGACCAAAAGGATCATATATTCAATTCCCAGGTCGACTCTGCGGGGAACAGGGGCAAGTCCAAAGGCGGTGGCAAGATGAATGAAGAGATCTCCAGCGACTCTGAGAGTGAGAGGTGAGCTGCCTTTCCCACTTAGTGAAAGGGGAAACTGAGGCCCACGTGGATAACTAGGCCGAAACCTAGGACTCTGATCTTTCGCACTCAAATCAGGGCGCTTTCATCCAATTTTGGGCCCTGAGAAGTCTCTGGCCCCAGTCGGAGACCACTGAGACTTCCTTGTCTTATGACAGGAACTCAAGCACAGGGCTAGATTGACACGCAAAGGGAGACAGATGAAAGACATGTTAGAGTTTCATTCTCTTTTCCTCGTAGAGTCACAATTAGCGATCTTCCTATTTTCTTTTCTTTTTCTTTCTTTTCTTGAGACGGGGTCTCACTGTGTAGCTCCCCTAGGTTCAAGTGCTTGTCCCACTCAGCCTCCTGGGTATGCTAGGTAACAAGGACTAAGGGTGCGCCAGGGCCTTCTTCAGCTCTTTAACGTGCTAGACCTTAGCTTCACTGTTGGAAGTAGAGAACGTGTGTAGTGAGAAGCATCTTACAGCAATGTGTTTTGGGAACAGAGAGTCTCCACGGAGAGGTTACACAGCATTCAGAGATCAGAAAAAAAAGTTTGAGGTGTCACTGTGGCAGAATGGGAGGTGGGGAAGATGGAAGGGCGGGTGCTGGGTGCATCCAGAACACTGAAGGCTTTGAATGTTTCCCTCATTTCTGCAGGTGATGGGAGGCTCAGGGTTTCAAAAGGACCTACAAGGTGATATCCTTGTAGGGTGAGGGCTGTCAGTCCAGGGAATCCTGGTGACTTCTTAATGAGTTGATTTAGAAATTCTGGCTGTCCCCCATGTTTGGGGTTGGTTGTCATCTTGGAATCTACTGTACTGCTCTCTGTTGTATTTCTTGCTTCTGGTACCCTATGCCTTCCTCCTTCACTCTTGTTTGGGTAGCACATTCCCTATCCATACTAAGAAAGAACTGGTTCTACATCTCCTTATATATCTGACAGTTTCTTTTTTGGTGCTGAGAATTGAGCCGAGGACATTGTGCACTGTGCCCACGCTCTACCATGAGCTACACACCCCTAGCCCCTGATACTGTCTTCATTTTTCATGATGCTTTCATTGGGGAAGGTATTCTAGGGGTTGGCATGTTCCTTCAGAATTTTGTCTTCTATTGCAACTGAGATATCTGAAGCCATACTTATTCTTGGTCCTTTGGTTGTGACATGGTTTCTCTTGGAAGCCTGCAGACTTTGTATTTCCCCAAGAGTTAAGAAATTTCACAGTGACCTTTGGGGTTTGAGTCTGTTCTCATTCTTAACTCCAGTCATGGAGTGGGGCATTTCAGGTTGGTGAGTTACATCTTTTGGTTTTCTACACATGTGATCCTTTGCCCTGAGGGCTGGCAGTGATGGGCAAGGTTGAATGTCAGGAGAGCATCAAAGAGGTATGTTCCTTGTAGCCAGAGAGGTAGAATAAGCCCCACAGACCTGGCCCCTTATTGCCCACAGCCTGGCTCCAAAGAGGACTGAGGAGGAGGAGGAAGAGGAGGAGCTGGCGGAAACTGCCCAGGAGAAGAAGCTGCGCTTGGCTAAGCTTTACCTTGAGCAGCTGAGGCAGCAGGGTGAGTCGTGGGCAGGCCAGGCAAGGGCTAGGGCCTGTGCCAAAACCTGCTTCCCCTGCTGCAGCCTCAGACACCTGATGGATGGGTCACTGGCACAGGTGCCCAGTAGCTGCCTGGGCTCCTGGAGCTGCCTGCTTGGTGGGGGTGGCCAGACCCACAGGTGGCTTTGGACTGATGTCATAAGTGAAGGTGGGAGGGAATGGTCCACCCTTCCCTCCCTTCTGCTGAGGCAGCCTGAATATCTTACAGGACACAGGCCAGGCATTCAGGGCCCAGCCCCAGGGTGGAGGAGTGGGATGAGCTGAGGGAAAGGGGGACCTAGGTCTTGGTTTACTTGATTTATTGTACAGAGGAGGAGAAGGCTGAGACTCAAGCGTTTGAAGAGGACCAAGTAGCAGGGCGCCTGAAAGAGGATGTGGTGAGTGTGGAGGGAGGGTGGAGGAGGGGGAAGGCTGGTCCTGTCCCCAGGTCCTTCCTGAATCCTGTTTTCTGCATGCAGCTTGAGCAGAGGGGCAGGCTGCAGAAGTCAGTGGCAAAGGAGGTGAGTGCATAGGGTGCTTTGGTGTGAGGTCGAGGGAGTTGGCAGCCCCTCCTGGGTTGGCGGGCAAATGACCCAGTAGGGGCTCAGGCTGTGGGTGTCTTCGTTCTGGAACACAGTGAGTACCTGGTCAGATGTGGTCAGGTAAGGTCTTGTCCTTGCAGACCAGGTCCTACTTTCCTGCTGGGCAGAGTGGGTGGGAAAGGATGGTATGGGAGGGAGTTGCCTTTATGCCCCCAGCCATAATGACCCAGCCCCTGCCTGCCCAGATCCAGACTCCAGGCCCAGCCGATATTCAGGTCTTACGGGGCCACCAGCTCTCCATCACGTGTTTGGTGATCACCCCTGATGACTTGGCCATCTTCTCTGCTGCCAAAGACTGCACTATCATTAAGTGTAAGTGGGCCCCCGTGTGGGTGCAGTCCCTGGGGCATTGGGGGCTGGTCTGGGAAGAGGGAGCCCTGCCAGGGGACAGGTCTGCTACTGTGTTTCTGGGTGACATCCACCGTGGGTCTGTGAGCTCTGTGACAGTTGAGACCATGAGCAAAAGCAAAATGACGATTAATAGCAG
The DNA here is from genome assembly GCF_012274545.1 of Fukomys damarensis. NCBI lineage: Eukaryota > Metazoa > Chordata > Mammalia > Rodentia > Bathyergidae > Fukomys > Fukomys damarensis. The sequence continues at coordinate 43,433,596 of NW_022900949.1, read as the reverse complement.
TTGAAGCGGAAGCTGTGACTGGGGAGTTGGACGAGAAGATGTTTGAGGCACGGCACAGACCTGTGCTTGAGTCCTTGGTCCTTCTGGGTTCCCAGCCCTTGACATCTGATCACAGCTTTCCTCCATCTACCATGACCATAGGAAGAACTGATACCGTTAATCTTGAAGTGTTTTTTTGTTTTGTGGCACCAGGAATGGAATCGTGAATCTTACGCATGCTAGGCAAGCTATACCCCCCAACCCCTAACGTACTTTTTTTTTGTTGATTTTTGAGACAGGGTCTCACTATGTAGTTGAATCTGATCTTGACTTCACTGCATAGCCCAGGCTAGCCTTGAACTCATGGCAGGCCTCCTGCCTCAGCCTCTTGAGTGCTGGGATCATAGGTGTGCGCCACCATACTCAGCCCACCTCCAAGCACTTTTGTATTCCTTCTCTTTTTGTGGGGGGTGTTTAATGGCCATTCTTTGGAACTGTTGCCATCCCTTAACAGCTTAGGAAACTTGTCTAGAGGCTTATGGTAGTCACAAGTTACTTTTCTTTTTTTTTTTTTTGTACCAGGGATCTAATTTGTGACCTTGTGCTTGTGAGGCAGGCAGTGGAACCACTGAGCTAAATTCCTGGCCCGGTTCATGGTAGTTGAACCAGGTCCTCCAACTCTAGTCCTGGACTTTTCCACGGCCCTTTGTCCATGCTGCTCCCTAACAGCCCTGTCCACCATCCTAGTGGCCTCTCTTTTTCCCTGGTGGCAGGGAGTGTGGAGACTGGACGGAAGCTGCATGTGATTCCGAGGGCCAAGAATGGTGCTGAGGGGCAGGCCCGTGGCCACAGCAGCCATGTCCTCTGCATGGCCATCTCCTCTGACGGCAAGTACCTTGTAAGGTCGGGTTAGCCCCAGAGGCAGGTGGGGGTTCTGGGTGTGTGTTGTGCACCTGTGGCCATTGCCTCATCCCTGCAGGCCTCCGGTGACCGTAGCAAGCTCATTCTCATTTGGGAAGCCCAGAGCTGCGGCCACTTGTACACCTTCACAGGACATCGGGATGCTGTGTCGGTGAGGAGCTGACATACGTAGCGTAGGCTCTACTGAGTGGGCTGGGCTTGGTGCTGGGCCACAGGTCATAAATGGATTGGAGGGTAATAAATGGGAGGAGCTGAAAGAGATGGAGTTAAGCTTGTGCAGGGGTTAGGTGCTAGGAGAAGCCCACATCTACCCAAGGGCCACATGGGGCCTTCCAGAGATACCTTCCACGGCACTCTTTGTGTTGTGACCCTTACCTGCTGTACCTCCTCTCTCCATGTACACTTAGGGGCTGGCGTTCCGCAGGGGCACCCACCAGCTCTATAGCACTTCCCACGACCGCTCTGTGAAGGTGTGGAATGTGGCGGAGAACTCTTACGTGGAGACGCTGTGAGTGCCTCAGTGGAGGGTGTGGCTGGGTGTGTGGGTTCACACGTGACCCATCCTACTCTCTCCGACCCTTAGCTTTGGACATCAAGATGCTGTGGCTGCACTGGACGCCCTGAGCCGGGAGTGCTGTGTGACAGCTGGGGGCCGGGATGGGACCGTGCGTGTGTGGAAGATCCCGGAGGAGTCCCAGCTGGTCTTCTATGGCCACCAGTAAGGCGTGTGCCAGACTAGTTGGGGGCCCTTTGGGTGGGGTGGGGCCGGCCCCACCCCTCATAACCCCTTTCTCCAGGGGCTCCATCGACTGCCTCCATCTAATCACCGAGGAGCACATGGTGTCTGGTGCAGACGATGGGTAAGAGCTGACCTTTCACTGCCTCTGAGCACTTGTTCAGCACTTGCTTCTTTGGGGTTCCACTTAGAAGCCCACAGTGGGGAAGCTGTTGTAACCATGGTGATAGATGTCACAGGCACCGATGGCCTTGTCCACGTCCCACGGCTGGCATGTGGACTTGGTCCCTCTCTGGCCTGTGTCTTCCTGTCTGGTCCCTCACTTGCTGTCCCCATCCACAGCTCTGTGGCCTTGTGGGGCCTCTCTAAGAAGCGGCCACTCGCCCTGCAGCGGGAAGCTCATGGGCATCAGGGGGAGCCAGGCCTGGAGCAGCCCTTCTGGGTGTCATCAGTGGCAGCCCTCCTTAACACAGACCTTGTGGCTACAGGTAGGTGCCTGCCCTGAGGCAGGGAGGTGGGGGTCACAGGGTGGGCTGCTACAGTAGCTGCTCATTATCTCGTCCCCAGGCTCCCATAGCTCTTGTGTGCGGCTTTGGCAGTGCGGTGAGGGCTTCCGGCGGCTCGATCACCTCTGCGACATCCCCTTGGTGAGTGGGGCTTGAATAATTGTCCTGTTTATGCCCCGCTTGAGGACTGTGAAGCTCCTGGCCCATGAAATGAGCTCCTAATGTCCTTCCTGCCTGAAAGGAATCTCCTCAGAAAGGAGGGCCAGCTTCTAGCACAGGCTTGGCAGGACCTCACCCTTCTGTCCTCTCCCTTGTCCCCTCCCGCACCCTGTCTTGGGTTCTGTCCTGGGAGTCTGGTGTAAAACAAGGCCTGGCATTGATTGTTTCTGTAAGGCTGGTGCCAGCTTGATAGCCCGGCTGTTCATACTGGGCCGCAATGGAAGGCAGCACCGTCTGTCAGTAAGTCTGAGTGCTGGACAACATTTCCAGCACTCATAGCCAGCGGCCAGTGCTAGGCTATGCCCTTGACCTACCCAGTGCCCCTCCCTCTTCCTCCCAAATGTGAAGGCTGAGGCTCTGAGGGATAAAGCAGAGCAGGGATTTAACTCCAAGGCCTTGATGGCGATGAGGGGACTGGAGCAGAGAGGTGTTCTAATGTTGTACCACGTTCCTCTCTCTTCTCAGGTGGGTTTTATCAACAGCCTCAAGTTCTCCAGTGCTGGGGACTTCCTAGTGGCTGGAGTAGGTCAGGAGCACAGGTACATGATCCCTCTGAGGGGCAGGGTTCATTCAGGGCAAGGTGGCGCCAGCCAGGCAGTGGATGGGAATGGGGTACAGACTGAGTGGGGTCTGGGTTGTTCCCAGCTGTTCTTCCTGCCCTTTGCAGGCTTGGCCGATGGTGGCGGATCAAAGAGGCTCGGAACTCAGTTTGCATCATCCGGCTCCGCAGGATCCCTGGGCCACCCGCAGCTGGCTCCTGACACCGTTATCCTTATTTAAGTTCTTCCCATACCCTGCCCCACTCTTTGTATTAAAAGCCTCTGTTTTGGGCCTTGTCTCTTGCAGCTTTTGAGGGTGAGGGTGGGGGTGAGGTGCACCGGGGACTGAGTTGAGAGAGGCCTTGGTAGGGACGGGACCATGATAGGGACTCAGCCCCTCTGCTGGCCTGAGAACCTTTATCCTTTTCTAAAGACCTTAGGGTATAGGCCTTGGCTGGCTCCTAGTTCCTCATCCCCAAGTCCCCTCCATGACCTTGTCTGGTCAGCTTCCCACCCACTACTCTGAGTTGGGCAGAGTCCAAGTCATCTGATAACCCATGAGGGCTGGCCCCGGGGTCTGAGAGCTGAACTGAAGACACAGGGCCAGCAAGTCAGGTGGACCCCACATTCCCACGTGGGTCAGGTCAGGAAGCTGGAAGGGCAGACTGGGCCAAGTTGGGCGTCTGGAGTGAGTGGGGAACCCTATGCCTGCATTTGTGCTCCTGGGTCCAGAGGGATCAGGTTTCAGTCAAGCCCCTGAAAATGGTTTGTGGATCAGAAGGTGTTGGTGGCTTTTACTTCTGCTGTTGTCTGCCCCAATGGAGCTCAGCAGCAGCATAAATGCACTTCCTATTCTGGGTTGGGGGGAATTCAGAAATCAACAGGAAAAAGTTCCTGCATTCAAGAAACTCACCTTCTGGAGGCCGTGAGGAAAGGGAACAAGCTGATACTATACATGACAAAGCCAGGTGGTTAGTATTACGAAGATAAAGTAGGAGGACAGAGACAGGCAGGTTATCTGCAGGACCTCTGGAGAAGTGACATTGAGGGGACCTGAATCAGGGAAGACCCAGGGGAACAGCACCCCACACTTGGAGCCTGTGGGAGAGGATGCAGTGTGGTGGCCATGTGATGAGCAGGAGGGGAGTGAACTGGGAAGGGTGGGCCAGTTCAGGTGGGGCCCTGTGGGGGTCATAGGGATTTGGTTCAGATGCATTGAGGAGAGCGAAATGAAAAGGTAAAAACCACCCCTCGGTTGCTGTGTGGAGAACTGATTACAGGTGGGGCCAGGTGGGGCGGGGGCCACTTGGGAAGCTATAGTGGTATTGTAGTAGTCCGAAGAGGATGTGCGAGGGGCTGGCAGCAGAGGTGCTCACAGCCATTTTGGGGATGGGCATTTGAAGGACGTCTTGCTGATGGGTTGGTTGTGGTGTGAGATAGCAATCGACATGGTGATGTTTACGGAGGTGAAACCAAGCAGGGAGGAGCAACAACTGAGCTGTGTCCTGGAGACACGGGGAAACCGAGTGGGCAAGGAGCATACTGCTGTTTTATCACCTGTATGAAGTCACGGGGCTCTGGCCTGCGCTGTGCCCCACTCAGGGGTTGGTGGGATGCCCTTACTGAGCCAACTGGATTATCAGATGTCTCCGGATAGGGGTTGGTGCATAGATCTTGCTTAATCCAGTTGCCTTCAAATTTGGACCTTTTATTCAGAGCTACTGGGAAGAGAAGTAGCTGTGTAGGGTAGGTGGAACTGCTGGTTGCCATTTTGCCATCATAATATGGGACGGGGGATTGTCTACAGGGAAAAGGAGAGTAAGAAAGAGCCAGGACAGTATCGTTTGGGCTTTTGCATTCAGCCTTGCCTTGTTGGCCAGGTCTCCCCTTTTGATCCAGTTTGAGTTTTTCCTCACATTCACCTCTACTCCAGCAAATATGGACACACTGAAGGCTCGGTGAGGGCATAGGAAGAAGAGTGGATGGATGCATTTCAGGCATCCCCAGACCCTGGAGAAGCCACATGGCACACTAGTGAGAGTTAAAGAGACTCCAGAATTTGCTACCCACTGCACACAGAAGCTACAGCTTTGAGACCCGGCGACAGCATGTCACCGAGATGGGCCTCGCACTTGTGGGTTTCCTTTCCCCAACCCGGGTCACCACCACAGAGAAGGCAGTGCCAGGAAAGAGGTAGATGCCCTTGGGAGCAGTCACCTTACATTCCTGGGGGCGAGGGGGCCCAGCCTGGACTTGTTAGAGGTCTTAGGATCTTCTCCAATTTTGCCCTTCCCACGGCCTCCTCACGGGGGAAGCATATGGACAGAACCCTGGCAGGGTTCTGCTGCAGGAGGCAGAGTGACAGCGGTGTAGATAGCTGGCTCCTCTCTGATGCTGGCTTCCGTGCCCCTCTCCTCACCCCCTCCAAATCCATCAAATTTATCTCATTTCTCAGTTCCCCAGCCTTCACCCTTGGTATCTTGCAGTGCTTGCTCATCTGGTTGCTGTCCAGCTCTCAGTGCTGAACTCCACCTTCCAGATAGACCTCTCAGGCTTAGTCACTTTCTGCTCACTGCCACCCCTACAAGGAGGAGCAGTGATAGGACTTGTCTCCCCGGGAGTGGAGGGAAGGGTCTCAGAACCTGAGGGCTGCGGGTCTGCACAGAGAAACAATCTAGCTTTGTTTTAATTTATAATCATGTATGAGCACTTTTTAGTATTTGCTATGTGACAGCACTATTTGCTATCTGGGGGCACAAATGAAAATGCTCAGACACTGCTTATCAGGAACTGGATGAGGGAGGAGACAGGCTAGCAAACAGGTGATGGTATGAAATCAGGTAACAGCTGCAATGAAAATCTATAAAGGGCCATAGGGTTCCTCAGGGAGCAGGATCCTTCAAGTTGACCTGAAGTCCTGTGGAGGGGCCATGTTGAAGTCAGCAGGCCACAGTCCCTTATCTGGGGTTGGAGCAGATGCCGGAGAAGTGACCAGGGCAAGGGCTGAGAGGAAGTGGTCTGGGATACCCGCTGTTTGCTATAGGTGGTGGGGCTGGAAGTGGACACATTGGGATCCTCACTGGCTTCACTTTTCCCTTCCTGCAGGGGAAAGGGATCAGAGAATGGTGGGGATGAGATGGGGTCAGGCGAAAAGACCCTGGAGTGCTGGCACCATTGTAGCTGAGGGTCACCCACAGTGGTCTTGAGAGGCTTTCATCTTGTCCTGTACTCCAGCTGCCAGAAGCACACTCCTACCATGCTTGTCTCAGGCCCTTCATTCCCTCACCTAGCACACCTTCAGAACCTCCCTTGGAGGTTCTTGGCTCCTGTGGTGACTCCTCCTTGACTACTGGCTGGAGTCTGAGCTGGTTTTGGTGGCAGTGAAGAGCCTGGCACCCTTCTTGACCCCAGGGGCACTAAGTCCACTAACTCAGACTCTTTGCTGTCTGAGCTTCCTTCCTGGCTTCAACCCTTGAGTTGCCCTAGGCTCCAGATGTAGGATCAGATGTCTGTTCTTTCACTCCTCAAATGCACAGAGACCCAAAAATGAGGATCGTAGTTGCTCTGACTAGTCAGTAAAACTTACATGCAATAAACTTGCTTGGTAAGGTACAGTAGTCTTTAAAGTTTATAAAAAACATTATACAGTAAGATTGACTTTGGAAGGGGTATACAGCTCTATATAATGAGAAATTATAATGTGTATAAATTCATGTAACCACCATCACACGCAAGATAAAAATTAGTTGTCTAGAAAATCCCTGTGCCCCCCTTTTCTCCTTGTGATGCTTGGGGTAGGACTCAGGGCCTCTTGCCACCAGACAAGGGCTCTCTACTCCTGAGCTACATATATAGCTTTCTTTTTTCTTTTTCTTTTTTGGTACCACGGATTAAACTTGGGACCTTGTACTTGCAAGGCAACCAGCAGAACCACTGAGCTAAATCCCCAGCCCTACAGCTTTCTACCCCTGTCTAGTCAGACCTTACTCATCACTAACTGTGGCAGCCACTGATCTCTTTTTGAGAATGTCACATAAATGGAATCCTACAGTAAGCACCCTTTGAGGCCGGTTCTTCCTCCCCCACCTTTTCCTTTCTCTTCTTTTCCATAGGAACTTTTATTATTTCAAATCCAGAGAACACCCACCTGCCTGATGTTACAAGCAAGGGGACCAGTCAGGACTTACTCTCAGATTTGCCTACAGAACCTAAGACCTTAAACCATGGCCTTAGAGCAGCTGACAGTGACCCCATTCTCCTTGGTCCTAGCCACAGTGCTGTAGTCCCACTGCTTGGTAGTGGGTGGCAGCAGCACAGGGAAACGTTGGCAGAGCCCTAGGCACAGGGCCTTGGAGAAATAATGGGGCAGGGATGCCTGCAGCTCGATGGGGGAATCGGGGGGCCAGGTGACTGGGAGGAGACAGTGCCGGTGCAGGTGCAAGGGTAGCCTGGGTGGGGGTTAGGCAGAGGCATCTGAGGAGGGCTTTGTCCAGGACCTGTCTTTGGGGCTTGGTGCTCTCAATGGGCATCAGAAAGCGTTAGCCCAGGGCAGTGCCTAAGTGAACAAAATAAGTGGTCCCCAAGCAGGGGGCAGAGCTGTGGCATCAGGTGCACCTGCAGCTGGCTAGGGAACAGTCAGGGGCTGCAGCTGGATCAGGGCACATATGGCTGGCTTCTGTGACTTGGCTCAATGTCTTTGAAATTCACATCTAGCACTGCATCCTTTTTATTACTGAGTAGAATTCTATTGGGTGGATGGGGCCCAGCTTATTCTTTCACATTGTGATAGACTTTTGGTGACCACGAATAGAACTGCTATGAACATTTGTGAACACAGGTTTTAATTTCTCTAGGGTAAACACCAAGGAGCTAGATTGCTGAGTTGTATGTTTATAAGAAAAATTTCCATTTTCCATAGCAGTTGTACTATTTTGTAATTTCACCAACTGTTTTGCAGTTTGAGATTGAACCCAGGGCCTTTACACATACCCCAATCCTTTAATTTTAAATTTTTTTCTGTGTGGCTTTTCCCCCCCGTCTCATTGAGTTTATTGGTACATTTTAGGTATACAGTACAGTTACATTCATCATGGGATCTTGTACCTTTACATAACAGGTCTTGGTTCTCATTTTTTCCCCTTGTCCCTGCCTTCCCTTCACCCACTTCTGTGTGGCTTTTCCCCCCCGTCTCATTGAGTTTATTGGTACATTTTAGGTATACAGTACAGTTACATTCATCATGGGATCTTGTACCTTTACATAACAGGTCTTGGTTCTCATTTTTTCCCCTTGTCCCTGCCTTCCCTTCACCCACTTCTGTGTGGCTTTTGAGACAGGGTCTCGCTATGCGGTTCAGGCTGGCTTTGAACTCCCAGCAATCCTCCTGCCTCAAGTGCTGGGATTATAGGCGTGCACCACCACTCCCGGCTCTTGATTTTGAGACAGGTTCTTCCTACGTTTCCAAGTTGCCCAGTATGGGTTCAAACGTGTGATCTACTTGCCTCACCCTCCCAGAATGCTGAGATTACAGGGTGTGCACCACACCTGGCCCCACCAACAATTTATGAGTTCTGGTTGCTCTGTATCCTCACCAGCATAATTATTGTCAGTATTTTAATTTTTAATATTTTAATAAGAATATAATGGCTATCTCAGTGTAGTGTTAGTTCGTATTTCCCAGTGGACAATCCTAGCGGGATATCTTTTCTTGTAGTTACCTTCCACTTATACATCTTTGGTGAAGTGTCTATTTAAACCTTTTATTTATTTAATATTTGGTTGTTTTCTTTTTTTTTGGTGATACTGAGGACTGAACCCAGGGCCTTATACATGCTGTGCAGGATCTCTACCACTGGTCTACACCCCCAACAGATAAATTGCCCAGGCTAGGACTGAATTTTGAGCGTTCTGCCTCCCCAGAATGCTGGGATTACAGGTGTGTGCCACTACGCCCAGCTGCCTTTCATTTCTTTCTCAAGCTTTGATGTTCTCACACTTCTAGTATAGTGTTGAACAGAAGTGGTGAGGATGGACTCATTGTCTTATTCCTGATCATAAGGGGAAAGCATTTAGTTTTTCACCATTAAGAGTTCATTTTAGCCAGGCGTGGTGGCGCAAGCCTGTAATCCTAGCACTCGGGAGGCTGAGGCAGGAGGATCATTGTGAGTTCGAGACCAGCCTGGGCTACAGAGTGAGTTCCAGGTCAGTCTCAACTACATAGCGAGACCCTGTCTCAAAAAACCAAAAAAAAAAAAAAAAAAAAAAAGAGTTCATTTTATTTGTTGGTTCTTTTAGGAACTTTATAGGTTAAGAAGTACTCTTTATTCCTAGTTTGCTAAGTTTTTGTTATCATATGCTGATGATTTTTTTCAAAGTCTTTCTGAATTAGTCGAAGTCATCATCTGGCTTTCTTTAGTCTGTTTCTATGATGGATTATACTGGCTAATTTTTGAATATTGAACTACTCTTGTACTCCTAAGAGAATTACCTTTGATGGTGGCATATGATTTGTTTTATAATTGATTTTTAAAGACTTGATAGACTGTTTTTGTGGATTTGTTTCGTTTTGTTTTGTTTTTTGAAACAGGGTCTCACTATGTAGTTGAGACTGACCTGGAACTCACTATGTAGCCCAGGCTGGTCTTTTTTTTGGTACTGGGGATTGAACTTGCAAGGCAGGCCACCAAACCGCTGAGCTAAATTCCCGGCCCTCAGGCTGGTCTTGAACTCACAGTAATCCTCCTGCCTCAGCCTCCTAAGTGTTGGGATTACAGGCATGCACCACCATGCCTGGCTGTGGATTATTTTTATTTTTCATGAAGAATATAGTCTGTAGTTTTATATTCTTGGAATATCTTTGTTTAATTCTGATATTAAGGTCATTCTGTTATTTGGAAATTATTTGGAAAGGGTTCTCTTCTGTTCTTTTCTCTGGAAGAGATTGTGTAGAATTGGTATTGTTTCTTCCTTAAATATTTAGTAGAATGTGCTAGTGAAACCATTGTGGCTTAAAATTTTATATTTTGGAAAAATTTTAATATCAAAGCCACTTTCTAGGGCAAAAAAAGAAAAATTTTTTTCTGGGGATTAAAAAAAGACAAGACCCAGGTGTGATGGCCCATGCCTGTAATCCCAGCACTCAGGAGGCTGAGGCAGCAGGATTGCTGTGAGTTTGAGGCCAGCCTGGGCTAAATACCAACTGAGTTTAAGGCTAGCCTGAACTACAAAGAAAGAACATGTCTCAAAAAGCCAAAAGAAAAAAAAAAAATAAAAAGGGGTCGGTTCATTGCCAGCTACGTAGCAAAGTGAAACTAACTACTTCACTGCTCACAGAGAACTATATTGGGACCAGAAGAATCTTATGTAGTTGGAGATAGCAGGAAGAATGGGAGACACTGCTTCCCAAGTGGCACTCCAGAGTTAACAGTGAGTGGGTGACTGCACTACAAGAACCCAAGGACAGTCATGCAAAGTAGGTGCTCATGGGGACACCATTATAGGGAAAGGCTGGGTGTTTGAACCTGGGTCGCAGAACAGATCTTTGGCTGCTGTACACTGCCAAGTTCCCTGAGCAAATGAAGGAAAGATAGTCAGAAGAGACTTCCAGCAGTGAGAGAGCAGACTGGGGGAAGTCCTACTGAGAAGCAGGCTGGTGATCACATTCAGTTCCTGTGGGCAGCTACCAGTTTCAGCCTGAGTTACACAGGGTTGGAAGCTCACATTGGTGCCATGGTGTGAAAGGGAGACCCAAAACAGGGTCTTATGGTATGTTATATCTCAGCCCTGATATATACCACTGTATTGGGTTAGCCTGTTACTTCTATAGCTAATTTGATTGCATAGGGATAATCCTGACTCAGTGGACAATTTAGTGCCAGTAAAACTATCTGCTGAATCCATGATCACACCCAGGAAGAGGGACAGCAAGACTTCCTAATCCAAGAACTCAGACTAAATCAAACTCAAGGATGCCTGCAACTTGGCAGCCAGAAGTCCTGAGTCTGAGCTGACTTTACTGTTGCAGTGGAGAGATCTGGGTTGTAGGCACTCAGGCTCTCAGGTAAAGAAGCTGCTTGGGAATCACATATGCAATGTCTCATCGGAATATCTAATCTGTGTCCTATCAGACACCTTATTGGATTAAAATGTTTTTATGTTTCTTGAGTTATTTAGTAGCATGGGGTTATGTTTGGTTGTTTTATGGTTTCATGTGTTTATTAGGTTTTACGTATATTTTATGTATATATTTTCATGTATATTTGTTCTTTCATTGGATCTTATTTAATAGGTATCTAGGTTCTTTCCTTTGTCTCAGCTCCCTATCTAGTTTCTTCACTTTAACCCCCTGAGACAATATTATTAATACATTTCTTTGTTTTTTCTTCTAAACATATAAATTCTTCCTCCCAAGTTTGAAATTGACCATACTTAGCCCCCTCTGTCACTCCTGTCTTCACAAGTTTAATCCCTCAATCCTCCCTATCCTACACCTTTAGCCCTTCTGTGACTCACCTAGCTTACTGTCCTCCCCATAAGTAAGTGCTGATAACCACATAGCTTTCCTCAATCACAAAGTGAACTCCCTTTCTCCCACAAAATATCCCCTGAAAACTCTAAATGTTAAATCTTCATCTCAGCTAAAAGTACTCCAATAAAATCAGGACCTACATCAGTTTTTTTTTCTTCTCATCCATCACCAGTCTTCCTTTCAAACTTCCCCCTTAGTGCCTAACACTACTTATCAAAACACCACTTATTCTCCCCACCCCACCTCACCTACCTCACTGCAGAGCAACCACAATAATAAACTATCAGAATGTGAATAGAGAACAGGCAAAGGGGGGATGAGTCACTGCAAAGGCTATCATATAAAAGTGTTGTAAGATTGAACCTGTGGATGCCTTTATAAATGGAAGCAATTCTTTCAGCAAAACACAGGGAAAGATCAAAATCACTTAAAGTAAATAATAGAAGAAATAAACACTAGCACTGGACATACAAAGCTGAAAATTATTCATGGGGAAACAACATCCTACTAAAAATGTCTATATAAGTCACAAACTCCTCACTTTTCTGCAAGTCCCCAACTTGTAGCAACACCCCCACAAAAAAGGAAGAAGGAAAAATAGGGGGCCACATATAATTTTTAAAAGTATATATAGCCAGGCGTAGCGGTGCATGCTTGTAATCCCAGCACTTGGGAGGCTGAGGCAGGAGGATCGCTGTGAGTTCGAGACCAGCTGGGGCTACACAGTGAGTTCCAGAGCAGTCTGAACTACATAGTGAGACCCTGTCTCAAACAAAACAACCCCCCCCCAAAAAAGTGTGTATATATACACACACACACACACACACACACACACACACACACAAATACACATAAGAGAATGGGGAAACAAGAAAATAAAAGATCCCCCAGCCTCCCAGCCCACCCAAGGCAGAGCTCAGGCTCACAAAAGGAGAAGAAAACAAATACCAGGTGGAAAAAAAATCCATGAAAATTTCTTAGAAGAGATAAAGAAAACAGGTGAGTTCAAAGAGGAAATGAACTAAAAGTTTACAGCAATTACAGTAAATAATATTCTCACAATGAGTTTCAGGGAAATGGGTAAAGAAATGACGATCTAATAAAACAGTTCAAAAATTTGAACAAGATTCAGTAGGATATGGAATCCTTGAAAAGATGTCAGATGGAAGTGCTTCAAATAAAAAATAGTATAGAATCCACACATTGCAGAAATGACTAATGTAAAGACTGTCAGATATTGAGGAAGAAAGAGTGGATTATGATAAAGAGCTCAAATAAGTAAAAAGGAAAGTAAGAGAAAATGAGAAGACTGTCCAGAAGCTACTAGATGACAACAAGAAGACCAATGTAAGGCTAATCAGAGTTAGAGAAAAACTAGAAGATAGTATAGATGGATTCACTAATGTGGTTACAGAAATTATGCAAGAAAAAATTTCAAATAAAAGAAAGTAGTTTAAAATACAAGTAAGCAAAGTTTATGGACCACCAAACAATTATGAACAAAGCTCACCAAAGCATATCTTCATTAAAGTCACATATGTCCAGCAGAACTTTAAAAGCAGTAGCCAGAGAAAAACAAAAATCACATATAAAGGTAAACCAATTAAAATCAGAGCAGACTTCTCAACCCAAATCCCAAAGGCTAGAAGAGGTTGGACTAAGTATTTTAAGCCCCAACAGCAAATAACTTCCACTCCAGATTACCTTTCCCAGCAAAGCTGTCCTTCAAAATAGATGGAAAAATAAGGTATTTCCATGAAGCTCAGCTCAGAAGACATATGAGTGTTAAACCAGCTCTAGAGAAAATGCTTAAGAATATTCTCAATAGAAACAATGAAATGGAAACAGCTGAAAACACAGAGGAGACTAGTGAGGTCAATGGGTAAAGAGCAGCCAAAAAACAGGAAAAGAAACAAAGAACACCTAACAGAGAAGGCAATGACAGTAAATAAGCAGCATATTTCAGTGTTATCCCTCAATGTTAATGGCCTCAACTCTCCAATTAAAAGACACAGACTGGCAGACTGGATCAAAAAACAAAATCCAACAATCTGTTGTATTCCAGAAAGTCATTTAATCCAATATATATATATATATATATGAAAAAATATATATGAAAAAATATATATTAGAAAAAAATATATATTAGAAAAAATATATATATTAGAAAACAACACTTTATCACCAAGCTCCCAAAAACAAGCAGGGATATCAATTCTAATGTTACTCATGGTAAAATTCAAGTTAAAATTGATTAGAAGAGATAAAGAAGGTCACTGCATGCTACTTAAGGAATAATACAACAAGAAGAGATAACATTAATAAACATGTATGCACCAAATACTAGAGTAACTCTCTATAAAAACTGCTTAAAAGATCAAGTAAACACTAACGCCATCATAGCAGGGATTTTAACATCCACTTTCACAGAGACAGATCAACTAAACAAAGAACCAATAAAGAAGTTTCAGAGCTGACCCATTCCCTTGAACACATGGACTTAATGCATATACACAGAGTATTCCACCCCAATACAACAGAGTATACGTTTTTTTCAGCAGCACATGGTATTTTTCCCCAAACAGATCACATACTAGTCCACAAACTTGCTTAAGTGGACATAAAAGAACTGAAATCACCCCATACATACTGTACAATAAAAATAAAAGTCAACAGAAGAAATTTCAGAAAAGGCTAAACTCCTAGAAAATTAACAATATACTCCTCAACAACCAATGGGTCCCAAAAGAAATCAAAGAAGAAATTTTAAAATTTCAGGAAGTTAATTATACAACTCAATAAAGCCTCTTGGATACTATGAAAGCAGTCCTAAGAGGAAAATTTATTGATCAATGCTCATATTAGGAAAACAAAGCAAGTGCAAATAACAACCTTATGAGAAATCTTAAGGTACTTGAGAACAATAAACCAACCCTAAGCCAAAATTAAGGAGGGAAATTGTAAAGATGTCAGTAGAAATCAATGAAATTGAGACTAAAAAGCAGTGCCAAAAAATCAAGGATTCAAAGAGCTGGTTCTTCAAAAGAATAAATAAAATAGGCCCCTAGCGAGACTCACCAAGAGAAAGCAAAAGGCTCATATCAATGCAATTAGAAATGAAAAAGGTGAAATTACAGCAGACAATATGCAAATCCAGAAGATGGCGACTACTTTGAAAAATTATATTCCAAGAAATTAGCAAATTTTGAAGGAATAGATTCCTAGACACATAAAAATGACCAAAAACCAATCCAAGAAGACATAAATACACTTACCAACCCAACAAATAATGAAATTGACTCAGTAATAAGTAATCTACCAATTAAACAAAGCCCAGGATCTGATAGATTCACTGCTGAATTCTACAAAACCTTTAAGGTTGTTATATCCCAATACTCCTCAAAGTCTTCAAAGAAACTGAAAGAAACAAAGAGCTCCCAAACTCATTTATGTCAGTAACACCCTGTTCCCAAAACTGGATAAAGACCCAACTAAAATAGAGAACTATAGGCCAATCTCCTCAATGAACATAGATGCAAAAATCTTCAACAAGATAATAGCAAATAGAATGCAGCACATTATCAAAAAAGATGATATATCATGATCAAGTAGGTTTCATCCCAGAGATACAAGGATGATTCAACATATGTAAGTCAATAAATGTACTACATCACTTAAACAAGAACAAGGTAAAGAACCATAAGATTATATGAATAGATGCAGAAAAGGCTTTCAACAAAATTGAACACTCCTTTATGATAAAAACCTTGAAGAAAATAGGTCCAGAAGGACCATACCTGAATATGATAAAAGCTATATATGACTAACCAATAACCAGCATCATACTACATGGAGAAAAACTAAAAGCATTCCCCCTAAAATCGGGAACAATACAGGGATGTCCACTATCACTTCTTCTATTCAACATAGTAAAACATTAGCCAGAACAATTAGGCAAGAGAAAGTAATAAAAGGGACACATATAGGAAGGAAGAACTCAAATTATCACTATTTGCAGATGACATGATATTCTACATAGAACACCCAAAGAACTGCACCAAAAATATTTTAGAATCAATAACCAACTTCAGCAATGTAGCAGGGTACAAAATCAACATATTAAAAATCATTAGTATTTGTGTATACCAAGAATGAATACAGTGAAAAGGAAATTCTGAAAATATACTATTCACATTCGCATCAAGAAAAATGAAATATCTAGGAATTATCCTAAGGAAGTGAAAAACCTCTACAAAGGAAACTACCAGCTCTCTGAAGAAGGAGATTAAAGAGGAAATCAGAAATTGGAAAAATATTCCCTGCTCCCGGCAGAACCAATATTGTTCAAATGGCCATACTTCCAAAACTGTTATACAGATTAAATTCAGTCACAATGAAAATACCAACAATATATTTTACAGATCTAGAGAAATGAATCCTAAACTTCATATTGGACTAGAAGAGACCCAGAATAGCAAAAGTAATCTGGGCCATGAGAGCAGAGCAGGTGACACAGCAGTACCTGACTTCGAGCTATACTACTAAGAAATAGTGATAAAACAGCATGATATTGGAACAAAAGTAGCTATGTGGATCATTCTAATGGAATTGAGGGTACAGACATGTTCTCCAGACTGATCTTTGACAAAGGGGCCAAAAGTATATGGTGGAGGGAAAATAACCTATTCCACAAGTGGTGTTGGGAAAACTGATTATCTGTTTGCAGAAGAATGTAATTGGACCCTTATCTCTCACCATATGCTTAATTCAAATCAAAATATATCAAAGATCTAAACTTTAAAACAGAAACATTAAACCTTCTGGAAGACAAAACAGTTAAAACACTTGAAGAATGTGTAGGAAAGGATTTTCTAAACAAAACCTCAATTGCACAAGAAACAGCAGCAAGAATCAACAAACAGGATTATATCAGACTAAAAAGCATCTTTATCTACAACAAAAGAATCAGTCAGTAGAAAGAGGAGACAATCTATAACATGAAAAAAAGTATTTCCAGCTACTCCTCAGACAGGACTAATATCTAGAATATACAAAGAACTAAAAAAGATAAAAATAAAACCACCTAAAAATAAAGATCCATGCAAGAAATGATCAAAAGAAACAAACAGATACTACACAGAGGAAGAAATACAAATGGTCAACAAATATATTTAAAAAATGCTTGACATCTCTGGCCACCAGAGAAATGCAAATTAAAATAATGGTAAGATTCCATCTTGCTACAGAAAGAATGGCAATCACTAGGAAATCAAATAATAGCAAATGCTGGGTGGCTGTGGTGAAAAAGGAGCCCACCTCCTTTGTTGGTAGAAATGCACATTCATACAACCATTTAGGGAAATCAGTATGGAGTTTCTCAAAGAACTGAAATTAGGGATTCCATATGACCCAGGGATCCCCTAGCTTCCTCCTGCCCAGAGTTTTTAGTTATAATCACTGGGAAAGATTGGTTGTAGTGTATTTATGATATCACGTGGTGGACTCACCAGATAGTTTCTAGGCTCTTGTGTATGATAAGTAGAGAACTGTAAGTGTATCCCGAGGGAAACTTTGGAAGGATTGCTCACATCTGGGCTTACCTGGCCCCACACCCAAATCTGGAATTATTTCGTGAGAGCCAAGTATCGTGAATTCCACCACTTTGTCTTGAAGGTAGAGTCACCTGTGGGTTCAAACTTCGCCGCACTGGATGTCAACTATAGGAGACATTATGGAAAGCCCCAGCTGTGGGTCTCTATCTCCTGTGGGCCAGTATGATGTCTGCAAGATAGGAAGGAAGGAATGAACACACAGAGGCAGAGACTTGAGAGAAGTTGGATCTTGGGTCAATCCAAGCTGCTCTGGGCAGCAAAGACAAAGGACATCCAGTGTTTATTCATTACAAGTGTGGGAAGGAGGGAAGCTGGGCAGGCCTTGGGACACCTGATGATAACAAGTATCATGAGTAGGAGGACGTTAGCACATCTTTTTCAGAAGAGAACAAATGGCTAATTCAGAGGGGAAGAATTTAGGTGGAGTCAGTTGACCTAGGCTGGAAGTGAACTCAGTTGAGCACTGCTCCTTCCAGGGTAGCACAGCCAAACTGTGGAGGGGCAAGCAGCTTGTGCCACTTATGCCTGCTGATACTGCTCAGAGGCATGTGCTACACAAGTGTATATCCGGTGGTAAAAGAAAAGCAGCTACATTTATTGAAGATAACTGGAAGGCACAAACAGAAAAGTGGCATCAAGGAGGCAGAGAAGAAGTACACAGAGATAAATCAGGCTTTCAAATTCTAAAAGATGTGTTCCCCAGCCCGCGCCTCTCACTGAGTCTCTGGGTAAGATGGACAGGAATGATTGACAGGGTACTGAGTCATCCGCAGAGACTTCTAGGGTGCAGGACTTTCCTGGAGTTTACTCCGGTTGAATTACTGTATACATGAGATATAGTCCACATACATGAACCTTTAACTAGGTTTGAGTAGGGAAAAGGTCTCTGGAGGTCAGACCGTGGATCTAACAAACCCATGTTCCAGCTTGGAACTTGAGTGCTTTCCTGGGTCTTTGTGATTGATTGATTGATTGATTGTGTTTTAGAGACGGGGTTTTGCTATGTAGTTCACACTAGACTTGAACCTACTGTGTAGTACAAGCTGGCCTGGAACTCACGGTAATCCTTCTGCCTCAACTTTCCTGAGTGCTAGGATTAGAGGACTATACCACATAGTGGATCTGACAGATGAAATAGTGCCCGGCTGTTGTTTTTATTCCTGCTTCTCTCAGAACAATGGAGGGAAGATTGGCCCTGGAGTGTTGGCTGAATCCATGTGGATGAAGGGCAGTGGTTTTCTATGCCCAGTTGTGCTACCTGTATTACTTTATTTGCCTCTCTAAGCTCAGAGATTTTTTGTTGTTGGTGGTGTTTTTTTTGAGACAGAGTCTCACCGTGTAGATCAGCCTGGCCTTGAACTCACTATGTAGCGCAGGCTGGCCTCAAACTTGCAACAATCCTCCTGCCTCAGCCTCCTGAGTGCTGGGATTACAGGCGTGTGCCATTACACCCAGTTGCTCAGAGATATTTCAATGAAATTTGAAAAGATAATTGTTATGGCTCTATCTAGATGTCCCCCCAAGTCCTCTTGTGCTCACAGGTAGGCTTTTGGAAGGTGACTGGATTATGGGGTGGTATACCTGGGTTGCTATCAGGAGCAGTGTCTCATAGAAGGAGTTGTGCCACTTAGGGCTGATAGAGCTCAGACAGGGACACTACCAGTTTGAATGAGCCCACCTGCCATCTTAGAGAAACCTAGGCTTAATTTTACTTGTCACAGAAGACATGTCAGCAGGCCATGAGCAGTCACCCAGGACGTGTCAGAAGCTTACAGAGGACATAGATGACACATCAGCAAGCCGAAGGCCAACATTTCCTCCACCTACCTCCTAAAAAGCCTTTTAACCTGTAGGAGATACCTTCTCTATTCTGCTCATACAGAGAGATCCCTCTCAGATTTATCAATAAACCTGCCTGGACTGTTGAGTTTGCGTCCCTCTTTCCCACTGGCCTGAAAGGTTTTAATCACTCTTCCCAGCTCCCCTCTTTTCTCTCTCTTCTTCCTGGATGCCCTGAGCTGAGTAGCTTCCCTCTACATGGGCTCTTCCATGGGGCTGTTCTGCTTTGGAAGTGAACCAAAGCCTCTTAGAGACTGTGAGCCGGAATAAACCTTTCCTCCTTTAAGTTGTGAATCAGTCATCTGTTATGTCTCAGCGATGAGAAAGTGAGTAAGACTGTGATCTTTTTTCTTTGCTGGCAGGTTTGCCCCTTCTGGGGCTGAATTCTTACCTACCTGTCCTTGGGCTCTGTTATCTTACTCCCACTCCAGCCCCCGCCCATCCATTCCATCCCTCATTCCACTCCACGCCGAGGCTCTGCCCCTGAGCCCAGGTTTAAAAGCTGCCGCCCTGCAACTCTGGGTGGGTTAACGCCTCTACTTTGTTCTAAATAAATCTTTCTGCCTGGATGGGTCCTCTTGGTCTTAAATCTACCCAACAACTCTTCCTTTAACACTTTTTGTACTGTAAGCGTGGTGAAACACCGCACTTTTGTTTCTCTGAAAATGCCCTTATTTCACTTTTGTTTAAAACAAACAAGGTAAAATAAAAACAGCAAAAAACAATGTACAAATTACATACAGTGACATGAAGAAATCTTAAATGTGCAATTAAATGCATTTTGACAGAGGCATATATTCTGTAATACACACCCCACCAGTGTATAAACCATTTCTACTACCCACAAAAGCTCCTAAAGCCCCTCTTTAATCAACACCAGCTTCCCAAGGCAACTACTGTTCATGGTGACTTCAAACTTTATATTAATGAAATTGCACCATATGACCTGTTTTGTGTTTGGCTTTTTTGTTGTTGTTGTTTAACGTAACAGCTGTAAGATTCATCCATATCAGTTATCATTAATTCTCATTCTGTTGCCCAGTAGTATTGTATTTTGTGAATATACCACAATTTATCTCCTTTTTGTAGATGTTTGACTTATTTCTAGTGTTTGGCTATTATGAATGTGCGGCAAGTGCTCTCTTTTGTTAAACATCCAATTTATTTTTAAAAAGTTGTTTTTTGTTTTTTGTTTTTTTTGAGAAAAGGTCTCAAGGTCCAAGCTGGGCCTCAAATTCAAGGTGATCCTCCTCCCTCAGCCACCTGAGTGCTGGGATTACAGGATTGTGCCACCGGGCCCAGCTTAAATATTTTATAATTTTTTTCTGGGTCTTATTTAAGATATCCTTCTCAATTTCAAGGGCACAAAAATAATCTTTATGAGTTATCTTTTAGCAGTTTTATAGTTTTAGTTTTCATTTAGTTTTGGTTAGGTCTATGATCCGTCTTAAATTAATTTTTTTGGTCTATGGTGTTAAGTAGGGTCAAATTTCATTGTTTTTTGTTTTGTTTTAGATCATAAATGCAATTCTTTTCTGCACTGAATTATCTTGGTATACTTTAAAAAAATCAATAGACATATAAATATAAATCTATTTCTGACTTCTATATTGTGTTTTATTGATTTGTTCATCTCTTCTTACCCCAGATTGTCCTGGTTATTATCATTTGATAGTGAGTATTAAAATGAGATAATGTAAATCTTCACTTTTTTACTACAGTATCAAGAATTTCCCAGTAGTTCATCGACATATAAAAATATAGTTAAAATTTTTTATATTACTCTTGTATCTCAAAGCATTTTAATTCTTTTTGTTTAGTATTTTTATTTATATTTTTTACAGTACTGGAGATTAAACTGAGGGCCTCATGCATGCTAAAGTACTCTATCATTGAGCCATATACCTGGCCTCTCCTTTTTTTTTTTTTTTTTTTTT
>NW_022900949.1:43371604-43412557 GCF_012274545.1 Fukomys damarensis | reverse complement strand
TTTTTTTTTTTTTTTTTTTTTTGATAGGGTCTCCCTTTGTAGTTCAGGCTGGCTTTGAACTCATTATGTAGCCCACACTGGCTCAAACTCATTATGATCCTCCTGCCTCAGCCTCCTGAGTCTAACATTACAGGATATTTCTTCCAGGTATAGAACTTTAGGTTGACTTTTTAACATGTCATTTCTTTAGCACTTTATAATGTTATTTCATTTCCAATCTTAGTATATGTGCTGCTGAAGCGAGCACCTATGATATTCCATTTTCTTTTGGTTTGCACTTGGTTATGATGATGAGTCATCTATGGTTTTTATTATTCTTCTCTTAAATATAGTATGGTGCTTTCTCTGGTTTATTTACAATTTTCTTTTTAACATTGGTTTATACTAATTTGACTATGTTGTGCCTATATATGGTTTTATTTATATCTATCATAATTATATGATGTTTTGGCCTGTTTTTGATTTTTATAATCCTTTAATTTAAAAAATGTTAATGTAACATAAGTAGATATTAATAAAGAAAATATAAAAGCCATTGGTTTTCTCTGAAAAAAATAAAACAAAATTTTATAACAAAAACAGAGAATAGCAATGGTTAATATACTGTGCATTAAGATCTTTAAAGAATAGCCAACATGTTACTCAGAGAATAAGTCATAGACAAAAAAAGATTCTTACATAGAAGAAACAAGCAAATAAAAGGACAAAACTTTCTTTTCAAGGAACAAAAAAATTTAGTAGTTTAAATGAGATAAAGCAGCACTTATCTGAAAATATTTTTGAAACAAAAGAATAGATAGGGAGAAATTCAAACATATTTGGACTTCTTATGTGAGAGAAACCAAGTAATGTTTAACTCTCTGTGTCTAATTTATTTCACTTAGCATGATGCACCTACCAGTTTTTAATTTTTCAGTTTTTTAAATAAATATGAGTTGCACTTTAAATTTTTCCCATAAACAGATGTTTTGATATTTTATCTCACATTTTTATTTTTTGTAACTCAAATTCTCATTGTATGTGACCACATTATACTTGATGCATGATTAAATATATCTTTTTTCTTTTTTGTGTATGTTTTCTTTTTTTATTAGTATATGTTTGCCATAATAAAAAAATTAGATTCATCTTGAGGAATTGGTACATAAACATATCAAATCTGGATGTCTTTACTTCCTCCTTCGAGTTGAGTTTATTTAGACTCTCTTTTGTCTATTGTTGTTTGATGACTTTAAAAATTTTTTGGTTTGGTTTTGGTTTGGCCGGTGTTTTCTTTTTGCTGGGGCTACTGTGGGAATGATAGGACTGTGCTTAACTGGAGGCAAAACTCTCATCCCAGGAAGAAGAATTTCTTCTTCCTTTCTGGCTCCCCCAAGGGGAGCCCTTCTTTGCCTTGCCTTGCCTTTGTGCTATTTTGCATGATGTGACCACGTCTTCTTGGTCTTCATGGGGTGAGAATCATGCTCACATATTCTGGTGTGTAGGTCATTTTTTGTTTGTTTTGTTGTTTTAAGACAGGATCTCACTCTGTAGTTAAGGCTGGCCTTGAAATCACAGTGATCCTCCTGTTTCATCCTCCGAAGTGCTGAGATTATAGGTATGCACCACCATGACTGGCTTGATCAGTAGATTTTGGATTTAATTTTTCTGTCTTCCTCTCTTTTGGAATAAGCAGATGTCCACCATTTTAGATTGTGAGGAAAATAGGGATTATGGTTGCATATCATGAAACTCAATATTTTTATGGCTGTGTGTGTGTCTGCGTGCACGTGTTGGGAGTGGGGTGAGGGCAGGTAAAAAACTAATGGTAATAACAAAGGCATAACCAATATTATCCTCAAATGAACACATCCTGCACTTTCTGTCACTCCTTTCTGTGTCACATCTTTCATGCACACCCGTCTTCCCCACCTCCTCATTCTATCAACCACACAGACACCCCATCCTCCAATGGCCTCCTCCACTGCAGCACCCACCCCATGACGCCATATAGACTTCCCCTGTACTCACCCTATACATCCCAAGTGCGTTCCTAGTGACCCCAGCATGGTAGCTACTAGGGGATAGCAGGCCTTACCATCTAGGCGGATCTTCAGGGCTGAGGATCAGGCAGAAGGGGCTCCTGCTTGTAGAGCAGCCACCATCCATCTGTGTGATGGTGGCCTTGAGGCCTGTGGAACAGAGGGAGCCAGGAGAATCTTTGAACCCACTGAGCTTGTGATGGTGATCCAGACTGGTCCTGGGTGCTCTGTTTAGGCTTCCCTGGCATTGTGTGGATGGATTGCACACAAGTCAGCAATTCAGTGCCTCTCTGCACAGGTAGTTGTCGGTAATAGTCTATATACATACCTTTCTCTCCTTTTATATAAAATTTAAAATATGTGCATAATTTTGTTTATTTTTTTCCCCTGCAGGTCTGGGGATTAAACCTAGGGCTTTCCCATTGAGCTACAGCCCCAGCCCGTTTTTATTATTATTTATTATTTATTTATTTATTTTTAACTTTTGAAACATGATATTGCTAAGCCATTAAGCTCCCCAAGCTAGGCTTGAACTTGTGGTTTTCCTGCCTCAGCCTCCCTGAATGCTAGGATTGCAGGTATGCACTTCTACATCCAGCTTCTTAATTTTGTTTGCATAAATGAGATCATAGTTATCTTTACTTGTTTAATGTGTAAAATACACGTTGGATATACTTCCTCCTTTTTGTTATAGATCAACTCATTTTTAAATAGCTAGTAGCATTTGGGGGTACAAATGGGCTGCAAACTATGAAATCAATCCCTTATTGATGGATAGCTAAGTTTTAAAATTAAATGTTATTATCAGTGACTGACTATATACTTTTATATCAGTGCATCAGTATTTCTGATGTTGTGGATTTGAAATCAGGGCTTTGGCCATTTATGGTAGAAAAGAATGGGCAGCATTTTTGTCTTTTCCTTGCGGGGAGACTCAAGTGTTGGGAGCCATCTGGTGCCTGAATCATACCTCCCCTTATGACATCACAGGTCTCCCTCCACTCTCTGCCCCCGCAATGGCTGGAGGCATACAGGCTTGAAGGGATTTGAACCATCTGCATCCAACCCACATGTGACCAATGGTGAGTAAGAGCAAGCCAGATGTGCCAGGCTTTTTAGGGATTCTCACAGCTCTCTTAGGATGAGGGAACCCTCTGATATCTAAAGAGTCTGAGAAGCCTGGAACCCGGGACAGGTGGATCACAAATGGGCAGGGAGGAAAGGTAGCCTCACGCTTCTCCCTGAAGGAGGAGATGCAACCTAAAGATGTTAATATACCAACTAAAGATGATGACCCTCAGCTAGGTTTGGTGGTGCACACCTATAATCCCAGTACTTGGGAAGGCGTAGTAAGACCCTGCTTCAAAATGAAACACAAAAAAGAGGCTGAGGATATAATTCAGTGCGAAGGCCTTGTGGTCAATCTTCTGTCCTGCTAAAAATACAAGAAGAAAAATGGTGACCCTTAGAGGAAGCTGAAGGCCTCAGAGAAAGAGGAAAAGGGAGGAGAGGAGACAGTATACTGCCCAGTGGCTTTCATTTCAGAAGGGACTGCTGTCAATGGGAGATCAGGGCCTTTCCTGGCACCCTGAAGTGGAAGTGGGTGAGCAGCATCCTCTAAATGTCCCCTCTCTTTCTTTGCAAGTCCCAAGAAGACCAGAGAAAGATGTCAACTGTAAAGATCCAGGCCTGGTGGCGGGGCACACTGCTACGTAGGGCACTGCTGCATGCAGCCCTCGGGGCCTGGGTCATTCAGTGCTGGTGGCGGCTGATTCTGGCAAAGCTGATGGAGACGAGGAGGCGTGTGGTGCTGGAAACATTTTTAAAGGAGGAGCGGTCAGCAGTCAGACTGCAGTCCTGGGTCCGCATGAGGTGTGCTCGTCGGCACTACTGCCAAGTGCTTAGTGCTGTCCATGTCATCCAGGCCTGCTGGAGAAGCCACACATGCACTTCTCGGGGTCTCATCAAAGGCCATTATCGAATCACTACCAGGGAGCTGCATCTCAAGCTGGAGATCTTGCTGGGCTTGGGGCCTTGCATTATGACGGAGTGTACTCCTTTCCCAATAAAGCTGTAAACTGGCTTTCTGTAGACTTTCTCTGACTAGCTCCAGAAGGGCAGGGCGGATGGTGGGAGACACTTGGCACCTCAGATACTAACTCTGGGCAATTGGCAGGGGTTGTCTGAAGCCCTGTATGGAGAAAGATTCTTTGTCCAGTCTGAGCAGGAACTATGATTGATTAGCAAAGTCTGCTGTAGGTAGGAAAGTTGGGAGTACAGATGGCCAGGCCTGTGACACATCACTCATGCTTGGTCTGTGGAAGTGGAGTACTCTCCCCACAACTGTGCATCACAGGAGCCTAGGGGTGGTCATCGCAATTGCAGCATGTTCACGAGGAATTCACTCATCTGGGTCTAGATGTTCAGGGCTTGTTCCCTCTCCCCAGGATTGAGAGGTTCATACTCATGCCAAGCCTGTGATCCTGTCCTTGCCTGGCTGGGGCTACGCTCTCATCTTTAGTTACTAAGTCAGAATCTGAAACCTAAACTGGTATCTGTTAATTAGCTCAACCAAGTTGTCTTAGTTATTTTCTCATTACCAGGACAAAATAAAGGAGGAAAGGTTTATTTTAGTTCACAGCTTGTCAAAGTTTCAGTCCATTAGTTGGCTGGCTTCACAGCAGGGTGACATGGCAGAGGAGAAACAGTCCATGGTAGGGTAGGCAGGAGGGAAGCAGCAGTAGGGAGCCTCCCTTTCCTTCTTTATTATCTCTAGTTGGTGCCACCCACACCCAGGGTAGGGCTTCTGTCTTCAGTAAATCCATTCAGCTACATCCAGAACTAGGCTAAACCAATCAGCAGACTAATATAGTTTCCCACACTCATGATCCAGTCATTCCCATGAGTTTATGAGGCGTTGGGGGAATATTTAGATACAAGCCAAAACTCAAGTCCTCTTTCCCATCTCAGATGCCTTCTGTACTTTGCCCTTAGGTGAAAGCTAGGACTCATCTTCCTGTATACCTGGCTGGTATGTGGGGGATTCTACAGTATGGGGACGGAGAAAAGGCATTCCACTGCTATCCCTACCCTCTTGGGAGTAGCAGACCCCAGGGTATATCACAGACCCAGGAGCTGGTGAGGTCTTAGCTTTGTCTCCCTCTGCAAGGGTTGGTCCAGGCAGAGCTGGCTTCTTTGAAAGTCCCTTCCTATAACATGCTGGTAGGATAGGGGCTAGGTGATGATAAAGGGCCAAGTAGGAGGTCTGGGGCAGGCTGCCCCTCTCCTTGCCTGGACACGGCTATCTTGTGAGTCCCTTTCAGATGCTAGCCACAATGACTGATCCAGGTCAGTGGATAAAGGCATGATCATTGACTGAAATTGAGGCAATTCTCTGAGCCATTTCAGCATGAGTGCTTCCTGTGATACCCAAAAACATAATAAGGAAATACCATGAACAGTTATACACACACTAATGTGATGAAATGGGTCAATTCTTTGAAAACTAAAAATTACCAAAACTTGTCCAAGGTGAATTAAATAACCTGAATTATCCTATAGCTATTTTAAAAGTTGAGTTTGTAGTTAAAACCTTTTAGATGGTTTAACTAGCAAATTCTACTAAACATTTTATAAATAAATACAGGTGGACCCTTGACTTATGAACTCAATCAATTCCTGAGGCCTGGTTGTAGCTCAAGCTGATTGTAAGTCAATACAGCTGAGATCTGGATGTTTACCTGGGTATATACTATCAATAACAAGAGGCAGATGAATCTTCCATTAACCTAATTAATCCAAGTGGTTTGTATGTCAGGCCAATCCACTGTAATAATTTGAGGGTCTATTGAAATCCCGATTCTACAAAATAGAAGAGGAGGGGACATAAAATGAGGCCAACACACAGGATCCTGTGGTTTTTATGAGTGGCCCCAAAGTCCCATGTGTTAAAGGTGTGGTCTCAGGGTGGAACTACTTGGAATTGGTGACTCTTTGAGAAATGGAACCTTGTGGAAGATTCTAAAGTTACTGCCCTCCAAAAGACTGGGATTTTAGTCTCTTCCTCCTCCCCTGCGCTCTGTTGCTTCTATCATGATGCTTTTGCCTTCACCAGAGGCCCAAAGAAATGGGGCTACTTAATCTTGGTCTAGGATCTTCAGAACTGTGAGCCAAAATAACCCTTTTCTCTTTATAAGTTAATTATCTCAGAATTTTTTTACAGTGACAGAAAGTTAACTAACATACTCTGATACCAAGGCTAGACAAAGATAGTGTAAATATAAAAAATTATAGACCCACATACTTCATGAGTAGAGGAGCCAAAAAAGTCACCAACAAAATATTAGCAAACCCAACTTAGCAGCACATACTGAATGTAAAGTGTATATTATATATTATAAACACAAACCCCATGACTAAGTGGGCTTTATTTCAGAAATGCAGTTTCAGTATTTGAAAATCAATCATTGTAACTCATCATATTGTCTATCTATCTACCTATCCATCTATCTATTGTGGCCCTGAACTCACTCTGTAGTTCAAGCTGGTCTCAAAGTTGCAGTAATCCTCCTGCTTTAGTCTCCCAAGTGCTGGGATTACAGATGTGTGCCAACATACTCGACATATCATTAGTTTAAAGGGATAAACAACATGGCATATGACTTGATGCATATAAACATCTGATATCATTTAAATGTAGGCTTTTCCTCCTCTTTTTGGTGCTGGGGATGGAATCCAGGGTCTCTAAGCTTGCACTCTGTAAATAAACTACATCCCCACACCTGACATTCAACAACTCTTCATAATAAAAGCTCTCATCAAATTAGGACTAGAAAGGAACTTCCTCAACCTGATAAAATTCATCTACAAACAACCTACAGCTAATATCCTACTTAATGATGAAAGACTGAATGAAAAGCAAAAATTTTTCTGTTGTCAGCTTTGTTTACTGGCAGTCCTAGGCAGAAAAAAAAAGAGATATATAGATTGGAAACTAAGAAATAAAACTAGTCCTACCCAGAGGCAACATGACTGTTTATGTAGAAAGTCCCAAGGAATCTACAAAACAAAACAAATTTAGAATGGACAAGAGAACTAAATAAAGTTTCAGAAAACAAGGTTTCACATCCAGTAATTTTTCTATATAATAATGAGCAATTGGAAACTTAAATGTTAAAAAATAATGTTTACTATAGTTCCATATAATGAAATTCTTAGTTATAAATCTAACAAAATATACACAGGATCCACATTGGAAAATGATAAGATATTGATGAAAGAAACCAAAAAAGACCTAAATAAGTGGAGAAACACACCATGTTCATGGGTTGGAAGACTGACCACAATAAAGATGGCAATTATCACCAAATTTAATATAATTCTAATTAAAATCTCAGAAGAATTTTTACAGACATGGATAATATGATTTAAAATTGAAATGGAAAGTCAAAATCATTAGAATAACCAAAACACTTGAAAAAGAAGAAAGAAGAGTAAAGCTCTTCTACTAGTAGCTGGTTTTAAGACTTACTCTATTATAAAGTTACAATAATAGTTACAACTGTAGTACTGCTGAAGGAGTCACCGGTATGACAATGACTAAACTAGTCCAGTGGAATAGAATAGTCCAAGGACAGATTCACACATCAGATGCCATCAATTTTTGATAAAGACACAAAGGATTTCAATGGGAAAAGGATAATCTTTTCAATAATTTGTTCCAACAAGTGGAAGTTCATTTGCAAAAAAAATGAATTTCAATTTAATCCTCATACTTTATACAAAAACTAATTCAAAATAGATAACTTAATCATAGATATACATGTAAAATGCATAACTACATAAAAATTTACCAGATAATATAGGAGAAAACCTTTATTACCTTTAGAAAGAGTCTATAAAAGAAAAATAAATTATATACTAGACATTTATGAAAGATACTTTTAAGAATGAAAATATAAGTCAGATATGGGAGATATTATAAATCACATATTCAACAAAGAGCTTGTATCCATAATCTACAAAAAATTCTCAAGAATCCTCAGGAATTGTGGTGGTTAATTCAGGCACCAAAAAATTTTTTGGGGGCCCGGGGATTTAGCTCAGTGGTTCAGTGGCCTGCCTCGCAAGCGCAAGGACCCGAGTTCAATGCTTGCGAGGCAGGCGTGGTGCCACTGAACTACATCTCCAGACCTCTGCACTGATTTGACTGGGCTATGGGATTCTCAGATAGCTAGTAGAAACTGACTTTTGGGTATGTCTGTAAGGATGTTTCTGGAAGAGATTAGCATTTGAATTGCTAGGCTGGGCCACGGAGACTGCCCTCACCAGTGTGTTTGGGCACCATATAATCCATTGAGGATCTGAGAACAAGAATGTGGAGGAAGGGTAAATTCACTGTTTATTGTTGAACTGTGAATTTATTTTCTCCTGGGGATTTATGAATTCTCTAGCCTTTGGACTTTAGGATTTATACCAGAGACAGTTATAAAGTTCTATTAAATTCTTCTCTTAACATGTGCCTTTAAGCATGTCACTATATTGTAGATTAATTATTTCCAATTGAAATTTAGGTGATTGCTTTTCAATTCTTTAAACAAATAAATCCAGAACTATGAAAAATCTTCTTGTATTTGCAAGAAATCTGATAAAAAGTTATTGCTAGAGCTATAGTTTGAGCTCAGCAAAGACATCTCTTGAAATTTCTGTGGGAATAGATAGCTTACTTCTAATTTTAGCTTGTGATAGCTCAGGAAGATATAGAGAAATTTATTATTTGTGACTCAGAATGATTTGTCATTACGATGACTGGACCAGAATACTGTATTAGTTTTACCTATCAGCATTGGGTTGCCCTTTAATTACAGTTTAATTCATGAAGAAACATGATGATAGCAGAAGCAGCTAATTTCTAGTGCCATTCAGGGTTTGATAATGCTAGTTGGGGGCAGTTTTTTTCTCATTTAGAAAAATCTTAATCTTGACCCTGAACTTAAAAGTTTCCAGTCAAACCATGCTAAGCCGTGGAAGAGCTGTGTGTGAAGCAAGCCAGCACATTCCTTCTGATAGAAATGCATGGAACTGACGAGAATGGTTAAGTCAACAATGCCTAGTGAAGTTCGCAATTGACGCTATTGTTTCAATAATGTGATAGATTCCAATATTTTTCACTTAATATGGACAGACGAATACAATGGGTAATTGCAGGCCTTAAGCATCATACAGTTTCACAAGCTTTGTAAGATTAAGTCTTTTTTCTACTGCACCCATATTTTTGTAAATATGTGTATTTATCACATCTTGGCAGAGTCCATTTCAGGTGGCATTGAATTAGTTTTTTGTCAACTTCAACAAATATTTTCTGCACATATTTGCCTTTTACATACTATTTATAGACTTTAATCCTCTGTTATGTTAAACCCGACATTTGCAATAAACAACTGCTAGGCTGTATTGGTGCCTCTATCAGCTCATTAGGAAATAAGGGAAATCACTTGGAATCATTTGCCTTGTCTTTAATTTGACTATTGACGTTGCTCCCCACATCTTCAACTCTTCAAGTAGCTATTCTCATTGAAAGGCTAATAATGTTAAATTTATTTTTTCCCGGAGGCATTTCTTCAGCTTCCCCAATCAGACTAATTAATCTGCTACTGGTAACAGCTTTCCCTGCTTTGCTAGCAAATGAGCAACTTGGAAGTCACTTGCTTGCAGGGTTATTTTCATATTTTAGATTTTGTAAAGAAATTTTGCTGTGAAGAGATGCACCATTAAAAATATCTTTCATGACCTTTGTTGCCTTGTGAATTAAAATATTGTTCACTGCTTTATCTGTTAATTACATACTATTGTATTCTTTTGGCATTGCTTTAGTGTCACTGCATAACAAACACAATACTTTGCCATTGTCTCTGTGTGTGTGTGTGTGTGTGTGTGTGTGTGTGTGTGTTTGTGGTACTGGAATTTTGAACCCAGGGCTTCACACTGGCCTATATCCTCAGACCTTTTATTTATTTTTATTTTGAGACAGGGTCATGCTGCCCAGGAATAAGTGCAGATGAACCCATACAGCAGTAATTGTTGCTGAGTAGTTCCTTTAGAAATGGCTTACCAAACAAAAAGTATTCTAGGGGTCCTTCTTGTCTCAAAGAAAGAATTGGATGAGAGAAGCCAAAAGCACTGCCCATTCAAAAATGAGGGATAAAGATGTAATGGAAGAATTAGGACTGCTGAATGAATCTGGGCGGAATGAAAGAGGAAAAGAGAAAAAGAGCAAAAATAAAAGCACAACCCAACATAGGCTACCATGAAGAGTCATGTTAGCGAGCTTCTTGGGGCGTCCGGTCTTCTTTATGCCATCCACATCTCGTGATGTCCTCAAAATCATCTGGCACAGACCTGGGGTTTTGTAATTTATAGTCCTGCCCACTTCTCCAGACAGCTTTGCCATGTCCCACTTCCTATATCAGAGTGAGGCACTAACTGATGCAGTTTTCCCAGGGCCTAGCTAATATTATCTTCAATTGAGTCTTCTTATATCTGCCCTGTCCTACACAGTGGAGCCTACTATTTTTTGTTGTGGCAGAGCACAGCAGCTCTGTGCTATAGCCAAATGTCACAATTAAGTGCTGCAGCTCAGAGACATGACCGAGTGCTACAGCTCAGTGTCACAGCTAAGTGCCACAGCTCAGAAGGCACAGCTGAGCTTTATAGCTCAGTGTGGTGGCTCTGGAACACAGCTCTGATAATTTGAAGACTTGAGAATCCAATGGTGATTTGAAGAGGCGAAGAAAAAGGCTTTATTACTCTGGCGAGCCCCTGGTGGGCTCAGAGAAGTCTGAGTGCTGTACCAGAAATGAGAGCCTCCTTATATAAGGGATCTAGAGGGTAGGCGAGCAAGCTCACCGAATCAGGAAGGCAAGGTTACAGAACATCCCTGAAGCAATGGGGCGGAGTTACAGAACATTCCTGAAACACATGCTGTGTGAGCACGCTCAATGAAGCGGGGGAGGGGGGGCAGAGTTACAGAACATTCTTGAGGGGAGCGCAGCTTAACAGAATCTTCTTGTGAGGGGGCAGAGCTTAACAGAACATTCTTGAAAGGTCACACAGTTCAAACAGTTACAAACCGTTTTGATACGTCGGGCAGGAGCCCAGCAGCACAAACTTACATTTCCAAAACAAAACGTTCTTTCTGTGGAAAAAAAAAATGGAGGCAAGACAAGGGCCTGTCTTTTTATTCAGCACTTCTCTATCATTTTCCCATTTTCCTCCTCCTCTACATTCTCATCCCATTGACTTCACACCAACAGGTTCCTCAGCTTCACATGGCCTCTTCTTCCTGTGTTCTCTTTATAGATCACACAGACTTTCCCATCTTCACTCCATCCTTTCTAAGTGCACACCTCACTGACCTCTAGGACTGCAACTCTGAGGGCGGCTCAGGCCTCACAATATCCAGGTGGGTCTTCAGAGGCTGGGAGCAAGCAGAGGTGGGTCCCTGCTTGGGCAGTGGCTAAGCCTCATCGATCTGATTGTGGCCTCAAAGCCCTCAGAGGCAGAGGAAGATAGAACACTTAAATCCATTTGAGCCTGAGATGATCCTGAGGACTTCATGGGATTTTCTAGCCTGCGTGTGTCCTGATCTCTTGGGGACCTGATTCTGGGGGGTTTGCAGACAGGCCAGACATAGAGGGTTTAGCCACAGTGAGGGAGATTACCTTGTTCCCTCAAACTATCCTTATTGGAGATGATCATTGCTTTTTGTCTCATCCCCTTTTGGGATAATGCCTTTATAACACACGTGTATAAATATGTCCTTGTATTTGGGTCACTTTATTCTTCATCTTGATTTGTTTCACTACTAAATTCATATACCTTTCTATATTAGTATGTAGAAAGCAAACTCATTCTAATTGTTATTTGATGTATCATTGTTTAAAAAAGCTAAAAACATTTAATGAATACTAGCCAGGTAATGAGCATCTGTATACATCTTTATGCTAATAGTTTAGTATTTTAGATGATTTTGTAGTCATTTGGGTAGGAAAGTAAGGACAAGTCTGGGTTTTCCTTAGAAAGGGCTCAACTCTTGGGTGTCATCCTGGGGCCTGTGTCATAGGTACCCTTATGACATCATTGCTCTCTTTCTCTTACTCTTCTTGTTGGAACTGTGTCTGGAGGAGTGCAGACCGGAGGGTGATGGAACCATCTAGCCCCTAACCATGGGTAATTTAGTAGAATAGAAACTTGCAGGGATTTGACTATCCATCAGGGTCAGGGGTGCTCTTGTAAGAGATAGATTTGCCCAAACATTTTGAGAGAGTAGAGTAAGTTTCCCATAGTCACCTTGGGTGGGGCTGTTTCTCCACATCTAGAATGCCAGAGGACCAGAAAGTCAAGTCTGTGGTTGGCTTGGCACCAAGTGGTAAGGACAGCACCTTTATTTTACCAACTCCAAGACAGGACAGAAAACCACGTTGAAGATGATGAGATCCCATTGCTAGAACAGAACCTGAAGGAGTAAAACAGAGAAGGAATTGACTCCCCCACCCTAATCCTTTCCTCTCACTGCCAGTGCCTACCCCAGCTTTGTGGGTAGGTGGGTCCATGCTCTGCTGTTGGGGAGAGCCTTGACTGTGACATCTTTAACTCATGTAGTCCACAGGACTATGAATGACCATGTAACTTATTGTCCAAAGAGACACTTTAGTAAGAGGTGCACTTGCCATCATCCTTGTCTACCAGGATAGTAGGTATAAGCCCAGGGTGTTTCAGGAAGATTGGAGTGAATAGTTGTGGTACAAAGAGCTGGGATGAACAGGACTGACTCCTCCTTTGGTGTTCTTGTCCTCATTTCCCTCTTAGGCAGACAGATGTGGGTCTAGTTGAGATAAGGAGGCAGAAGGGTGTGAGCCTACACCATGTGGGGCTGGGAGCTACAGGTTTGGGGCTGCACTTGAGGAGTGCAAGGGCCAGGGTGTGGGGAGCCCAATTGTAAAATGTGTGCATTAGTATATATTCATGAGTGTGTGTACCAATGTGTGTGTTAACTGAAGTTTAAGCTGTTGATATAACACAGGTGAGGTAGAAGAATCTTCTACTGCTCAAGTGATCCAGAAGGGACAGCAGGCCATGAGTTTAACCTGAGTTGAGGGGGCAGGATGAGCAAAGGATACCAGGTCCCTACAGGTGGGAGGACTCTGAAGAGGTGGTCATGATCTCACTTAGGTAGTCCTGCCCAGGAGAAACTTGAATCTCTTTTATTTCTAAATCTTGATATTCTTGTTCTACCCTGGCCAATTAGGTCTGGAAACTTGTGTGTAGTAGCTAGGGAAAGTGTACCCCAATTTTACAGACAGGAACACCGAAGCCTAGAGTTCAAGGTATTGGGTCCTTGTCCATTGAGCAGAGAACAGCAGAGGCAGGTCTTTTGGGTCCAGCTGTGCATACCCAGGGCTCCCAAACTTCTGAGGATTGGGCGAGTGTTGGTACAGGACCCCTTCCTGGCATATTCTGAGTTTCCTAAGTGTGTAAAAATTCTCTGTTTTCTCTTCCAAGGCCCCAAAGAGATGACAAGAGAGTATGCTGCTGTGTTTATCCAGGCCTGGTGGCGTGGCACGCTGCTGCGACGCACTTTGCTGCATGCAGCCCTCAGTGTTTGGATCATTCAGTGCTGGTGGAGGCAGATACAAGCAAGGCAGCTGGAGAAGAGGCGGTGGACAGCGCTGGAGTTCTATGCACGGAGAGAATGGGCAGCTGTCAAGCTGCAGTCCTGGATTAGAATGTGGCGCATCCGCCAGCCATACTGTCGTTTGTTAAATGCTGTCCGCATCATTCAGGTCTATTGGCGTTGGCACAATTGCCATTCACGTGGCTTTATTCAGGGCGAGTATGAACTCAAAGAAAACCGATTGAATATTCAACTTGAAATCTCTCTGGGCTCACAGGCTTGTAAGGTGCACCAATGCATACCCCTTCCATTAAAAGAATGACCAGGTCTGCTATATCTGTGTCTCCAGATCTCTTTATTAGGCATATTTCTAAGACATCATTGTTGGAACTATTGATGGCAGATACGCGGCTTCCCACAAGTCAGATCTAAGGAATCAGTAGGGGTTGTGTGGGGTCACATGGGGAAGGCTTCTGAGAGCCTAGCTGCTGGGTGAACGGACTTGGGATTGATGAGCAGTGTCTGTCACAGGTGGGTGATTTTAGGGTGTCATAGTTGCCAGGTAACCAACTCTAGGAAGGCTGTGTAAATGGTCTCGTATAGTTATGCAATGTGGAGCCTGTGCCATTCTTTGCTCTTTTTTTCTTAAATGCAAGGTTTAAGATTTATTTTTGAAACTATAATGAAATATACATAACACACAATTTACCACTTTAACTTTTTAAAGTGTACAGTTCAATGACACTAAGCACATATGCAATTATCACCACATCCATCTCCAGAACTTTGTCATTTTGCAAAACAGAAACCTTGTACTCATTAAATAATAAATTCCC
Organism: Fukomys damarensis; assembly: GCF_012274545.1. Classification (NCBI taxonomy): domain Eukaryota; kingdom Metazoa; phylum Chordata; class Mammalia; order Rodentia; family Bathyergidae; genus Fukomys; species Fukomys damarensis. The sequence goes on along the minus strand of NW_022900949.1, from coordinate 43,398,029 downwards.
ATTTCCCCCTGAAAAACCACCAATTCTACTTTCTATCTCTATGAATTTGATTATTCCAGGTTGCTTGTCTTTTTGTGACTTATTCCACTCAGCATAATGTCTTAGAGCAGCTGTGGTGAACCTATGGCACATGTTATTGCGTTTTTCTTTTAAGACAAATGACGTTAATGCAGACTGGTTTTCTTCTAAAAACCTCACTCAGATTTCATTTCAGTGTTGGCACTTTGTGATAAGGAAGTGGGTTTCGGGTTGCAGTTTGATACTAAATCTCTAAAAGATTTGCCATCACTGTCTTAGAGATTCGTCCATGCTATATAGCATGGCTCAGAGTTTTCTTTGTTTTTTAGACAAGGTCTCACTATGTAGCCCAGACTGGCCTGGAACTTGCAGCAATCCTCCTGTCTCAGTCTCCTAAGTGCTGGGATTACAGATGTGCACTGCTGCATCTAGCATGGATTTCCTTTTTAAGGCTGGATAATATTCCATCGAATGCCTATACCACATTTTGTTTTTACCTATTTATTTTTCAATTGATATTGTGTTGCAAATTTGAATGTTTTAGCTATTTAAATGGTGCTACTATGAATGTAGATGTAAAAATATCTCTTCAAGGTTCTGATTTCAGTTCTTTTGGTATATGTCCAGAAGTGGAGCTGTTGCCAATCAGCCTAGGTTTCTTTCGTTCGATTCAGATGGTGTATCAGTCAGTGCTTACTAGAGAAGCAGACTTTCTGCAAAATATGCGAAAGATATAAAAATACTTACAAGGTATACTTATGACGACTACCTTCAGAGTCAGGTGTAGATGAATGCAAAAAAAAAGGCTGTGTGTGCTGGAAATCCAAAGGATCCGGTATAAATTTGAGGCTTGGCGCTCACTGTAGAGTCCTGCGCAAGTCTGTATCATGAGGCTGAAGGATCTGCGCTGGAAGGCTGAAGAGTCTGTGATAGAAGCCAGAAGACGATGTCCAAAGTGAAGGTCAAGACTGGAATCCTCTGAAGAAACAGAAGCGAGCCTTCTTTGCTGTTGTTTGTTTTTGGTACCGGGGTTCCAACGCGAGCCTTCTTTCTTGATTTCCTTTTCATTACATTCAGGCTACAAGCCTACTGGGGGCTGCCACTCACACCCAGGGTGGGTCTTTGGTCTTCAGTAAATCCCTTCAGCTACACCCAGAACTATACCGATCCCATTTAGTTGGGCATTTCTTACTCAAGTTGAAACAATCAATTAACTATTACGATGGAAATCATTGAATAGTGAATCAGCAAAGTACTGCTCTCCTAGCATCTGATGTTACCAGATGACACTGAGCACTGCCATAGCCCTACCGTACCAGGTGTCTGCTAGGAGCTCTTTGGTGCTAACAACTCTGAGCATTTATTACTCTTTTCTGTTTTGTTTTTGCTTTTTGTTTGTTTGTTTATTTTTGAGGCAGGATCTCACTATGTAGTTTAGCCTGTCCTCAAATTCACAGTGGTCTTCCTGTCTCAGCCTCCCAAGTGCTGGGCTCACAGGCATGCACCGCTGTACCCGGCTACTCTTTCTTTTGAAATGACCGTTCTGTCCATGCTACTCAAGATAAAGATCCCAAGTAGATTTCCAGGACTTTTGGAGCCCATACCACCTGAGAAATAAATCATGACAGGTTTACAGAAGGGAAGTCAGTATAGAGAAGGGAGGCTTCTTAGACCAAAACCTGAGGAGTGACTGGACAGCAGCCGCAGGCCTGTGTCAGTGAGAGTGGGAGCTGAAAGCTTGTTCTGAATGTTGGACATGCAAATAAGGGTCCCAGGTCCTTCCCTTCCAAATCTGAGCCACTCCGCAGTAACCCCTCCATTCTTCACAAAGGCCAGAGAATCATCGGACGTGGTGAGAGTAGGGGAGAGGAGCCACACTGCCTTGCTGGCTGCACTCACGGTGGAGTGGAGAATGGTGGTTTGCTAGCCAGGGAGGACACTGAAGCGAACTGTTCCAGTCCATGATGAGAGGAACAAAGGGAGGCAGGGGAGGGCAGGCTGGCCCCTGGCTAAGCCGTGTCCCGCCTTCAGCAAGCACAGGGGAGGAGAGCGCGAGTCAGTTGCTTTTCTTCTGTCTCAGAATTGCTGGGTCATACGGTCATTCTGTTAGTAACTTTTTGAGGAACCATTGCACTATTTTCCACAGCAGCAGCACAGTTGTACATTCCCACCAACAGTGTGCAAGGTTTCTAATTTCCTCCCATTCTTACTGGCTCCTCTGACAGTAGTATCCCTGGTGGTTATGGGGTGCTATCTCATTGTGGTTTTGTTGTGCATTTCCCGAATGATTAGTGAAGAGGAGCATCTTTTTATATTCTTGTAGGCTGTTTTTGTATCCTCTTTGGAAAAATGTCTATTCAAATCTTCTGCCCATTTTCAATATTTTTGGGTCTTCTTTGTTGTGTTCTGTATATATTCTGGGTTTAGTATCTTTTTATTTCTTGACTTTTTATTTTAAATGATTCCAAATGTACAGAAAAGTTGCAAGGATAACACAGAGGACTCCATACTCTTTACCTAGATCCACCAATTTTTATCATCCTGTCATGTTTGCTTAATATCTTATCAGATAAGTCATGCACAAAGATTTTCTTGCCCCATTTTATAGGTTATCTTTTGACATTTTTGTTCTTTAATGAGTACAAGTTTTTGGTACATCAGTGCAGGCCTAGTGGAGTGAGAAGGATTAGGATGGACTGAAGAGAAAATGAAAATGGAAGTGGAAATAGTGGCAGCAGGCTTTTCTAATGAGGAAAAGCAAAGAGCTAGGCTAGAGATTGGTCAAGGAAGCAGGTTTTCTCTTTTTCCCCCTGGCACTGGAGATTGAACTCAGGACCTTTGTATTGAGCTGCATCCCCAGCAACAAACACCCTCCCCTTTTTGAGATGGGATTCCTCTAAACCGTTAAGTGACTCAGGCTGGGTTCACGTTTGTGATCCCTCTGCTTCAGTTTCCAGTGTTGGGATTGTAGGGATGTGCCACCACACCTAACTCAAAGAAGCAGTTTTCTAAAAAACGGAAGAGATAGCTGGAATGGTGATGCACGCATGTAATCTCAGCCACTTGGTAGGCTGGGGCAGGAGGACTGCAAGTTCAAGACCAGCCTGGACAACTTAGTGAGACCCTGTCTCAAAATAATAACAAAAATAAAATAAAATGGGGATGTAGCTCAGTGTAGAATACTTATCTAGCATGCACAAGACCCTGGGTTCAACTCCCAGCACCACAAACACGAGAGGTGGGGTGTGAGATTATATATTTTTGGTTTGTCAAGACAAGGTCTCATTATGTAGCCCAGGCTGGCCTCTAACTCACAGGAATCCTCCTGCCTCAGCCTCCTGAGTGCTGGGATCACAGGCATGTGCCACCATGCCTATGTTTGAGGTTGTAATATTTAACCACAGAATTTGAACTGGATTAAGAAAAATACAAGTGCCTGTCTGGGGTGATGACTATTAAAAAATTTATAGGATCAGTCGACTAGAAGGCCATCTCACATTTGAAGAAATAGTTTTTTGAGGTTTTTGAAAAGATGAGCTGGAAGGAAAGAAGAAAATAATCACAGAAAGGAGCACTGGAAAAAGCAATTTGAACAAAATAATAGGATTACTGTGATGCGGTTTAGAGTCTTACTTTCCAAAGAGATATCCATTAGCTGTTTGTGGTTATTTAAATTTAAATACAATTTAGTTCCTCAGTTGCATATCAGGTGCTTCACAATTGTATGTGGCCAGAGGCTTCCATGTTGGACAGCTCCCTTAAACGTATTTCCATCATCAGAGTTGCTTTTTTTTTGGTAAAGGGGATTAAACTCAGGACCTTGTGCTTGCAAGGCAGGTGTGGTGCCACTGAGCTACATCCCTGAACCTTGGACAGTGTTGCCTCTCTGTGACTATGAAAGTAAGCGGCTGAGAAGAGAAGCAGAAAAGATTTGAGGGAAGAATTAGATCACTAGCGTCATCCTGGCTGATGACAAAGTCACCAGAATTGTTGTAAGAGTAGGGATAAAACCAGAGGGAACTTTGTTTTTCAGCCCTAGGGGAGAGGAGTTCTGGAGAGAGGACTGTGGAGAAGGAGCTGGAGAGCTGTGAACTCCTGTCACCATCGTCCATTAGCACATCCAGCCATGGCACACCTGGCACTGAGGCCAACCTTCTTCACCTGGGCCACACCGCACTGCTCCCAGGAGAGTCAGCCAAACATTGGCATTCTCTCCAGGTGCTTGCCGAAGAGGACCCTGGGATATGTCAGACCAGCCAACCCTGGTCCCAGGCTGACAGGAAGGAGCCCCATATTCATCCATAAATGCAGAGTTTTCAGGAAAGTGTAGTCATCTGTCTCCCAGATTCCTGGGTGGGGAGAGGAATGGGCTGGGGATAGGAACTGGGACTCTGGCTCTGTCACGTGTCAGGCCAGACTGAGACTTCAGTTTCTGTTTTGACAATCGAGTGACATATGGCCATTGTTAGATGAACACAGGGTCCATGGACACAGGGATACCTCACTGAAGTTCTTTGTAAGAGAGAATAGGAGGCGGCAAGTTCCAAATCTTAAGGTCACCATTACCTGGGGACACTGTAAGAAAAGCAGACCTTTACTGAGGCCCCTTCTTAGTTGATGATCTCAATGTGGAACTGCAGGTGAGTGGCAGTGACCACACAGTGGCCCCGGAGGAAGGCACAGGTCTGGCAGTTGTGGCATTGCCAGTGGCCCTGGATGACATAGATGGCATTGAGCACCTGGCAGTATCGCCAGTGGATGCGCCACATACGAACCAGAGACTGCAGTGTGATTGCTGCCCTCTCTCGGATTGCATAACCAGTCAGCGCTGCCCGCCGCCTCTTCTCCAGCAGTTGTGCCATCACCTGCCGCCACCAGCGCTGAAGGATCCAGGCCCTGAGGGCTGCATGCAGCAGTGTGCGGCGTACCAGGGTGCCCCGCCACCAGGCCTGGATCAGGATGGCTGCTGAGTTCAGTTTCTTTCTTAAATTCTTCTAGACAGAGATAAGAGAGACCACTCAGGGAACTAACTTCCTGCCACCAAGGTCCAGGATCTTCTTGGAAGGGGACTAGATTCTCTCAATGCGAGCCCTTGCTCAGAGAACTCATAGGAGGTGGGACACCACGGGCACCAGAGAGCTGATAGGATTCCTTTCTACAACCCTGCACACATCACCTTACCCTCAGAGTCACGGTGCCCTTTTGATCAAGGAAGAAGCAAGGGGTGTGGGGAACATGACATAGTTTGGTCCCTCCACCTCTTCAGAGCTGCTTGGGGTTGGGTTTGGCCTTTGAATGTTTCGCCTAGCTTTTCTCTGCTAATGCTGATCCCGAAACACATTGGCTTATTTTTCCTTGTCAGAACCAAGTATTTTGATACTGGGGTAGGCTTCCATTGGCCTCACCATGTGTATTCTACTCCTAGCCTTCCCAGCTTTGGAATGTCCCACTCTCTAAGTCAGAGTCCTCATATCCTTGCTTATATCCCAGGCACTTTTTGGTGGGTTTCATTCCTTTAGTCGCTCTCTATGTCACAGTCAGACCCACATCCAGACAGCTCAGGCTGAGAAAAGGATGGGGCAAATGAGTCAATATTGAGTTGATGACTGCTTATTTTAACTCTGGATCCATAAAAGGCAGAACCCCACACCCTCTGGACAGAGATATCAGTGGTCTGGATTTCTCTTAACTATGTGAACTTCTACTCACCTGTTTTGCCTTCTTCAACTGCCTCGGTTTAATTGTTGCTTCATTATCCTCAGATACAAATAAAATTAGATTGTCTTTGGTCTGTCAACAGAATTAAATGGGAAACAATGAGTTAAGACTGCTGTTTCTCTCTATGGAGCTGTACAAAGGTGCTTACCATTTTAGCATCCCCTCTTTTTCCCAACACCTGTGAAGTCCAGGGCAATACCCACCCAGCCCCCAGGTCACTTAGTAGATCTGGCTATGTCTCTTACACAAAACTGAACTCCCATGGCCTGTCTTTTAGATGGTTCTTTAGCTCTGATTTCCCTGTTTCGCAAGGTCTGGCATGAGTCATTTGAGTGAGGGAAAAGCTATGAATTCACAATTGCATTATGACCTAGATTAAGACATTGCCACAGAGTTGAGTTTCCCTCAGAAAAAAGCTTCATGGGAGCCGGGACTACTGTTCTACTGCCTTCTGTGACATTTCATGCCAGGGCTGTCCTCCTTGAGGTTCATCTACAGTGCCTCCTTATGGCCACTCACATAACAGTGTGGGGGGGACCATGGAAGTACTCTCCAGACAGCTCTCAAGTGTCTTCTCGGATGTGATGCTTCCTGTCTTCTCTTTACTTAGGCTTCAGCACTTCAGCACTCCTTAGGAAACTAGCAAAAGATAGGCCAGCTGAATTTAGAAAGCAATAAAATCAAGGTTAAAAGCTTAAATGGCACAGAAAACAATAGTGGGTAGTGGAAAAGAAAGTTAAAAGGTAGTATTTTGGCAAGACAAGTATTACAGAGAAATATATCAAAAGTCTGGGTGACCAAGTAAGAAAATAGAGTAGGAAGAGAAAGATGAAATAACCACCGGGATATTTAAATAAATGTAAGAGAATATAACATTTAGAACACTAAGTCAATATGATTTCTGAGCAAAATATAAATTGCCAAAATGAAGCACTAAGGAGGCCACTAAATATTTACCATAAACAAGGGACCAACGAGACCTAACCCAAAGTTTAAAAAACTTACAAATCCAGATATTTCCAAGGGATTTAAGATACTGAAAGATATTCTAAAATATAAAAATTTCCATGGGGCCAGTGTTAGTCTCCTGAAATGTCAAGCTAGAATTTTGACTGTAAATGCATTGATTTGGGGAAGAAAGTCTAGCTTTATGATACTGAATTTTCTCTTTAAAAAACATGGACTGTACTTCCATTTCTTTGGGAATTCTTTTATGTATTTTTATGCATCATCCAAGAACATGAAGATTTAAGCTGCTAATAGTTTTAAAGTTTTAACTTTTACATTTAAATCTTTTATATATTTCAAGTTAAATTTTGTGAATGGTGTGAGGTTCAGTTTTTTGTTTTTGTTTTTGTTTTTGCATGAGGATGTCCAGTTGTTTCAGCACAATTTGTTCAAAACATTCTTTCCCATTAAATGGATTTGGTACCCCTGTCAAAAATCAACTGCCCATAGATATGTAGGTTTCATACTCTCAATCCTGTGTCATTGGTCTGTCTTTATGCCAGTACCATACTGTTTTGATTTTTGTAGCTTTATACAAGTTTTGAAATTGAGAATGTGAGCCTTCTAACTTTGTTTTCCTTTTCTATAATTGCTATGGCACTTCTGCGTTCCTTGAGATTTCATATAAATTTTAGGACCAGTTTACCAATTTCTATAAAGAAGCCATCTGAAATTCTGATACACCAGGGATTTATCTCAGTGGTGCTGCCACCTGCCTCACAAGTGCAAGGTCCTGAGTTTGATCCCTGGTACCAAAAAAAACAAAAGAATGAAATTCTGATAGGAATTGTATAATCTAAGATAAATTTGGTGAGTACCGTTTTCTTAAATATTTTAATCTATAGACACAGGATGTTTTAAAATTTATTTAGGTCTTCCTAAAATTTCTTTCAATAATATTTTGAAATTTTCATTGTACAAGTCTTGCTCTTACTTTGCTAAATTTATTCCTAAATGTTGCATTATTTTATTCTATTGTAAATAGAATTGTTTTCTCAATTTCATTTTTTGATTTCTCATTGTTTCTGAATGGAAAATACTACTGTATTTGGATATGGAGCTTATATCTTGCAACACTAGATCATGTCATCTGCAAATAGTGATTCATTTATTCCTGTTCTGGATAAGTATTCCTACTTTAATTTTATTGGCTAAGTACTCTTTTTTAAAAATATTATGGAGTTTGTTGGTACTTTCTAAGTATACAGTACAGTTAAATTTATCATTGTTGGCTAAGTATTCTTGTTGGAACCTCTAATACAGTGTTGGCAAACCTATCACACTCATATTACAGTAGTACCTCAATTCATGAACTTAATTTGTTCTATGATTTTGGAAAAGATGGACACATTTGTGTTTGTGTGGCAAAAGGGCAGCCATGTTTGTCACTGTGTGCAGCGTTGGCCAACACAAGCAAAATTGTGCCAAACTCTTCTGTTTGCGAACCAAATTGCTTGCAAACAAAAACATTTGTGAACTGAGGTGCCACTGTATTTGCTTTTCTTTTAAGAGAAAAGATGTTAATGTATGGGTTGTTTTTTCTAAACTAACATCCCAGTATTCAGGTTTAAATGTAGTGCTGGCACTTTGCAATAAGTAAGTGGGTTTTGGGTTTCCATTTGGTCACTGGTCTCTAAAAGGTTCACTATCATTGGGTTAATACAATAATGAAGAAAGGTGGCACGAATATGGACATCCTTGTCTAGTTCCTAATCTTAGGGAGGAAGCTTTCAGTACTTCACCATTAGAGACAAGGTGTGATCAAAATATACACTGAATTAAAAAATTAATACCGTGGTACCTCAGTTCATGAACTTGCTTCTTCCCATGATTTTGGTTGCAGAATTCCTTCCACAATTCTGGCTGCAACAAAATTGTGGAAAGAATTAAGTTCATGAACTGAGGCACCAGTGTATAATAAAATATTAATCCCATTAAAATTATATTAATCCCATTAAAATTAATAGATTTCTTATTTAAACACATACCATATTCTTTGATCAGCTTTTGTATGATGTTTATTGTTGGAGCACTTTATAGGCTGAGGAAATTCCTTTCTATTTCTAGTTTGTTTGCTTTCTTTTCATTTTTTTTACAGATTCATGGCTGGGAGTTTGCTTTAAGTCTCAGAGGAGAATTTGGACTTGAACTTTTCAGCAATGCTGAAACTGTTAGGACTTTGGAAATTCTTAGAGATGAATTAAATTCCTTTTGCATAAAGGGATATACATGAATCTTGTGGGGACCAGGTGTGGAATGTTATGGCTTGTATCTAGACTTACCCCCCAAAGCCTCATGGACTCTCAGGTGGGGCTTTCGGGAGTGACTGGGATTATGGGTGTCATGCTGGATTAGCCCACCTATACTGGTTTAGCATAGTTTTGTGTGTGGTTGATGAATTTACTGAAGAGGAAAGACTTACCCTGGCTATGTGTGGGACACTGACCAAGAGGCTTGTAGCCTGGAGGGAATAAAAAGGACAAAAAGGAGGTCATGCTGCTTCCTCCCTGACTTTCTATGGATAATTTCTCCTCTGCCATGCCAACCTATCTTGAAGCTGACTAACTATAGACTAAAACATCTACAAACTGTAAGTTAAAATAAGCATTTCTTCCCTTAACTTGTGAGTGTGGGTGTCAGGTATTTTGTCCCAGGAATGAGACAATAACTAAGTTAGCTAGCATGTAGTCTATTTTGGAGAAAGCCCCATGTACTGCTGAGAAGAATGTGTATTCTGTTCTTGTGTGGAACATTCTGTGGTCATCTATTAAGTCAATTTATTCAAAGAGTTGGTTCAATTTTGATATTTCTTTGTTGGTTCCTTCAATGCTGCTCCCCCTCTCCATTTACAAAGCTTTGGGTTTTTTTGTTTTGTTTTGTTTTTGTTTTTTGTTTTTTTTGAGACAAGGTCTAACTATGTAGTTGAGACTGACCTGGAACTCACTATGTAGCCCAGGCTGGTCTCGAACTCACAGCGAGCCTCCTGCCTCAGCCTCCCAAGTGCTGGGATTACAGTCAAGTGCCACCATGCCCGGCTAGGATTTCAGTCTTGATGAATATGCCTGAGCAGGAATCAGACTCACAGGAAACACACAGTACCTCCTGACAGGCCTAACCAGCCACTGTGGGCAGTAATGTTGACATTATTTGAGGTGGCAGGTATGATGCCTGCCCTTCAGGTGTATTTGGATGAGTAGCTGAGCCAGCCAGGGGGAGTTTGGATGATTAAGTGAAAAACTAAGAGATTTTTGGTTAAACTGAAGACTTCATTTGGGAGCCAAAAACAAATAATCTCTTGGACCTTGAGCCACATATTTTCCTTGAAAACTATGTATTTTCTAACAAAATTTTATTGAGGGTTATGTTATTGAGAGATGAGGTTAGATGAATATTGAGAAGGTTTATTCAATGGCACACTGTACTGGAAATCTGAAGACCTGCAGCAGATGAATTTCTAGCTCTTGTTATAATTTTTAAAAAAGACTGTGAAATTTAACAAAGTATATGAATAAAGTTTGAATATATTGTGTGATGGGTGGATGAGATAGTCTATTTTATCATTTATTTCAAGAATTCTACCTAACTTCTCTTCCAGCCAGTTTAGTGTTTCTGTTTTAATATTTAGATCTTTGATTCATTTTAATTTTAGTTTAGTGCATGGTGAGAAATATAGGTTTAGTTTTAATCTTTGGCAAGTTGAAGCCTTATTTTTCCAGCACTATTTATTAAAGAGGTTATCTTTCCTCCAGTGAGGGTGTTTGGTTTCTTTATCAAAGATGAGGTGGCTGAATGTGTCTGGAATTGTTTATGCATCTTTTAATCTGTTCCACCGATCCTTGGGTCCATTTCTTTGTCAGTACCATACTGTTTTTGTCACAGTAGCTTTGTAGTATAGTTTCAAGTTGGGGGATAGTGATACCCCCTGTCATATCTCTGTTGCCTAGCATGGTTTTTGCTATACTAGGTCTCCAAATGAATTTTTGGATTGTTTTCTCAAATTCTGTGAAGTATGTTGTTGGAATTTTAATTGGGATTGCATTTAATCTGTATAGCAGTTTTGGAAGTATGGCCATTTTCACTATATTGGTTTTTCCTACCCAGGAACAAGGGATGTGTTTCCATTTTCTAATATCTTCTTTGATCTCTTTTTACAGAATGCTGTAGTTTTCAGGGTAGAGGTCTTTTTTAGATTGATTCCTAGGTATTTTTTGTGTGTTTGTTTGTTTTGTTTTTGTGATGCTGCTGTGAAAGGAGTTGTTTCTCAAGTTCCTCTTTTAGTGAGTCTGTTGTTCAAGTACAGGAAAGCTATTGATTTTTGTGTGTTGACTTCGTATACAGGTACTCTACTGAATTTGATTATTAAGTCTAGAAGACTTTGTGGAGTTCTTGTGTTCTTTTACAATGAGTCACTGACTTACAAATAAGTTCCATTCTGGGGGAATTTTTCATAAATTGGATTTGTTCATAAGTCAACAAAGTGTCTTATAGACTATACTTGTGAAAGTTGGCAACTCAATGGTTAGCATTTTTGCCTAGCAGGAGTTCAATCCCCAACAACAAAAATTAAAAATCAAGTAGAAATTTTGGTAGTATATTTGAAAGAAGGGTCTACATGATATAAATTTGTCATTTAAAAATTGTTGAAATAGGTTTATTGGTCTTTAATGATCATATAACTATTTTTTAAAATGATTCAGATACAAGGTTAACACTTTTCTTTTTTGGGTAAATTCTGGGCTAGTAGACATTCTTATTCATTACTGTTAAGAAGGGAAATGATACAATCTCTGGGGAAGGGAAATTGGCAGTATCTAGCAAAAATACCTACACACTTAACCTTCACTCAGAATCCCACTGCCAGGAATCTATCCTAGATTCAGAGGCAAAAACTACAAAATAATATGTGCATAGAGATTTTCATTGCATTACTACTTATAATACGAAAAGACTGTTAAACACCCAAATATTAGTAGATGGCTGGTAAATAAAAAATTGTCCATCCACAAGGTTGAGGACCACACTCAGCCATAGAGAGGAATACATATAGCTATTAAGAGAACTTCATGTCCACTGAATATGTGAAAACAATCAAGGTACAGAAGTATACATAGAGGGTACCTTTAACCTAAAAAGATCTGTGTGTGTGTGTGTGTGTGTGTGTGTGTGTGTGTGTGTGTGTCTAATGGAGTAACACATGGGAGGTTATCAGTGGGGAGAGTGTGGACCTTTTCTTGAAGATTTTTGAAGGGAGAGTACTGGAGATTTATGCCAGGACCTTTGCACTGAGCTCCACCCCCATCCCTTTTTAATTTTTCTATTTCCATAAAGGGTCTCACTAAATCTCTAAGTTGCCCAGGCTGGACTTAAACTTGTGATTTTGCTTTAGCTTCTCAGGGTATTGGGATTTCAGGCATGCACCACCATGCCTGGCTTCTTGAAATTTTTAAACCTAAGAACTACATGTATTATGTAATTAAAAAATAAAATTAAATCAATTAAAAAATGGAGCAGGGACCCAAACTATTATTATGATGTTGGCTTAATCACTTAGCAGCAATATCTAATCACAAGGCTGGTTCCCCTGGCAACCAACCATCCTGAGGCTAGCCGGGAGTCAGCTCAGCATATAAAAAAAAAATCACTTTGCAGATGCCAAGGATCTTGGAAGCTGTATTTCAGGAAGTGTGGGTGAAGACCAAATATATATTTCACAATGTCACTATTATGAATAATGCATGTATGAACATTTTTGTACAAGCTTTTTTGAATTTGAATATTTGTTTCAATTCCCTTGGGTATATACTTAGGAGTAGAATTGCTGGATCATATGGTAATTCCATATTTATTTAACTTTTTTCCCACTTAATTAAATGTTTATTCAATTAAATGAAACAAAAATGATGTATAAAAACTTACAAATCTGATAACTCAATTATACATGTATTAGGATGATGGGATACTCAGTTCTTTACATATACATATAGTTGTAAACATTAACTTTTCACAATAAGTACACCCATCAGCAATACATGAGAGATTAAGTTTGTCTGCATTCTTTTTTCTATTTTTGAGATAGGGTCTCACAATGTAGTTCAGGCTGACCTTGAGCTCACTGTGTAGCCCAGTTGGCCTCAAACCCACACTAATCCTCCTGCCTCAGCCTCCCAAGTGCTGGGATTGCAGGCATGTGCTTGCATTAAGCCAGCATTGGCACTGCCACTATTTTTTTTAATTTTAACCATTGTGACAGGTATATAGCAAAATCTCATTGTGTTTAGTTTTCCTAATAACTAATGATGTTTTCGTGTGCTTATATGTCATGTGTACATCCTTTTCAATGAAATGTTTTTTTTAATATCTTTTGCCCATTTAAAATTATTTTTTATTGTTGAGTTTTGAGAATTCTTTATGTATTCTAGATACTAGTTCTTTGTCCAATTCGTGGTTCGCAAGTACACCCCCATTTTGCAGTTTGGTTTTTCTTCTCCTCCACAGCATCTTTCATACAGCAAAAGTCTCAAAATTTTGATGAATTTATCAATCTCTTCTTAGGGATCAACCCTAAGATTTTTGGTGTTTTGAGACAGGGTCTCACTATGTAGTTGAGACTGCCCTGGAACTCACTATGTAGCCCAGGCTGGTCTTGAACTCACAGCGATACTCCTGCCTCAGCCTCCTGAGTGCTGGGATTACAGGCGTGTGCCACCATGCCTGGCTAGATTTTTTAAATCTACTTGAAATCCTGAAGATTCTCTCTAAAGTTTTTATAGTGTTGTTGGGCATAAATGTCTACGATCTATTTTGAGTTAATTTTTGTATCCAGAGTGAGACAGGTCAAAGGGTTTTTTTTTTTTTCCTTTATTTTCTTTATTTTTTGTCTCTGCTCAATTAGTTTAGCACTTTTTGTTGAAAGGCTGTCTTTTCTCCATTGAATTGCTTTTGCACCTTTATAAAAAACCACTTTGGTGTATTTAAATAGGTGGCTATGTGCCTTTAAATTCTTAATCATTCACTACATAGACTATATTATTTATGATGAAATGAAATATTTTGGGATTTGGGATTTGCTATGAAACAGTCCAGTGGGACATAGAGTGAGAAGTAGAGATGAAATAACGTTGACCATATGTTATTAATTATTGAGCTCTGTGTGATGTGTAGAGAGGGGTTATGCTATTCTGTCTACTAGTATACGTTAGGTCTGAAAAAATAAATGAATAATTAAAGCAAGGTAAAGAACCTACAGGTGTCATTCACCCAATCTGTTTAATTCGAATTCCTCTTTGAATCCTTTTCCATTCTCTTCATCCATTCCTTTCCATATCAGACCATCAGCGGATGTTGTGGGCTTTGTTTCTGCAATACAGTCCATATCCTTTGATTTTTCTCCATCTCCATTGCCACCTTCTTAGTACAAGCTGGCATCATCTCCTGTTTTGACTCCTGTAGGCACACATCAGGAGGCTTCTCAGTGCTGAGAGAACTTTTTGGGCACTAGCCCTCTCTTTAGTTGCCAGTTTAGATAAGCTAACCCAAATCTGATGCAGAATGTGATGCATCTTTATTGTTGTAACTCACTTGTCCATTACATAAGGAGGCACAGATTCAAGGAAGAAAGTAATTTTGGTCATTTTTGTCAAATTTCAAATTTCTCAATACCACTGGACCAGTATATTTCCTGTGGAATTAAGGAAGAGAAGCCCAGTCGGAGTGAGTTCAGAAAAAAATGGGAGGAGTGGCAGTGTAGACAATGACAGTCTGTTTTGCTATGAAGGGAATGCACATCAGCAGAACAGGGGGTGGTGAAGAATGGACTTTTTTTTTTATAATGGGGAACATTTAATATGCAAATGGCAGTGATTAAGTGAAAAGGTAGAAACTGATCTACAGAAATAAATGAGATTCTAAGATTTAAGTCTTTGCAAAAGCAAGAGAGGTTGGTGGGCAAAAGACAAACTGGAGAAAAGGAGCAGAGTGGAAGAGGTGGCCTGGGATGAGGATAAAGATTTCATTCCTGCTCAAGGAAGTAAGCAAGTGTAGGATTCAGGAGAGGAGGATAAGATGGAAGATGATAGGGCCCATTCTGCTGCTGTTTCCTCAGCTAAGTGTGATGACTCTGTTGTTTAAGGCCAAAAGGAGAGGAGGGAGAGGTGATTTTGAACAGGAAGAAAAAGAACATGAAAAAAGGTAAACTGAAAAGAGAAGTATCTTGGAAAGTTTGTCCATGAGAAATTTGTTGTCTTGAATGCAAAACCAAACCATATACATGATGACTTTTCCACACATTTGTTGCAAGGATGAAGCAAAGAGAGTGTGTGGCTCATGCAAAAGTGGAGGGGGCATTGATAGTGTAATTGTAAGAGAATGCCAAGGGAGGGATGAGCATGACTGCAGAGTTATCAGTAAAGCGGTGGCCAGACCAGCCTCTCACAAGTCCTGGTGAGGCAGAAGAAACATTTGGATCAGTGCATAAGAATCTGTGTCTTTATGGCAGGGGTTGACATGCTTTTTCTATAAAGGGCCAGATAGTAGGTATATTAGACTTGATGTTCATATACTTGCAATTATTTGGCTCCAGGCCATACTTTTCTGACCTCTGCCCTAGAGAATAGAAGGCAACAATAGCAACAAAAATCAGAGACCAGAGTGGTTAACATAAATAGTGTCACTGTGATGATTTATGAGGTAATGCCCAGAAACTTCAGGAAAGCAAAACCCAATTCCTCCCAATTCCAACTTCAGAGGGTTGAGATGGTGCCAGGGTAATGTAAGGACCTGGCTCTGCATGTATGAAGTTAGCGTTGAGCCATAATTTCTTGGTTTGGATACAGAGTCAGGCCAAACAGGGGTCGTAGGCACTGTGGGGCTGGAGGTGTGCCTACCTGCTCTAAAGTCTTTCCCCAAGTAGAGGAGGAAGGGGTTGGGCATGAGTTCCTGGTGTTGGGGCTGAATTCCTATGGCTGCAGCATTCACTGAGACTCACATATCCAGGTCAGATATTTATTGAAGTGCTGGAATGAGGCCTTCATTATGTAAGCTTTTAGACTGATAAGATTTCAATGTGGAACTCTGGCTGCTTGGAAACAACTCCATATTGTAAAGTGTCTTTGTTTTGGATGACAAGACTGCTGTTTGAGGGCTTAAACACACAGAGAGCTTCGCATATTTGGCAGTAATATTGACGACACTGCCACATGCGAACCCAGGACTGGAGTTTGACCACGGATTCTTCCTGGATCACATATATCCTCAGAAGGGACTGCCGCAGCTTCTTCTGTTGTCTGTGCAGGATTGTTCTCCACCAGCACTGAATCATCCAGGCCCTGAGGGCAGCAACTAGCAGAGTCCTGCGTACCAGGTTGCCACGCCACCAGGCCTGGATCTTCCTAGCTGCCTCAACCCTTCTTTTGTGTTGTTTTGCAAGAAGCAACTAATAAGGCAAAGAAAAGACCCCCATTAAATTTGCCACCATCAGACACAGGTATTTCTGTCATAGTTGGTCCCCATCCTGTTGGTTCTGAGGGTCTAGGAGAGCCAAGAAGGGTTTCTCCTCTGCTTTTTTCCTACTCATGGATACAGTCACATTTGCTCACTGAGCTGCCTTGTCCTCATCTATAAAGTAGAGATATCTTGCTTTGTGGACTTCTCAGGTTTGTAAGACTAGCAGAAACTTCCTCACTATGGGTTTGAGGAACCAAAGGATCCTCTGCATTTATGCTTGCTTGCACCTCAGTCTTGAAGTAGCCTAGGATGCTGCCTCCTGACAACTCATGTGGGTTGTCTACTGGGACTCACATATCCTATCTGGGGTCCTGCCCCTTCTCACCTCTATTTTTTTTTTTCAGTACCATCGGTCAAACTCAGGACTTTGCACATTCAAGGCAGGTAAGGCACCACTGAGCTAAGTCCCTGGCCTTCTTCTGGCCTCTACTGACATCAGTGCCTACCTCTAGTCACTGTATACCCCTGCAGCCCCAGGCTGACCCTTATTTATCTTTCCACTTCTCACTGTGCTGGGCCTCACCTGCTGTGTGTCCTGTGCATAGTTCGTTCAGGAGAGGGAGGGGATTTAGTAGAAGTAAAGCAATGCTGAGCCAACCCCAATGAGTCCAGAGATGGCTCCTCCATTTTCAGGGACCCTGAGTCCTTTGGTTCTTTTGTGCTCCTTGTTCCCACATACCTTTCGTTGCCTTTCTCTTTCTCTCTCTTGTCTCTCTAGTGGTTCTATATCTGATTCACACCTCTGCAATCAAAATGGTGGGAGGGGTCATGGGTGAGGGCCAGTCACTGTGCAAAGTCCCCACATTATCTGCTCCCCACACCTTGCCTCCCATAGAGTCATCCAGGTCTTCCCTCTATGGGGGACATCTCCCCACACCCGGAGGAGTCTGATGGCATCTTACACAGCAGTGACTTCCCATGATGGAGGGGGGCAGGTGCTAAAGTGGTCATCCCCCTCTACTTGCTGTTTCTTTAAGTTGGGCAGGGCGGGACAGGTAGTGGAGGAAGTGATGGCCATGATGTCACAAGGGCAGGTATGACCAAGGACTAGGTTGTCTTCTCCAGTTTCCAAGGTGTTTGAGGAAAAGGAAACACCTTCCCATGTCCTTTCTGCCAGAGATGGACCAGAATCCTCAGGGTTGGTGAGTCTGTCCTGACCCACGAATGACCTCTGGCCCACTGTCAGGCCCATCCTTCACCAGCTACCGAGTAGAGCAGCTCATGTTGTCGCAGGAGTATGTGGGCCTTGCCACCATGCTGATTCAGGCTGATCCCCATGTCCTCCACCTTCTTGCTGTGGAAGCCTTCCTAGGAGGAAAGTTGTTCTTTTAATAGGGGTGAAAATGAGTGTGGAGGGATTAGGGAGATTAAGGGGTTAGTGAAAGTCATGTGGGGTACCTCAGCCAGTCTGTAACCTTCCCTCCTACTACTGTCACTGCCCTCACCATCTTCTGTGGATGCTTGGTGCCTTAGCTTCCCTGCTTGTATCCTTTAAAACAAGCCCTCCATCCTGATCATGATGAACCTTCTTGAGGTAGAGACAT
The DNA here is from genome assembly GCF_012274545.1 of Fukomys damarensis. NCBI lineage: Eukaryota > Metazoa > Chordata > Mammalia > Rodentia > Bathyergidae > Fukomys > Fukomys damarensis. The sequence continues at coordinate 43,380,240 of NW_022900949.1, read as the reverse complement.
TTTCCAGAGCAGTTACTGTGTTTATGAGGATAGCTCCAAGCCCATTTCAGTAGACACCCAGTGGTGGCAGAGGTCATGTTTTGAAGAGTCAGTTAGTTAGAGACATTTATAGGTAAATGGATGCACACTGAGGCTATACTCTTAAGTGAAATAAATAGGACACACGTGTAAATATCAAATAGTTTCTCTGGTATGAGAAACTGAAAGTGTAAATAAGGATCAAAATGTATAATAGATAATGTGAAATCAGAAGAAAAGTTCCAAAGGGGAAGGGGAATTTGGAGGGATAGGGGGAAGGAAAGAAGGGAAAAGACTAAATATGAGGAAAAAAATGGAAACAAAATCTTTGTAAATAGGGAGGGGTGGAGGGGTTGCAGGGAGAGCAGGGCATGGGAGGAAAAAGCTAGAAGGCTTCTGACACCTCTGTGCCTATCTGCCTATATGACTGGAAAATCACCTGCTTCTGTGCTACCTTCCCAGTTTCATACAAATTCTGATAAGGCAACTTGGTCCTAAACCATCAGGGATGGGCATTCTGGGAAGTCTAGGTTTTCAACAAGTGCTTTCTCATCTAGGGTTATTACATGCTTTATTAGATTCTGATTTGCCTTTTACATTGAGGTTTTCACCAAGGAATACAGTCCTGCACACGACACCTTCCTCTATTTTGGATGCAGACCTCATCTTCATGAGAACATCCAGTGGTAGCTTCTTAGAGATGAGTGTATGCTTAGAAACTTGTAGAGACTCACATGTCTGTAAAGGACTTCATTTTGCTCATAAATATGATTGAGAATTTTATAGTGCATTGAGTTCTAGATAGAAAATACTATAATTTTCTCTCAGAATTTTTAGGACTTTGTTCCAATTTTTTAAAAGTCTTATTCCCATCTGTTTTCTTTCTCTGTGATGTGCAACTTAGTATTTTTCTGCACTAGATTCATTTAGTAACATCTTTATTTCTGATGTTCAGGATGTCAGTGATGAAAAAAGGATTTGTTCTCTTGCTTTTGTTTGTTGTTAACATCCATTGGGTTGAATGTTTGATTAGCCTCTTAGTTTGGAAATTTATATCATTTGTCTTTGGGAAATGTCTTCGTTTTTTAAAAATATATTTTATATTCCCTCTGTTTTCTTAGTTTTTCTCTTTTGATCACATTCATCATAGGGAATTTGTACCTGTACATAAAGTATTTTAATTCTTTTTTCCCCATTCCCCCTCTTCCCTTCAATGCTTCTTCTCCTCTCCATTTACAAAACTTCGTTTCTACTGTTTTCTTGCATACTTTTTAATTTTTAATCCCTATTGCCTCCCTTCCTGCCCCTCACTTGTTCCCCCATCCCATTTGAACATTTTCTTTCTACTTCCCAAGATCTATACTCCATACACCTAGGGTTTCTCATACAAGAGAAACAGTGTGATGTTTTAACATGCGTGTCCGAATTATTTCAGTTAAAATTATCTTCTCAGATGAATCCTTTTACCTACAAGTGTCTCAAGTCTGTCCTTCTTTATAGCAAAATAGTACTCCATTGTACATAAAAGCCACATTTTCTTTATCTATTCATCCATTGATGGGCAGCTGAGCTGTCTCCAAGATTTAGCTACAAATTGTGCTGCTATAAACATGTGTATGCATATACTGCTATGGTATGATTATTTTAATTCTTTTTTTTGACAGAGCAAACACGGTCTCTCTTTAATAATTAATGGTACACACATGAAAAATCCTTTATGATGCATAAATATTTTGTTACACAGGGTACAAAAATACTTTCCACGTTTTGGCTGGCTTTGAGGTTTGGAAAGAGTGAGGAGCACAGGGGTGGGGTGCACTGTGGAGAGGTGACCAGAGTGGGCAGAGGAGGCCACCGGGCCTTGGTCTGAAGTGAAAGGCGACACTGGCCAGTGCTGGGTGGGGCCTGTGCAGCCCGAAGTGTGGGCGCTGCAGGCCCCCAGCCTCCCAGAAGTGGGTGGGGCAGGGGTGGGGTGTGGCAGGAGGGACCAGGCACTGGGATGACCAAGAGTGCCAGGACCCAATGCTATGGCGACAGAATGAACTGTAAACTCACATATACACAGGCTGAAGTGTCTTCATTCATGCCAGAAAACAGGCAAAATTAAACACCTCCTTTCCCCGTAGGGCAGCTATAGAAGCAAATGAGCGTTAGAGGTCAGGCCTTACTGGGCCCCAGATCCTCCCAGGAAGCCCTGGGTGAGGGTTTTGCGATGGCACAAGACTGAGGAAGAGGAGGAAAGGGACATGGGACCCTGCCCACTGGGCCACAGCTGTAAGATTCACAGTCTTTGGAGGGAGCAAGAGCTCTGCACAGGCCTGGGGGTGGCAGAAACTTGGGGTCCTGTGCTGGCCCCACCACATGGTCCCAGCATCAGCTCACTGGTGACAAGACTGCAGAGCTAGCAGAACTGGCGGTATTTCCATCCCTGCTGGGAGGCGTCAGAGGACCGGAATCAGCGCGTCTGAGCATGCAGGGTGGCAGCGCGGTGGCAGCCGGGTAGGTGAATGCAGCGTGAGAGATGGCTGGGGCCAGCTTCGCGCTGTGCAGAGGGTAAGGGGTCCAGGTCTCTGGGGATGCAGGGATCAGAGCAGCCCTCATCAGGTCATAGGTGTCCCGAGTGATGAAATGTGCTCCCAGGGCAGGGAGAATGCTGCTCAGCTTGCTCTTGGCCATCTTGGTGTTGGCTTTAGCAAATCCTAGCCTCAAGGTCTGAGGGTTCTCAGGATCAAAGCGAATACCGTTCAGTGCGTTCTTGGCTGCTTCTGCGCCTGCTTGGCTGTCAAAGATCACAAAACCAACAGGCTGTCTCGAGGTGAGCTTGATGAGGGACCCTTCGTATCCCTTGAACGGCCGGAAAAACAGGTACAGCTCTCTGGGCTTGATGTCCATAGGGAGGCCACTGATAAACAGGGTCCACACCTCGTCCTCGGGGCCGCCACCGCCGGGGCTGGTGCCGGGGCCCGTGCCGTGCTAGCCCTCCGGCTTCAGGCCGCTCATGGTACCGGTTGTGGGGCTTGTGGTGCGGGGCGTGGGCGTGAGCGGCTCACATGGAGCAGGGCGCGTGCCATGATTTTAACTCCTTTGGGAAGATACAAAGAAGGGGAAGAGCTGGGTCAAGTGGAACCTCTAGTTTTAGTTTTTTAAGTAATCTCTACACTGGTTTTCATAGTGGTTGCACCGATTTACAATCCCACCAACAGTGGAGAAGAGTTCTTTTTTCCCCTCAGCTTCATCAGCATTTGATATTGGTTGATTTCATAAAGATAGCCATTCTTTCTTGAGTGAGGTGGAATCTCAGTGTTGTTTTAATTTGCATTTCTTGAATAGCCAGTGATGTGAAGGAGCATTTTTTCATGTATTTATTTGCTGTTTGTACTTCTTCATCTGAGAAGTGACTGTTCATTTCAGATACCCATTTTTGGATTAGATTTTTAAATTGGGTAGCTAATTTTTTGAGTTCTTTATATATTCCAAATATATATTCCAGTCCTTTGAGCAATAACTGGTAAAAATTTTTCCTCATTCCATGGGTTGTCTCTTTATTCTGTTGGTGGTTCATTTTGATGTGCAAAAGCTTTTTAATGTGATGAGATCCAAGTTGTTGATTCTTTGTAATAATTCCTGAACAATCAGGGTTTTTCTCATAAAGTCTTTGCCTATACATTTGTCTTCAAGTTTTACCTATTCTATCTTGTAGCACTTTCAGTGTTACTGTTTTAATATAGAGATCTTGGTGAGAGATATGGGTCTAGTTTAATCTTCGGCATGCCAAAAGCCAGTTTTCCCAGCACCATTTATTAAAGAAGTTATCTTTCTTCCAGTGAAGGTGTTGTCCCCTTTGTCAAAGATAAATGAGTTGTTTGGAGTTATTTCTGAAGCTTCTATTCTGTTTTTTTCATGATAGCTTTTTAGTACAATTTCAAATCAGAGATTGTGATGCTCCCTGCCTTGCCTTTGTTATTCAGAATTGCTTTCACTATTTTAAGTCTTTTCTCATTCAATATGCATTTTAGGATTGTATTCTCTAGTTCTGTGACATATGCTGTCAGTATTTTGGTCACTGCATTAAATCTGTATAATAGTTTCAGAAGTATGACCATTTTCATTATATTGGGTCTGCCTATCACAGAACAAGGGATATCTTTCCATTTTCTGATACCTCTTCAATCTCCTTTTTCAGAAGATAGTAATTTTCAATGTAAGTTCTTTGATTTCCTTCATTAGATTGATTCCTAAGCATTTCATTTTTCTTGATGCTAATGTGAAAGGTGTTGTTTTCCTAATTTCTCTCTCTGTGAGTTTGTTATTTGTGTACAGGAATGCTATTGATTTTTGAATGCTGACTTTACATCTTGCCGTGCTACTCAATTTGGTTATTAATTCTTTAGGTGGAGTTTTGGGGTCTTCTATGTACAGTGCCACATCATCAGCCAATAATGATAATAATTCTTTCATCTGCTTTTTTATTTCTGCTGCTACCATTTTAGGAAGTTGATCAGTGTGGCTTTTGATTTCTTCCACCTCGATGACCTCTCGGTCTACCTTGTGCAAGCTGGAGGCCAAGGGCTGCATCTTGCTTCTGTGTCTTCTCATTTTTTATTTTTCACTTGTTTTCTGTGTTGATGCTTGTAAATTTTTTATTACTAGTATCAATATCTCCTTTGGAAACGACTACTTTTCAGGGCTGGTTTTGGACCTTGAGTCTGTCCCAAGATCCTGCCTCTTCAATTCATTAGGGATGAGAAGTTTCTGCCTATTTGGCCTACCACCCAGGTCTTTGGTACTGGACTATGGTATTGTTTAAGACCCCAAGACAATCTCTGTATTGACATATAAAGAAGTCTACCTGATCACAACAGCTATGTCAACTTGGCTAAAGTTGTAGAATCAGTAATAACAATAGCATCAAGCACAATTTAGAACATGACAAACTGTTATAACTGTTAATTTTCCATCTTTAATCATTTGTACAAGATTTATACTTATATGGAAAAATCTAAAACAAATCAGAAATATATACAATAAATATCCCTTCAATAGAGTGATTTTACCTTTAGGGGATAAAATTTAAAAGGGATAAGAAGAAAAGTAGAGAATGAGGGAAAGATATTAGAAGTACAGCTAAAGTACAAAGGAAGATTGTGCGAGCTTTGAGAGACTGGCGAGGAAGACAGGAGGGAAAGAAAGAAGAAAAATACAACAAAAACTAAACAAAACTAAAAACAATGTTGACAATCATGAAAAAACAAAAACAATGAAGAAAAAAGAAAAAATAGATTTCTCTATGATTTCAAGCCTGTGGTTTTCTTCTGGGTTTTGTGGTAGTGTCCAATTCAGGGCATATCTCCACTGTCAGTGGTAGACTAAGGAGTCAGAGAGAGCCCAGATCCGTGCTTGACGATCCCTCTAAGCCTGCAGTGAGATTAGAGGGTATGCAAGGATGCAATAGGAATAGGGCAGGGTGACAGTTCTGATGTTTTCAACTCCACAGAATTTTGGCTCATCCTGGCCTCTGGTTGTGGTGTTGGGTCCTTAGTTGTTCAGCCTACAACATTCTGGGTATCTCTTGCTGGTCTAACTTAGGCTACCTGACCCTAGATGTCTCCCATAGTTGTGCCTCACTCTGTCACTGGTGGTCCTGAGATGAAGCCATCCTGTGGCTGTTTCAAGTCCCAGGTTCATTTGGCCCCCTCCCTAAAATGGCCTGGCCAAGCATCCTCTTCAGGGAATGCTTGGACTGGAGTCAATCACCAGTTGTTGTATTTCAAAGAATTCATTGCTCTGTTCCACTGGTGCATTTTTCTCTAGAGACCTCTGAGTCACCATCCCTAACTTTATCTCCATAGACTTGAGCCTTCTCTCTCACACTGTGAGCCAGGAGTCAGGGAGAAAGTGCAGTTTGCCACTTCCTTTTTCTGCACTGAGGTCTGTCTCTTTATTTTTCTTGTGGGCTACAATTCTCCCTTCAGATCCTTTTTGAATTCTAGGGATCCACCACCCATGTTTTTTTTCCTTCTCCAAACTATTATTTTCCAATGTCTGGATTCCAAATCTCACAGAGGTCAATTTGCTGCTATTTACCACTCCTCATTTTCAGTGTGGTCCTTCACTCTTACCTCCAGCCATGCCTGAATTCCTTGAGTCCAGAACTCTCTGGTTTATTGTATGCAGGAAATTAACTTCTCTAAAGCTAGACTGGGGAGGGGTTGCTCCTTGGCTGTATTCATGAAGGAAGAAAAGGATGAGCTCAATAAATCTATAAATAAATGTGCATTGTCCACCTCATATTCTCAGTAGCAGGTGCCTCCATTTCACACTGTTATTACTATATTTTTAATGCATTTAAGTATGACTGAGTCCAGTCCTATTCTTTGTCTCTTCTTTTTGTCAAAACAGACTGACAGTGGACATTTATTCTTTGAGATAATTGTTTTGAATGTTTGTCAGGTTCAAAAACTCCTGATGAAAGTTTGATTAGAATTTATTTTTATTTTATTACAATATGTATTTAACTGATTAACTCAGAATACTTTCAATCTTACAATGTTAAGTCGTTCTATCAATGAACATAGTATGTCTCCCCATTTATGTGACCTTCTTTTATATCCATCTGAACTGGGCCAAAATGGCTCTTAGGACTTCAAATATATGCCCTTGAAGAGAAAGAGCAAGGCCTGGTCCTTCCTTTCTGCTGATTAGATTGTGCACAGGATAATTAAATTAGAAGCAACCATTTTTGGATCACACTTTGAGAATGGGGAAATACATGGCAGAGTAAAGGGGTAGCAGGGGCCAGGACTCCTCACCTTTTGGAGGGTCATACCAGATGTGGATCATCCATAGGAAGAAGTAAACTTCCCATTTGTTTAAACCACTGTGAATTTTGTTGTGCTGCTATTCAGTCACCTCAATCCTGATTAACTAAGCTCTCCCCCAGTGGTTCTCTAAGAGGGCCACCCAGAAGAATAGTGGCCATGCCATCATCTGAAAAATTAGAAACACACATTCATGCATCTCTTATATGGAAGCAGGAACCTGGGTAGGGATCCATGTTCTGTTTTCAGAAGCCCTCTCCCTGATGTGGCATGTGCTAATGTTTGAGAAGCCCTGCTCTCCCTATTTCTCTCTTAGATGCAACACCCACAACTGGATCTCACCATGAAAGGCTGCCCACTTTCTTTAGGAGCAGAGCAGCACAGAGGGTTTCTTGGAAGTGAAAGCTGCCACCGGTGTGCTTTGTGTGAGTGAAGCAAGGCCCCTAGCAATATACTTCTGCTGAATGTGGCGATTCATGAATGGCTGATGAGTGTCCATGGCTCCTTGCTGCTGACTCATGAATAAGGCAAAGTCTAAAAACTTCAGATTTGGCTCCTAAGTGACCATCTATGATTCAAGACACACTCAGGCCTTCTGATTTCAGATGATTGGCTGATTTATACATTAATACACAGCACTTTCCCCTATCACTACACCTCATAGCAGTACAACTATTATCTAGTTTTGTATATGTGGATATGAGCTACAAATCCACATTTAATGTCAGGAATTGCCTAGGTACACTTTCTATCAAGTTCTTAATTTAAAAAAAATTAAATTTGAAGTCCACTTACTAAAATGTGGCTCAAATAAAATTCAACTTTAAAAAAAGTGTTTATTAATTTGTTTAGGGTCTTAGTATTTTGTTATCTGTTTTGCCAAATGACATGTGACATAAGTGAAAATACAGCTTCCTTTTTTTTTCTTTTTTTTTATTGAGGTTATTGGTACAATCTAGGTATACAATACAATTACATTCATCTTTGGGATTCTGTACCTTTACATAATAGGTCTTGATTCTCATTTTTCCCCTTGTCCCTGCTCTCCCTTCACCCGCTCCTCCCCTTCCCGTTTACAAACACTTTATTTCCATTTTTTCAGTTTCTCATATTTTTTTCCTCTCCCTTATTACCTTTCTCCCACCCTTCCCACTTTCCTTACACCTTTAGCCCTTTACTTCCTATTTCACATTATTAATTATCTCATTAGGATCCTGCGTACTATTATAGTTTTTCACACCACAGAAACTATTCGATATTTCAGTTAAAGAAATCTCTGTATGAACATTAAAAATAGGGAATCCTAAAATAAAATTAAAAAGGAAAGTAAAAGAGAAAAGGCAGTGATGTAACATCAAAATAATCCTTAATTCTGGAGATGAAAATGGCCTGAACATATTTAAACATATTTAAATTGCTTCTCGCTCTTATAGTCTTATCTTATTCTTTTTTTCATTATTTAGGGAATACTTTATTAGTTTCTGTAATCAAACCCATGTAGATATGACCTTACATATTTAGTACGATGTGTTACCCCTGTACACATGGAAAAAAAAATTAACATTTCTAGACCAATATGGTTGTCCATTTCTGTACAATGCCAAGTCAACACAGTAAATTGGGATGACTTTTTCCAAAGTTGGCAGCACTGTTAAAGTTTCCCAAAATTCAATTTATATAATAGCAGCAACAGCTTTTCCAGGTTCTGCAGTCATCTGAACAAAATTATAGACATTCGGCACATTCCATTAAAAAAAAAAACCAAAGAAAAGAATAATATTCAGACAACAGCAAAGTGCT
>NW_022900949.1:43350650-43370898 GCF_012274545.1 Fukomys damarensis | reverse complement strand
AGTGTCTTATTTCCCCCTCCATTTTGAAAGAGAGTTTTGCTGGATACATCAGTCTAGGTTGGAGGTTGTTCTCTTTTAGTACTTGAAATATCTCATTCCAGGCTCTCCTTGCCCCAAGGGTTTGTGTTGAAAAGTCTGCTGTGATTCTGATGGGCTTTCCTTTGTATGTGATTTGTTTCTTTTCTCTTACTGCTTGAAGTATTTTGTTCTTCTGTTGGGTTTCTGGGATCTTGATTATTATATATCTAGGTGTAGATTTTTTTTTATTGTAGCTAGTTGGGTTCCTATATGCCTCAGTTATCTGAATGTCAAATTCTTCCCCTCTGTTTGGGAAGTTTTCTGTCATTAATTCTGCAAACAGCTTTTTAAAGTCCTTTGTATTTTCTTCTGCTACTTCATGTATTCCTATCAGTCTTATGTTATCAGCTTTCTTGATTTAAAAAAAAACTAAGATTTTCCATCATAGGGCTAGACTAGCGTCAGTCATGGTAGATCTAGAGACCCCCCCCAACCCATACCATCAATGAACTGATCTTTATACCATTTGGTTGTACTTTGCCCTGTAGGCTCCATTCTTTAAAAATTTTGCCCAGCAGCTCTGGCTACATAGTCCTTCTTTCCTATAAAGGAATTAATGATGTATAACTTCAAAATACGCCAGAGTAGTATGTTGATTATTTCAAGCTGGAATTATATGAGGAACTGTAACTTCAGAAGGGCCATTTGTTTGTCTTTTCCTATACCTGACAAGTGATAAAGATTTTTTTGGGAGTACTGTTTTTCCTATACTGAGGTGACTTTAATGCATTAATCCACAGCACTTTCCTCTTTTACTACACCTCATAGCAGTACAAACCCATAACCTTACTCATCAGATACTGCTATTTGGGGCTATAATAAACCTGATAAACTCATTGGAATAATACTTGTCTTCCAATAACTTTTATATCTTGCCCCACATGGCACTTAGACACACACCTGGAATTTAGTATATCAGTCTAGAATTCCACTTGTTCTGTTATTCCTTCATGAATTGTCTTTTGTCTAAAAAGTATAAAGTATCTTCTTTTGTATATTTCTTCAGACATTATCCTCTTGTGTAAATCCCAATATACATAGAAACTTAATAATCTTATATGCTTTTGTCTAGTTAATCAGCCTTGTATTACATGGTTCCTAGATCCAGCCAAAGGAGCTACATAATTACTAAGGGAGGACAGAGAGTATCTTCCTTCTCTATCCTAGCAAAACCAGTAGTGCCAACTTAGCATCAAAACTGACTCTTATTGGCCTAGCATAGGTCATGCATTCATCCTTAAACCAATCAAAGTATATATAAGTGTTTCAATATTATTCTAAGTCCTTGTACATCCTGGTCTGAGCCTGGCTATGTAATACCTCTGACACTCAGGAGCACCCATTTTGGTATCTTCTCTGTGGCTTCCCCATCCTATCATTGTGGGATATCAAAAGCCAATCAGGGTTTAGAGGAGCAGAACTATGTCTGAGAATTAGAAATTCATGAGTTTTACCACCAATTTACAGAGCCAAAAATTCATGAGTCACAGAAACATGTATACAAAGACCTTGCATTAGAAGAGGTGTACACAGAGAAAGGCAAAGATACAGGGAGAAAGCAACATAAACACTGCATGGTAAGGGACAGAGAGAGACAAAGAGACACAAAACCAACAAAGACACACAAACATTGCCAGAAAGAAATGATAATTTAGAGAATTTCAGAATGAAGTGTGTGTTGGGTTATGATGGAAAATATTTATTGAAACAACAAAAAATAAACAAAACACAAAATAATTTCCAAGCCCTTGCAAAAAATGGCCAGTAATCACATAAGGATGCTCAACATTCTTAGTCATTAGAGAAATATAAATCAAACCACAATGAAACATCACTTCACACCAATAAGATGATGATAATTTGTAAGAATGTACAAAACTGGACCCTTTGGATATGACTGGTGAGTGTATAAAATGCCACAAATGCTAATCACTTATATTAGCATTAAGAGCCAAAAGTACAAGTAATCTAATGACCATCAACAGATACAGGGGAAAAAAACAGATATATGGAAAAACAGTGTGATATATCCATGCATTGGAATATTATTCAGTAATATAGTACTGAATACTGCTACAATGTGAATAAACCTTGTCAATAGTATGTTCAGTGAAAGAGGCCAGACACAAATATTTTATGATTATGATTCTATTTATAGGATATAGGCACACTAGGCAAATCTAAGGAGACAGAATATACATCAGGGGTTGCCATGGCCTGGAGAGGTAGTGGGGACTGTCTCTTATGAGTATGGGATTTTCTTTTAGGGTGATTCAACTGTTTTAGAACTTGATATAGATGGTGGTTGTTTAACAGTGGGAATGGACTAAGTGCCACTGACTTGTTCATCTAATGTTAATGATTAATATTATGTCAATCCCAAAATAGTGTTAATAATATGAATTTCACTTTAATCACACACACACACACACACACACACACACACACACACACACGAGTTCTGCTCCCTCATGTGATGATCAGTGAGATGTAGACACAGGAACAGACACATCAGCAGCTCAGGAAACAGTTACTGTCTTCCCAAGGCATCACTGCTTCACCACAGAGTCACAGGGGGAGCTCCAGATTCTGGGTGATGGCAGCAGACAAGAGAAAGAGGAGGGCTTAACCCCAGGACTTGACGTTTTCATGTAAAGGCCAAGCAGGACAGGCAGGTCAGCTAGTCAGCTAATCAGCTAGCAGGACTGGCTAGTCAGGAGAGACAGAGCCGTTCTGTGTTGGGCATGTGCTAGAGCAGCTGTGTTCAACAGCCTTGGACAGCTAATAATGTGGCTCCACAAGAGTGTAAGCCTTTTAACGTTGTTATTTTTAGTGGTAGTTTTAATGGCTCAGTTGTGCAATTTTCAAGTATGGACTATGTCAGAGACAGCAGAACACTCATGGGAGGGCACAGTGTAGAGTTAACCTTGCCTAATACATCTTCCACACAGAGTCAGTCAAATGTAAACCTCTGTATCAGAGGTTACATGTGCTTGGGCAACTTGCTGAGTAAAACACAGAGATCACCAATAATAGTATTTAAATATACCTACCTGTATATGCCTTTGAAGACAGGTGTTAATTATTATTAAGCAATCATGTAAGTTTTCTTATCTAATTATTAAAATTGGATTTTCCATTATTTCATAAAATAATTAATAAGTTAAACTACAAAAAGGAAGGCTTATTTTATATACATGAACCATATTATATATTTTATATGCAGCTCAAGACAATTCCTTTTCACTCACAGCAGACTGAGGGAGCCAAAAGATTGGACACCCATGTGCTGGAGGCTGGCTGAGAGCCCTGCTCCTCTGCAGCTCACCCTTAAGTGGGAGGGACAGAAATCAGATGGACATTTTCTTTAACCATTCATCTGTTGAGGCATTTGTAGGAAAATGGATGCAATATGAGGCCATAATATTGTGAAATACATATGACACATATATAGGATTATATATACATCATATATATGATAACTATATCACATCTATCATAAATATGATAAGTAAATAGGAAGTAAGGAGATCTTTTTTCAAATGGATAGGGGAACAAGAGATAGAGGAAGGAAGAGGGAGAGGAGGGAAAGGGGATGGAACCAAAAAGAATCAAAAGGCAAAAATATGTTGAAAATGAAGCTTTTGCAAATTGCAATAAGACCAAGAGTTTGAAAGAGCAGGGAGGAAGGGGAAATGTAGAAGTGAAAAAAAAAAGAAATTTTATGGAAAAAAAAGATGTATTATGTACATGTACCAACTCCCCATGATAAATGTGATCATTATGTACTGCAGATAGAAACTAATAAAAAATTATAGCAGCACAGTTTGTAATAGCTAAAACTTGGAAACAGCCCATTTGCCCATCATTTGGAAAATGGATAAAGAAGATGTGTTTTTTCTATAAAATGGAATACTACTCAGCCATAAAGAATGAGAATTAGATTCATTCATAGGAAAATGGATACATATTGAGGATATACTCCTAAGTGAAATAAGTCACACATGTGTAAATACCTAATAGTTTCTCTGGTGTGAAAAACTATAATGGTACATAAGGTCCTAATGATATAATTGACAATGTGAAATAGGAAGAAAGGAGCTAAAGGTGTAGGGAAAGTGGGAAGGATAGGGGAAAGCTAATAAGGGAAAAGAAAAAAACATGAGAAAATGAAAAAAATGGAAGTGAAGTGCTTGTAAAGGGGGAGGGAGGAGGGGGTCACGGGAGGGCAGGGACAAGGGGAACAAATGAGAACCAAGACCTGTCATGTAAAGGTACAAGATCCCAATAATGAATGTAACTGTACTGTATCCCTAAAATGTACCAATAAACTCAATGAGAAAAAAAAACTAATAAAAAAAACTAGATGGACAGTGAAGTGAAATAACCTTGGTGTGTGAAGAGAACTTTGCACATAGAAAGTAGAAAGTAGAACCAAAAGGAAAGCCACTGAAGTTAGGTAGACAAAGGAGATTCCCATGGAAAGAGCAACTGATCTGTGCAGACAAAGCTGAATGATGCAAAGAAGACCCCCAAGAGAGCAGGAGGTCAGTGCAAAGTTCTGAGATGGAGCATGCTTGGCACGACCTGCTCCGGAGGTCTGATGACTAGCAGAGCATCCAGAGGATACTCAGGAGGGTGCAGTGGTCAGGGCCAGAGCAGGCAGGGCCAGGAGGACCACGAATGGGAAGGGGAGGACTTTTCACCTCATTCTCATTGAGTGGGAAGGCATTGGAGGATGAAGAGCAAAGAAAGGTACACAGCTCAGGGTTGCCATTTATACAGACAGAAGTGAGGACTCAGTGTCCCTAGAGTTGGTGGCCTTGGCGACCGTGCAGCTGAACCTTCCCACCTAGGGCAGACATTGCTAATCGCCACAGGCCCTGCTCATCCCACATGAGGTTCCGATACCTTCTGCACCCAGAGCCCCAGACATACTCTGCTGATCACCCACAGCAAAATCTTGAGGGGAGCTTTAATCCACCATTATTTTCTCTCATACTTTGTCAAGGCAGGGACCACCTGGGGCTTGTCTAAAAAAGATGTAGTGACACATACAATATTTGGAGCAGACCTGGTTAGTTCTTTATTGGAAAGGGGATGCAGTCTGTAATGCGACAAACCTGAGATCCCAGGAAGATATCGAGCTGAAGTTGTAGGTGGCTTCCTGTGAGCTCATAGCTGCCCTGGAAAATGTCATGGAATTGGCAAATATGACCATGCCAACAGTTCTGGATGCTGCGGACCGCATTGAGCATAGCGTGGTATCGCTGGCGGGTGAGCCACATGCGGACCCAGGACTGTAGCCTCACAGCTGCCCAGATTTGCCGCTTGTAGAGCTCCAGCGCTTCCCACTTCTTCTTCTCCAGTTGCCTGGCTCGTGTCTGCCTCCACCAGCACTGAATGACCCACGCTCTGAGGGTGGCGTGTAGCAGTGTTCTTCGCAGGAGCGTGCCCCGCCACCAGGCCTGGATCTTTGTGCTTGCCTGTACCATGTCAGCAGGTGCCACCTTCATTGAGGAGAAGGGGTTTCAAGGAAAGAAAATGGACACTTCAGAATATATTCCCCAAAACTTCAGCCCCAGAGTATTTTAAGAAAGTCCCCCAATCCTCTGTCAATCGTGATCTCTTCCTCTGAAGTCCAAGAATTCTGTTCAGGGCAGCAGGTAGACATAGATCATCAGGAAGGATCCTACCTCTGGTTTCTCCTCTCCCATATCAGTTAAAGGACACACACACACCTCCACTGCTGTGCCTCAGGGTCCCCATTTCTAGACGTGAGCCCTCCTCCTCTTGCTACCTCACCTGGTTTTCCGTGGACCTGGTTAGCCAGTTTATAGCAAGAATCCTGTGATGCATAGGCTCTACCTGGGCCTGACCACCTATCTAGCACTCCTCACCTGCCCTTCAGACCCTCCTACCTGCTGGGGAGTAGCATCCCTTGCTCCCGCTGCCCTCTCTTCCTTGACTCCACCCCCATCCACGTTTTGCTGCTCCTTCTGTTACATCCCAATATTAAAATTTCTCTGCTCCACACGCTTTGGGGCCTTTCTCATCTATTTCTCATGGCCACTGCTTTTGGCTCCACACCTTAAACCCCTGCTTACACGCAATGCATGCACATATGTGTACACGCTCGTGCAGAAATCTGGCCTTAGCTTAGCTTCCCTTAGTCTGGCCATGCATTCCCCAAACAGCCCTCAGGACACCACTCCCAAACTTTCAAGGGCCCACTCCTCAGAGTTTCCTCTTCTGCAACCAAGTCTGCCTGCCTCAGTTATCTGCCTTTCTCAGGCTGATAGAGCAACTGGAATAAAACAGAAAAGAATAAAACAGCAAAGCGTAAGTCAATCCCTACCCATCTAGCTTTGGATAAGGTACCCCCTTGTGCAGATTGGCTGGGACATTTTTTGGTTTCTCGTAGTTATTCTGAATAATAGTAGCAACACAATTCACTCATAAATGCGCTTTGTTTTGGACCATACATTCCATGGTCATTCAATACTGTCAGCCACAGAGAAGACCATCATCAGTCTGGTGACAAGAATCAGAGATTGTAGGTCACCCTTAACCTAGGAAACCTGCACCACCTACCTGTGGCTAAGGTTGATGTTCTTGAGCCTTACCTTTTTCATTGCTCCCTTTTTTGATTTTTTGGCATCATATTTGATTATGGTTTCTCTAAATTGGACACCCTTCTGTAATCAAAGTCAAAGGAGGGAGGTTTATATGGGTTGCTCTTGGTGCAGCTCAGTACCAATTTTTAATTCTTTCCTTACCCAGCATCCATATACATAGGGCCCATTCTCTGATTAACTGTCAAAATCTACCTTCCCCTGCCTGCATTTCTGGGGGGACTGGTTGACTCAACAAGTTGACCCTTGGTTTGCAATTTGATTCCTCAAATCCCCTCAGGCTTTGATCCCCTAAGTTGCCCTTGCTTAGGGTCTAAATGGTTGCATCATGCTCAGGTCTGTATTCCTACACAAGTTGGCAGGAAGAATAGAAAAGTGGAGAGAGCAATTGTGCCATAGGATACCTATGATGCTGGCATCATGATGGATCCCAATTTCCTTTGTTGGGGAAAATGTTCATTCTTTCCTAAAGATATGCTCAAGATGTGGTTACAGAGGTAAGGCACTAGAAACACTGGTTCACTGACATAAAGGTATATAAAGTTAGTCATTTTGGTCAGGTAAAATGACATACATTAAGAAAATTTAAATATGCACCCATAAGGAATTCAATACATGGATTTCAGTTCATCATGCAGCAGAACCAAATAATGATGAGAAACAGTTTATGACAAATGACTTAACTGATGATTTATGAATGGCCCACAAACACTAGAAAAATGCCCAACAGCATCAATCATGAAAGATATAAAATCCTTAATATTAGTTTTTTTATTAAATATTGGTAAAATAATTAAGCTGTGTATAAAAAGAATCATACATCATGATCTAGTTGGGTCCCACTTAATTCATTGTTTGAAAATCAATTGATGAATTCATCATTTTTCCAGGCTGAAGCAGAAAAATGACTGTCTCAATTGATGTTGAAAAAGCATTTGACAAAATTCAATGGTTCATGATAAAAAGAAAAAAAATGCTAAAAAAAAAAATGGGCTGGAAAAAGAGCATCTGCTAAAAATCCTACAGCTAATATTATACTTAATAGTAAAGCACTCAACTGGAAAACAAGGCAAGGATGTCAGTGCTCCTCAATCTTATGTCACAGAGTGCTGGAAGTTGAGGCCAGTGCAATATGGTAAGCAAAGGAAATAAAAGGCACACTGATCATGGCGTGATTATATATGATGAAAATCCTTAGCAATGTACAAAAATTTTTTAAAAATCGTAGAATAAGTAAGTCATCAAGGTAACGGAACAAACAAAAATATAACATTTTTACCTACTAATAATAAACTCATGATCTCTAACTGAAAAATAAATTTCATTTAATAATTCTAATAAGTGAAATGCTAAATTGTAAATCTAACAGAGCATGTACAGAATTTGTATCATGGAAACTATAAAACACTGATTAAAAAATCAGAAATATGAATAAAAAGACATAAGAATTGTGTTCATGGGTTATAAGACTCAGTAAACAAGTCAATCCTGCCCACGGTGTCAACTTTCCTTCCACACTTGTCATTGAAATCTTCTTTGAAACCATCCTGATAGGGGACGTAGGTGATCTCATTGCCATGGGGGAAGGGTGGAGGTCCATGTTCCCCACTCTGCCTTGGGTGCCATGGGTCAGGATGGGGAATAGATTTTCTGTGGTGTTTGGGTATAGTACAGTAGTTATTTTCTGAATGTTTTAATCATAACAGTCTGCCTAGTTTCTGGTATTTTTGCTAGAGCATTTGTTTTGCTTTATTGTTTTGGGTATGTGGAGTCTCCTTTGTCTTTACTCATGATGTCTCCTGGGTAATAGCTTCTTCATCTCCATGTCTTTTATCAGTTAGATTAGCACAGGGACTGAAATAAGCATATAGACATTTTCATAGCAAATCAAAACAGTAATACTATGAACGTTGTCTTGAGATTAAAAATAAATCTCATGTTCTGTTTTTAAATATGTATTTCTCAAAATTGATTTTTATTGTTTTACAAAAGAATTGATCTGTGATAAATCCAACTGTGTCCAACCTGTGGCCTGCCACTTGCTTGCCCTCTTTTTTTGAGCGAAGAGGAATTTGTAGTTAGTTACATAAAAATATATAATATAGTTAATAAATATAAGTAACAAAGCTTCTTTTTTATAACTTTATTATAACTTTAAAAAGTGAAAGGGAGGAAAAAGGCAGGTGGAAGGTTGGACATGGCTGGCAGAGATCCTTAAAATGTTCCTCCCCCAGACACTTGGGAAACAGTGGTCTCAAGTGTGATCACAAAGGTGGTAGCTGAGGGAGAATGGAATTCAAAGTCATTGGAGGTGAAACACAGGTGGTTTGGAGGCACTGTCCAGCCAATGGTCCTAATGAACAATCATGCCATATAAGGGAGGAAGGGATGTAGGGATGTCGTAAATGTGCTCAGCACCCTTGGGAAGCTGCTGCAGAGGAGTAAGGAAGGAAAAGGGAGGCTCTAAGCCTTCACTCCATCATAGTTTTCTTTCTTTCTTTTTTTTTTTTTGAGACAGGGTCTCACTATGTAGTTGAGACTGACCTGGAACTATGTAGTCCAGGCTGGTCTCGAACTCACAGCGATCCTCCTGCCTCAGCCTCCCGAGTGTTGGGATTACAGGAGTGCACCACCATGCCCAGTGAAATAATCCAAAAAAATTTTTTGGGGGGGTACCGGGGATCGAACTCAGGTCCTTGCACTTGCAAGGCAGGCGGCAGCACCCCTGAGCTAAATCCCCAGCCCCAGCATAGTTTTCAAAAAGCAACAAATCAGGCAAAGAAAAGGACCCCAAGTGGGTTTGTCACCATCAGACAGGTAGTTCTCTAATAGTTGGTTCTTTCCCCTGTGGTTCTGAGGATCCAAGAGAGGTGGGTAGGGTTTTCCCTCCATTTCTGTCCTGCCTGCATCTACAGCCACTTATGCTCACTGTCTGAGCTGCACTGTCCTCATTTATGAAGTGGGGGATACCCTTGTTTTGTGGACTCTGCAGGTTTGTAGAACCAGCAAAAATACTTTTGAATGGAAAAGACCCACTGTGGGTGTGAGGAGCCAAAGGATCCCCATGAAGAGGAATCTCTGCATCTATGCTTGCACCTCAGTCCTGAACCAGCCTAGGTTGCTGCCTCCTGACATCTTATGTGGTTTCACAGGCCTCTGGGGTCCTACTTCACTTCTACTGACATCTGTGCCTACCTCTAGGCACATCATACTCCTAGAGACCCAGGATGACCCTTATTTACCTTTCCACTTCTCACTTATTTAACTTTCCACTTCCATGTATGTTGTGCAGATGGATGAGGAGGGGACTTAGGGGACAGGAGACCAATCTGGAGCCAACTCAGTAGGATCAGAGACAGTTCCTTAACTTTCAGTGGTCTATAGTCCCATGTTCTCTTATTTACATACCTTCAATTCCTTTCTTCCCTTAGGCTCTTTGTTTTGATTAGCCTTCTGCAATCAGAATGGGGTGGGAGAATGGGTGAAGACCAGCTTCTATGCAAAATCCCCAAAGTCCCTGTTCCTCACTCTGCCTAGGTCCCATAGAATCATCTGGAACTTCCCATTGCTGGTGCATCTCTCTATTCTCAGGGGAGTGAGTATGATGAACTCTTACAGAACACTGACCGCCCATGATGGTGAGAGGCCTTAGGTGTTCATCCCTTTCTGGTTGTTTCTCCTTCAACTCAAGTAGGGTCAGGAGAGGTGGTGAAAGGAGAGATGGCCATGATGTCATCATACCCCTACAGACCCAGGATGACCTCTATTTTACCTTTCCACTTCTCACTTATTCAACTTTCCACTTTTATATATGCTATGCAAATGGATGAGGAGGGGACTTAGTGGACAGGAGTCCAATCCTGAGACAATTCAGTTGGATCAAAGATGGTTCCTTAACTTCCAGGGATGCTGAAGTCAGGTCAATTGTCCCATGTTTTCTCACCTACATACCTTCAATTCCTTTTTTTCCTCAGGTTCTTTATCTTGATTAGCCTTCTGCAATCAGAATGGGATGGGAGAATGGGTGAAGACCAGCTGCTATGCAAAATCCCCAAAGTTCCTACTCCTCACTCTGCCTAGGTCCCATAGAGTCATCTGGAACTTCCCATTGCTGGTGCATCTCCCCATCCCCAGGGGAATGAGTCTGATGGAATCTTACACAACACTGACTGCCCATGATGGAGAGAGAGGGGCCTCAGGTGTTCATCCCTTTCTGGTTGTTGCTCCTTTAACTCAAGCAGGGTCAGGATAGGTGGTGGAGGGAGATATGGTCATGATGTCACAAAGGCAGATGTGACCCAAAGACTAGGCTCTCTTCTCCAGGCTCATTGATGTTGGAGGAAGAGAAAACACCTGCCTCTTTCCTTCCTGCCAGGGATGGACCAGAGTCCTCAGAGTTGGTGAGTCTGTCCTGTCCCAAGGATGACATCCCTTGCTCTAGCTCACTGTCAGGTCCATCTTTCACCAGCTACCAAGTAGCCCAAGTTGTCACAGGATCACATAGCTTTCCCAGACCATCTTGGCTTTTTAACTTTTTCATGGTTGTCTTTCATTCCACAGACATCTTTAATTTTACACTCAGGCCTTTTAACACTTAATTATAATGTTTATTTTAAAAAGACATTAATGGACACCATGTTAAAAATGTAGTCCACAGAATGTAATAAAAAATAAAAGGAAACAGGAGCCTCCTGACTTATTCCTCCAGATTCCCTCATTACTGATGTAGCCATTTAATTCTTTTTTGTATTTCTTTGTGATATACCTCAAAACATGCTGTATTGAAAATTCTTATTTTTTACTTTTATTCTCCACTGACTTCTTTCCATATGGTAAAGACTTCTGTCTTCCTTTCCACATGATGACAAGATGTCAAGGTCATGGAGGTCCAGAAAAGCCTTCTCTCTGAGAACATGCCATTCTGGGCACATGTTCTCTCTAGTGTCAAGGCAAAGACTGTAGCTGTGGCAGGTCTCAGTTGCCTCTAAGAGAGTGAGGGTGGGCTGAACCACATAATTTTGTGCTGGGAGATGGGTGTGGGATCATGTAATCTGCCATGCTCAATCCTGGTGTCTTCATTCCTGGTTATACTTCTGTCTCAGATGGTGGATGCATCAATTCCAGAGGGCAGCACCCTCTGCTCCCTTCCATGTTGTAGTCTGTGCTCTCATCAGCATAGGACTCTCAGCAAGTTTGTGTCAGAGCCACTTCTCTGAGCCAATCTTGTCTCACAAGGTCATCATCCACCCAGGCAATTCAGTAAAGTGTCTGTGAAGTCCCAGAGATGAGAACTTGCTGGGGTTTCTGAACCCCAGAGCAGTACACACTCAAACAACAGGACCCCTCTTGAGATAGCTCCTGGCCATATTTGCTCTGGGAGATTACTAGCAAATGCAGCGTTAAAAAAAAAAATGCAGCAGATTCCTCTAAAGCAAGCCTGCTGAGCAGACCCAGGTCTCTTATTTATTCAGGCTGAATATCTACAAGATACAGCCTTCTCTGCCTACTGGCTCTCTCTTTTTCACCTATACCCTCTCAGAGTGGAGACCTCCTCCCCCTTGCCCTGCCATAGTACTGGGTGACAATTGCTGATATGTTCTGTTTCTCTTGCAGTGCTACTATCCCTACTCTGTGGACGTCCAAGTCTCTGTCTCTGATGTTGAATTCCAGTGTCCTCCCATGGCCATGATCCCCCAAACAGCAACAGACCTGTTGTTTTGTTGTGTTTTGGTAGAGGAGGAGGCAGGTGCTGGGGACCTTGATTCCACCTTCTTGGCCCAGCTTCTGCCAGACATGGGGAGAAGTTGCTACTTGGCTGTATGCATGAAGGAGGAGAATAGGGTGAAAGGTATGAATAAATGTTTATTGCCCACTTTAGATTCTTGGTAGCTGGTACCTCAATTTCACAATATGTTATTTTAAAGTTTGTGATTCATTTTGGTGTGATTAACACAGTCTTACTTTTTGTATCTCCTTTTTTTCAAAACAGATGTAACTGATTGTGGACATTATTATATAATTGTTTTGCATGTTTGTCAGATTCAAAAACTCCTGATGAAAGTTTGATTAGAATTTATTTTTATTTTATTACAATATGAATTTAACTGATTAACTCAGAATACTTTCAATCTTACAATGTTAAGTCGTTCTATCAATGAACATAGTATGTCTCCCCATTTATGTGACCTTCTTTTATATCCATCTGAACTGGGCCAAAATGGCTCTTAGGACTTCAAATATATGCCCTTGAAGAGAAAGAGCAAGGCCTGGTCCTTCCTTTCTGCTGATTAGATTGTGCACAGGATAATTAAATTAGAAGCAACCATTTTTGGATCACACTTTGAGAATGGGGAAATACATGGCAGAGTAAAGGGGTAGCAGGGGCCAGGACTCCTCACCTTCTGGAGGGTCATACCAGATGTGGATCATCTATAGGAAGAAGTAAACTTCCCATTTGTTTAAACCACTGTGAATTTTGTTGTGCTGCTATTCAGTCACCTCAATCCTGATTAACTAAGCTCTCCCCCAGTGGTTCTCTAAGAGGGCCACCCAGAAGAATAGTGGCCATGCCATCATCTGAAAAATTAGAAACACACATTCATGCATCTCTTATATGGAAGCAGGAACCTGGGTAGGGATCCATGTTCTGTTTTCAGAAGCCCTCTCCCTGATGTGGCATGTGCTAATGTTTGAGAAGCCCTGCTCTCCCTATTTCTCTCTTAGATGCAACACCCACAACTGGATCTCACCACGAAAGGCTGCCCACTTTCTTTAGGAGCAGAGCAGCACAGAGGGTTTCTTGGAAGTGAAAGCTGCCACCGGTGTGCTTTGTGTGAGTGAAGCAAGGCCCCTAGCAATATACTTCTGCTGAATGTGGCGATTCATGAATGGCTGATGAGTGTCCATGGCTCCTTGCTGCTGACTCATGAATAAGGCAAAGTCTAAAAACTTCAGATTTGGCTCCTAAGTGACCATCTATGATTCAAGACACACTCGGGCCTTCTGATTTCAGATGATTGGCTGATTTGTACATTAATCCACAGCACTTTCCCCTTTTACTGAGCAGTATTACAAGGATTTTTTTTCCTCTGGACATTAAATGAGATACAATTCCACATTTAGGGTCAAGAATTGACTAGGGAATATTTTTTTTAGAAAAAAATTAATCTTGAAAAATTTAATCTTTAAAAATTACTCCCTGAAATGATGCTCACATAAAGTCCATTCTCCTTTAAGTATTTATTTATATATTGAGGTGTTCCAAATCCTTTGCTGTCTTGTCAAACTGCCTTTAATTGAAAATGGGGGTTTGTTGTCTTAAAAATTCAAGACTTCCTGTAGCAGAGTCAGCACTACCATTAGCCACTGGGTACATAAAAGGATCTCTTAGATCATGTAAAGATTTAAACTTTCCATGATAAACCCAATCACATTTCATCAAGTTGTATAGAGAGGCTACTGATTCTGAAATTCTCATTACAGTGCTCTGTTGAGCAAAAGATGTAGACATAAACAAGGAATTTCATTATAGTGGGCAGTCTGGTTCTAACGGTTGGAGGGGGAGCTACCCCACCAGGAAGTCACTAGCTTCTCATCCTACTTTGCATTTGAATGTCATCACATTAAGCAACTTAATAGACTTGTAGAGTGCCCCCACACATCATCAATAAAGGTTTTCCCTTCAAATTTACATCTACCACCTTCAGCTTATAGGGCTTCATGAACAGAGCATTTCATGTCCTTAGTTAGAGAATCATATCTAGATATTGGAAGAAAACAGAAAAATTCAGGATCCAGTCTGGTCTATAAAAAATAAAAACTCAAAGGCAGTGAATGCAACTTCAACCTTAATAACAGGTTTACTATAGTTTTCTTCTAAAATATCTACCAAAGACTGATTTGCATTCAAAATAAATTTGTTTACATCAAACTTGGCCTGATTATTCACTATTATTACTGTACTCATGCAAATAATAGTTATAGTTAAAAATATGAAGGCCAGGGATTTAGCTCAGTGGTACCAGTGCTTGCAAGGTCCTGAGTTTGATCCCTGGAACCAGAAGAAAAAAAATGTCATGAGAATTCATTATAACCAATTAATAAAGAACTCTATTTCTGTGGCATATAACATTTTAATTTAAAACCAGAATTATAACTAATAACAATGTCAGAACATCTTTGATTTCTAGGAATTTCATAGTTTCTGGAGCACTCATATCAATAACACATATATCTAATATAATTTAAAGAAGGGTTATCATTACTTATTATTTGACAATACTTCCCATAGAATATTCTAAATAAAACTTACTAGTTGAATGTTACTCTTTAAGGTCAAAAGGCTTAACTGTGAGTTTGATGTTAGAAAGTTGGTCAATAATATATGAAAATTTAAAACATCAAATTAAAATCATGCTCATTATGAAACAAAGGCAAATACAAAAAATTACATGGTTGTAAGGTGTTATGATTTAGTTCTAAAATGTCCCCAAAAGTCTTATATGTTCAGAGCAGGGCCCTTTAGAAGATAATTGGATCATGGAGGCACTATAGTAGATTAATCCACTGATCAATTAATAGCTGAATGTGCTGTTCAAAGGTTAAACCTGGTTGGAAAAGGTGGGTCATTTGGGAAAGACTTGGAAGAGATACTCTTGTTTCTGGCTCTTCCCACCTCTTTCTTCTTCCAGACTCTATAACACTCTTCTACCATGATATTTGTGCCTCTAAAACCATGAGCCAAAATAACCCCTCTTCCTTTAATTTGTGGGAGTTGTGTATTGTGTCATAGCAATAGGAGAGTCTAATACAAAAAATTGGTACCAGAAAAGTGGTGTTATTACTATGACTATAACTGATCATTAGGCTCAGAAGCCTTGGAACTGGTTTGTAGGATGAGTTTGGAAAAGTTTGGAGATGTGGGCTAGAGAAACCCTAGAATGCTGTAAATAGATCTTGGTGAATGATAAAATGAGAATAGAAACAAAAAACAGATTGGGACCCAGAAGATATAGGAATTGTTGATAGGAATGGAGACAGTAAAGGCCAGGTTCTTGAGGTGTCATTTGGGAACCAGGACTCAATTGGGAAATGGACTAGAGGCTATGTATACTATGCTTGGGGGAAAAAAATTCTACATTTTGCCTTTTTCCTAAGAATGTGGACATGTGAGTTTAAAGGCAGTAGACTAATGAATCTAGTCAGGAAATTTCAAGGCAGACTGATGTTTAAGCTGTGGTGTGGGTACTGCTGTTAGCATTTTTAAAAATCTTTATTAAGTTTATTGGTACATTTTAGGTACACAATACAGTTACATTCATCATTGGAATCTTGTACCTTTACATGACTTATCTTGGTTCTTATTTCTCCCCATTCCCCAGCTCTAGCTTAACCCACTCCACCCTTCCCTTTTTACAAAGACATTGTTTCCATGTTTTTTCCTTTTCATGTATTTTTTTCTTTGACCTTTTTACATTTCCCCTAGACCTTCCACTTCCTCTACTCTTTCAGACCTTTTCTTCCTTTTACACAATATCAATTATACATTTTGATCCTTATTTACACTTTTAGTTTTTCACACCAGAGAAACTATTTGGTATTTACATGTGAGACTTACTAATTTCACATAAAAGTATGGCCTCAATGTGCATCCACTTAGATATAAATATATCTAGTTTCTCATTCTTTTTGGCTGAGTAGTAATCCATTTTTTTAAAAAACCACATCTTCTTCATCCAGTCTCCAGTTGATGGGCATTTGGATTGTTTCCAAGTTTTAGCTATTACAAACAGTGGTGCTATAAACATGGGTGCACATATATCACTGTGGTATGATTCCATTAATTCATTTGGAAAGATACCCAGCAGAGGGATAGTTGGGTCAAATGGGACCTCTAATCCTAGTTCTGTGAACTATCTCCATATTGATTTCCACAATGGTTGCACCAGTGTGTATTCCCACCAACAATGGAGAAGGGTTCCTTTCTCCCCACAATCCTGGCAGCATTTATTGGTTTATTTCTTAATAGCAGCCATTCTTTCTGGGGTAAGGTGGAATCTCAGTGTTGCTTTCATCTGCTTCTCTTGGATGATCAGCAACGTTGAACATTTTTTCATATATTTATTTGCTGCTTTTATTTGTTCATCTGGGAAATGTCTGTTCATTTCAGATGCCCATTTTTGGATTGGGTCTTTGTATTTGGGGGTTCTGAATTTTTTAGTTCTTTATATATTCTAGATAGTAGTCCTTTGTCTGAGGAGTAGCTGGTAAAAATATTTTCCCACATTATAGGTTGTCTCTTAGCTCTCTTGGTGGTTTCTCTTGCACTGAAAAACCTTTTTAATACAATGAGATACCAGTGGTGATTCTTTTTGCAGGTTCTCATGATGCTCAGGATTTGTTCACAAAGTATTCTCCTTTGCCAATGTTTTCATGAGTTCTACCTAATTTACTTTCCGGTAAGTTTACTGTTTCTGTTTTGATATTTAGATTTTTAATTCACTTGCATTTTAGTTTAGTGTATGGCAAAAGATAGGGATCTAGTTTAAATATTTGGCAAGTTGAAATCCAGTTTTTCCAACACCATTTATTAAAGAGGCTATCATACCTCCAGTGAGGAGGGTTGGCTCCTTTGTCAAAGATGAGGTTGCTGAGTATGTCTGGTGTTGTTTGTGCATCTTCTAATCTATTCCACTGGTCCTCAGGTCTGTTTCTTTGCAGTACCATGCTGTTTTTATCATAGTGGCTTTGTAGTGTAGTTTCAATTTGGGGATTGTGATATGCCCTGCCATGTCTCTGTTGCCTAGCATTGCTTTTGCTATTCTAGGTCTTTTCTGGTTCCAAATGAATTTTTGGATTGTTTTCTCTAGTTCTGTGCAATATGCTGTTGTGATTTCATTTGGGATTGCATTGAATCTGTATAGCAGTTTTGGAAGTATGACCATTTTCACTATATTCATTCTTCCTACCCAGGAATGGGGGATGACTTTTCATTTTCTTATATTTTCTTTGATCTCTCTTTTCACAGTGGTGTAGTTTTCAGTGTAGAGGTCTTTTGTCTCCTTTGTTAGATTGATTCCTGGATATTTCTTTTTTGGGGGATGCTATTGTGAAAGGAATTGTTTCCCTAATTTCTCTCTCAGTGATTCTGTTATTTGTGTACAAGAAGGCTATTGATTTTTGAGTGTTGACCTTGTATCCAGCTACTATACTGAATCTGCCAATTAAGTCTAGAAGTCTTTTGGTGGAGTTTTTTGAGTCTTCTATGTAGAGTATCATATCATCAGCAAATAATGACAGTTTAATTTCTTCCTTTCCTACCTGTATTTACTTTATTTCTTTCTTTTATCTAATTGCTATGGCTGTTTCCAGAACTATATTGAACAGGAGTGGTGACAATGGACATCCTTTTCTTGTTCCTGATTTTAATGTGAAGGTTTTCGGTTTTTGACCATTTAGTATGATGTTGGCTGTTGGTCTTTCATAGATAGCCTTTATCGAGTTGAGATAAAGACCATCTATTCCAATTTTATGCACTTTTAAAAATCATGAATGGGTGTTAAATTGACAACAAATGCTTTTTCTGCATCTATTGAGATGATCATATGGTTTTTGTCCTTGACTCTGCTAATATAGCGTATTAAATTTATTGATTTAAGTATGTTGAACCATTCTTGCATCCCTGGGATAAATCCAACTTGGTCAGGGTGTACCATCTTCTTGATATCTTCTGTATTCTGTTTGACAGTATCTTAAGGATTTTTGCATCTATGTTCATTGGGGAGATAGGCCTATAGTTCTCTTTCTTGATTGGGCCTTTCCCTGGTTTTGGAATCAAAGTAGCACTTACTTCCAGGAATGAATTTGGGAGTATTGCTCCCCATTCAATTTCATTGAAGAGTTTAAATGGTGGTAGCAGTAGTTCTTCTCTAAATGTCTTGTAGAATTCAACAGTGAAGCCATCAGGGCCTGGGATTTTCTTAGTTGGTAGGTTTTTAATTTCATTGATTGATATTGGGTCATTTAGAATTTTTAGGTCATTTTTCATTCAAGTTTGGTAATTCATATGAATCTTGGAATCTGTCCCTTTCTTCTGGGTTTTCCATCTTATTGGCATAAAGTTTCTTGAAGTAGGTAGTGATGATCCTCTGGATTTCTGCTGGGTCCATTATAATTTCACCTTTTTCATTTCCAATTGCATGCATTTTGGTTTTTCCTTTCCTTTTTTTTTTGGATAAAGTTGGCTAAGGGTTTGTCAATTTTGTTTATTCTTTAGAAGAACCAACTCTAGGCTTCACTGATTTTTTTGTATTATTCTTTTAGTCTCCATTGAATTAATTTCTGCTCTTATCTTTATAATTTCCTCCTTTGTATGAGCTTTGGGTTTTTCCTGCTCTCCTTTTTCTAGAAGCTTGAGGTGCAGCATCAGGTTGTTTAATTGTGCTCACTCTGTTTTCCTAATATGTATGTTCAGTGCTATGAATTTCCATCATAATTTTTTTCTTTATTGAGTTTATTGGTACAATCTAGGTATACAATACAGTTACATTCATCATTGGGATTCTGTACCTTTACATAATAGGTCTTGATTCTCATTTTTTCCCCTTGTCCCTGCCCTCCCTTCACCCCTTCCTCCCCTCCCCATTTACAAACACTTTATTTCCATTTTTTCAGTTTCTCATATTTTTTTTCCTCTCCCTTATTACCTTTCCCCCACCCTTCCCACTTTCCCTACACCTTTAGCCCTTTACTTCCTATTTCACATTATTAATTATCTCATTAGGATCCTGTGTACTATTATAGTTTTTCACACCAAAGAACCTATTTGGTATTTCAGTTAAAGAAATCTCTGTATGAACATTTAAAATAGGGAATCCTAAAATAAAACTAAAAAGGAAAGTAAAAGAGAAAAGGCAATGATGTAACATCAAAATAATCCTTAATTCTGGAGATGAAAATGGTCCCTGAACATATTTAAATTGCTTCTTGCTCTTATAGTCTTATCTTATTCTTTTTTTTCATTATTTAGAGAATATTAGTTTCTGTAATCAAACCCACATAGATATGACTTTACATATTTAGTGTGATGTGTTACCCCTGTATACATGAAAAAAAAAATTAACATTTCTAGACCAATATGGCTGTCCATTTCTGTACAATGCCAAATTAACACAGTAAATTGGGATGACTTTTTCCAAAATTGGCAGCACCGTTAAAGTTTCCCAAAATTCAATTTATATATATATTCAGTCATCTGAACAAAATTATAGACATTCAGCACATTCCATTAAAAGACAAAACAAAACAAAACAAACAAAAAAAAAAACAAAGAAAAGAATAATATCCAGAAAACAGCAAAGCTCTGTTGTTGTTGTGGTACCTGGCAACATTTTTTTTATTAGTATCTTAATCATCATCTGGAAAGAGAACATTCTAGAGTAATATCATTAAATGTAGCTCTGATAAAGCATGGTCCCTACTATGTATCATAAAGCAGGTATAAGATATTTTACATTCATAGAGGTATGATACAGTAC
>NW_022900949.1:43323672-43350565 GCF_012274545.1 Fukomys damarensis | reverse complement strand
GGGCTCCTGTCACATGGAGAATTGTTTTCTATCTTTTCACTTTCAGTCTATGGGCTTCTTTTTGCACTAGGTGTGTTTCTTGTATACAACATATTGTTGGATTTTGCTTCTTATTCCATTTTGCCAGTCTATTTCTCTTGATTGGTGAGTTGAGGCCATTGACATTGCTGGTTATAACTGATATGTACTGACTTATTATTGACATGTTATTGGCCTTTTGTTGACTCTTTTTACTTTTTCACCTTCTCCTTTTAATTTCTTGCCTTGCCTATTTGATTTGCTCTGTTGGGCCTCATGGTGTTGTTGCCTTCACTGTCTTTTTCTAGGATCTTGTTTAGAATTGCTTGTAGTGCTGGTTTGGTATTCATGTAGTTTCTCAGGTGTTCTTTGTCGTGGAAGTGTCTTATTTCCCCATCCATTTTTTGCAGATACATCAGTCTAGGTTGGAGGTTGTTCTCTTTTAGTACTTGAAATATCTCATTCCAGGCTCTCCTTGCCCCAAGGGTTTGTGTTGAAAAGTCTGCTGTGATTCTGATGGGCTTTCCTTTGTATGTGATTTGTTTCTTTTCTCTTACTGCTTGAAGTATTTTGTTCTTCTGTTGGGTTTCTGGGATCTTGATTATTATATATCTAGGTGTAGATTTTTTTTTTATTGTAGCTAGTTGGGGTCCTATATGCCTCAGTTATCTGAGTGTCAAATTCTTCCCCTCTGTTTGGGAAGTTTTCTGTCATTAATTCTGCAAACAGCTTTTTAAAGTCCTTTGTATTTTCTCCTGCTACTTCATGTGATCCTATCAGTCTTATGTTATTCTTCTTTGCATCATGTAGGAGTTGTTGGATCAATTTCTCATGATCCCTTACTGTTTTTAAGAGACCTCTCTTTTCATGCTCACTGACTGCAATCTTATCTTCCATATCTGAGAGTCTGTCTTCGCGTTCTTTTATTCTGTTGTGTACACTTTCTATGGAGTGTTTAATCTCCTGGATATCTGTTTGAATCTGTTTTATGGATTCCATTTCTTTCCTATGTTGGGCATTTATTTTTTCCATTTCTTTCTTATGCTGGACCTTCATGCTTCTATCATGGTCCTGAGCTCATCTATTTTTTTGTCAGTTTCTGCTCTAGAGTCTCGAATCGCTACTTCCATTTTGCTCACTATCTCTATGGTTATCTGGGAAATTATTTCTGTTTTGAATTTTTCTAGAGCCTGATTGACCTGTTTTGTTACTTCCTGTGCTTTGAGTTCAGGGTGTCCTGGTGGTTCACTATCGGCCTTTTCATCCTCATTTGCCCTACTGTTTGCCATTGGTGAACTGGAAGTCTGTCCTTGTGTCTTGCTTAAGTGTTTTCTCATTTTTATTTTTGTTGTTGGACTGTCCTTGGTTTAATCTCTGGGTTATCACCCAAATCTTTCTGATATATTTGTGCCCTAGCTTCTGTGTCTCTAACGACCCACAGACATTCTCATCTTCATAACATCAAAGAAACAGCTCATCAAATCAACGGCAATGCTTTACCCCAACTGATACAATCAGCAACATATTAAGATCAAGCACAACTTGGACACTGACCACCGGTGGTAGTCACTAGTCTATAACCCTTAAATCATTTGAATTAAATTGAAATCAAGAAGCAGTCCAGAACATGTCTGCAGTGAACAAAATTTCAATATAGTGTATTTACCATTTAATGGCTCAGACAGAGCAAGGATGCAAGTCCCCTGGTCTCAGTTAGCTGATGGCTGAACCCCATGACGCTGACTGACCTCGGGCTGCAAGGCCCAGAGTGAGTTCCCCAACCTTCTGAATGGTTGAACTCCACAACGTTCTATTACAGGTTTCCCACGCCCTTTCTTTAAAGAAGTTCAAAGTTGGGAACTCAGAAAAATACCCTTGATGACCACCTCTGTCTTGGCAGAGTGGGTCCAAAGACTTGCACAGTCAGGAGGTCTGAGAGTGCAGGGGGGTGCTTATGGGGGGTTCAGGAGCGCCCTCGCGGCTACCTTCCTGGCGCTTGAGCGATGGCTGCTGGGTCGGGAGCAGGCATGGTTCTCCTTCCCGCGGTGGATTGGGGCCGGCCTACCTTCCTGGCACTTGAGCAATGGCTTCCCGGCACTTGAGCATGGCTGCTGGGTCGGGAGCAGGAGTGGTTCTCCTTCCCGCGGTGGATCAGGGCCCCTATCACTGTAACTTTTAATACAACTTTGAATCTGGGATTGGGACATCTCCTGCTACAAAGGATAAACTTGAGTCATTTGTACGCAAATGGATATATCTTGAGACTATAATGTTAAATGAAATAAATCAAATATGCAAGTTTAAATATCACATGGTTTATCTTATATGAGAATCCCAAAATATAAATAAAGAGCAAAATAAAGGTTACATAATAGGAAGCATGGAGGTAAATCTTTTTCAAATGGGAAATGATCAAGAGATAGAAGGAGGGAGGAGGAAGGGAGGGAAAGGTGATGAAAAAAGAATTGAGATATGTTATAGACATTATCAGTCCACCACAAAGAATGTTATCATTCTGCACTGCAAATGTATTAATAAAAAACAAATAAAATAAAACTTAGAAATCAGAAAAAAATAATACTGAGTTTTCATATCCACTAATAGGGCACTTTTCCACTTATTTCTCTCTTCCAAATTGATTGGTAGATTTTTAAAATGAGAAATAGCTGTTCGATTCTGTCAAATTTTTTTTACATCTTTTGAGACAAATCATATATTTATTTCTTAATTTGTTCACATGTTGAATTACACTGATTTATGGTATTTTAATCTAGCATTAAGGGAATTAAAAATTGTCTTGTTATGATGTATTTCTATTTTTATATATCACAGAATTT
The DNA here is from genome assembly GCF_012274545.1 of Fukomys damarensis. Lineage (NCBI taxonomy): Eukaryota > Metazoa > Chordata > Mammalia > Rodentia > Bathyergidae > Fukomys > Fukomys damarensis. The sequence goes on along the minus strand of NW_022900949.1, from coordinate 43,347,710 downwards.
GCTAAAAATGTTGTTAAGAATATTTTTATGCTCAGTAAAACAATCTTTATTTCATTTTAAAGTTAGTTTTTTGTTTTTGTTTTTGTTGTTTGTTTGTTTTGTACCAGGGATGGAACTCAGGACCTTGTGCTTACAAGGCAGGTGGCAGCCCAACTGAGTTAAATCCCCGGCCCTTTAAATTAGTTTTTTCTATTTGTTTGTTTGATTTTGGTACCAGCGATCGAACTCGGGTCCTTGCATTTGCGAGGTGCCAAAAAAACTGAGCTAAATCCCAGGGCCCAAATCAGTTTTTTTGTTTTTTGTTTTTTGTTTTTTTTAGTTTATTGGTACATTCTCGGTATACAGTACAGTTACATTTATTACTGGGATCTTGTACCTTTACATGACAGGTCTTGGTTCTCATTTTTTTCCTTGTCCCTTCCCTCCCTTCACCCCCTCCTCCCCTCCCCATTTACATCAGTCACTTTTCCTATTGCTGAGATACAATGCCCAACACCCACAACTAAAAGGAGAAGAGCTTTATTTTGGCTCACATTTCACTCCAAAGTGTGCTGGCTCCAAGGCAGGGTGACATGATGGAGGACAGTTGCTCCTAGCATGGTAGGCAAGAAGCAGAGCAGGTCCAGAAAGGAGCCTAAAAATGAGATCTATCCTTCTAGGTCATGCCCACAGTGACCCACCTTTTCTGACCAGATCCCACTTCTTAACAATACATTAGCTATAATGCCTCCATAATCCAGTCACTTTCTCAATACATGAGGCTTTGGGGGCTATTTCAAATTTAAAACATACCAAGTGCTCTTTCCATAAATTCAGATACACTTAGAGGCTGGGTGTTAAATTTGTGTTATAATTTGGCCAATAGCATTATGTGGGTTGGTGTTTGGTTTTTGGGAACTTTAGCCCTATGATGAAAGGAGAGAAGATTCTCCTGGACATATTTGGCAGCCCTTAGACTGCTTATACTCACCTGGAGCTTGGAATATGCATCTTTGAGCTCATTATTGTTCTTTATTACTTTCTTGACACACTTAGAAGTCTTTAGATTATTTATATGTGTCTCATTCTTTTCTTTTAGTAGTTTACCCAGACATGCTAAAAGCAACGAGACAGCATCATTACATTTCTAATACTTCCAGAAATGTTCAAAAGTATTGTATATAGAATCACTAAATTTCTTGCATCTCACAGGTGGTGCATTAAGATAATCAAATGTATCTATGTTGGGTATAACTTTAAACAGTTCACATGATGGACTATTAGGACCCTCTATATTATCAGAAGGAGAGATCATAACAATTTTAGGTCTCATCAAATTATAGGGTCAAATCTAGAAATCACTAGAAAAATTATAGAAATTAATCTTTATAATTCTTTTCCTCTAGAACCATGCTCAGTACCCAAAATCTGCATTACTTAGGATTCCCAGGGGGAATAATCTATAGAAAATATGTGTATAATTAGGCAAGGGGATTTATTAGGTAGGCTTATGAGGTCAGAGGGAGGGGAGTCCAGGATGGCTGTCTGTGTGCTGGAGAGGCTCCAGTAGCTGCTCAGCCCAAGAAGATAAAAGCTACATTTTGAAAAAGAGAGATCAAAGTTGTAGCATCAGTCCAAGGTCAAAGGTCTGGAAGCTCATGGAAGAGTTGCTGATAGAACTTTTCTTTGGAAGGCTGAAGAAACTGGAGACCAATGTCCAAAGACAATGGTGAAAATGAAGCTCGTCAGAAATGGGCACGATCTCCTCCTTTTCCTTTTTATTCTGTTCCCTTTTTATAGTTTATTCTTATAAGCTTATTGGTTGGTGCCACCCACATCCTGGGTGGATCTTCTCCCCCTAGTTTGCTGATCTACATGTCAGACATCCAGAGACACACCAAATGCTATTTCACTAATCTCACAGGCTTTTCTCTTTTTAAAAAATTTCTATACTCCCACTTCTATTCCATTTGGTGTTTTTTATTTTTATTTTTATATATTTTCAGTACATAATGATTACATTCATTATGGGGAGTTGGTACATGTACATGAGACATCTTTCTTTTCTCACCCCTTCTCATTCCCTTCCTTATATCTCCCTCCATCTTTCAGTCCCCTTTCCTTTTGCAAAATCATAAGCATTTCTTAATCAATTCAAGTTGGCATTTAATGATTAATGCTCACACACATACAAATACCCATACAAAGAAATATTGCCAGAGAGAATAACTCAGAGAGGCTAAGAATAACATGTCTCTTGGGTAGGAGCATTTGGGGATGGTGAGATGTTCATTACACAGAGTGGGATTTGGACCATTAAAATTCACAAATATATGATGTGCATAGAATCATGAATCATGTATTCATTCATTCTTTATCAAAATGTTGAAACAACAACCCAATTAAAATAATTTCCAAATGCTTGAATTGATATTGGTCCAAAGAAGATACTCTACAAATTGCCAATAAACACATAAGGCTACTCAACATCTTCAGTCATTAGGGAAGTGCAAATCAAAACCACAGTGAAGCACCACTTCACTGATAGAATGGTAATGACTTATAAGAATGACAAAAGTGTAGAAAACTGGAATCCTTGGGTATACAGACAGAATAGCACAAATGCTAACCACTTGAGATGGCATTATTTATGAGCCCACAGTATAAACAATCCAACCCATCAAAAGATGCATGGAAAAAAATGTGAAATATCCAGATGCTAAAATATTATTCAGTAATAAAGTTATAGTGTGGTCAGGGATGTAGCTCAGTGGTGCCACACCTGCCTGGCAAGTACAACGTCCTGAGTTCAATCCCCAGTACTGCCAAAAAAAAAAATGTTTTAATGGGAATGAATCTTGAAAATATTGTTAGGTGAAAGAGGCCAGACAGAAATTTTGTGTGACTCTAATTCTGTTTATATGATATAAGCACAATAGGCAAATGCACGGAGACAGAATGCACACTGGGGGTTGCCAGGGCCTGAAGAGGTAGTGGGGAATGTCACAAGATTTTCTTTTAGAATGATAAGGATATTATAGAACTTGAAATGGGTAGTGGTTGTTTAACAGTGTTTAACATTAGATGCCACTGACTTGTTCATTTTATGTTAATGGTTAATTGTATATATTAATCCCAAATAGTGTTATGTGAATTTTACTTCAATAAACACAGGATCATAGGGGGAACTCCAGGTTCTAGAAGACAACAGCATGCAGGGGCAAAGGGAGAGCTTATGCCTGGACTTGCTGGAGTTTCTGTGGAGAGGCCTGGCAAGACAGGCAAAGAGCTTAGGACTGACTAGTTGAAGAAGACAGAACCAGGTGGTGTTAGGGTATGCTAGAGCTTGGCCCAGAGCCCTGCTACTCTGCAGCTTACCCTCTAGTTGGTGGAACAGAGACTAGATGAACAATGAAGTAAGATCACCTTGGGTTGTAATGAGAACTTGGCACACAGTTAACAGTCAGGAGCTAGAACCAATAGGGAATGCCACCAAAATCAGGTGAACAAAGAAAGCCTGGGTGGAGAAGTCTTGTGATCTGTGCAGAGACAAATCTGAATGAAGCAAAGCCACCTTGGTAAGAGGACCACCGAGGGAGCAGGAGACCAGTGCAAAGTTCTGAGATGGAGCATGCTTGGCACGACCTGCTCCGGAGGTCTGATGACTAGCAGAGCATCCAGAGGATACTCAGGAGGGTGCAGTGGTCAGGGCCAGAGCAGGCAGGGCCAGGAGGACCACGAATGGGAAGGGGAGGACTTTTCACCTCATTCTCATTGAGTGGGAAGGCATTGGAGGATGAAGAGCAAAGAAAGGTACACAGCTCAGGGTTGCCATTTATACAGACAGAAGTGAGGACTCAGTGTCCCTAGAGTTGGTGGCCTTGGCGACCGTGCAGCTGAACCTTCCCACCTAGGGCAGACATTGCTAATCGCCACAGGCCCTGCTCATCCCACATGAGGCTCCCATACCTTCTGCACCCAGAGCCCCAGATATACCCTGCTGATCACCCAGAGCAAAATCTTTCACACTTTGTCAAGACAGGGACCACCCGGGGCTTGTCTAAAAAAGATGTAGTGACACATACAGTATTTGGAGCAGACCTGGTCAGTTATTTATTGGAAGGGGGATGCAGTCTGTAATGCAACAAACCTGGGATCCTAGGAAGATATAGAGCTGAAGTTGTAAGTGGTTTCCTCTGAGCTCATAGCTGCCCTGGAAAAAACCACGGGTATGGCAACTGTGCCAGCGCCAAAAGGCTTGGATGGTACGGACGGCTTTGAGCAATCGACAGTATCGCTGGCGGATGCGCCACATTCGGATGCAGGATTGCAGCTTTACAGTTGCCCAGGTTTGCCGTGCATACGACTCCAGCGCCGCCCGACGCCTCTTCTCCAGCAGCCTCGCCAGCGTCTGCCTCCACCAGCCCTGGATGATCCACACCCTCAACGCCGCATGCAGCAGTGTCCTCCGCACCAGCGTGCCCCGCCACCAGGCCTGGATCTTTATAGCTGCCAATACTCGGTCGGGAGGTGGCTTCTTTTGAGCAGCAGGGGCCATGCAAGGTAAAGAAAGGCCACTCGGGACATATTCTCCAAAACCTCAGGCCGGGAAAGTGTCAGGAAAGTTTCCTCGTTCTCTGTCACTAACTGTCTTTTTCTCTGAAGCTTGAGCACCACAAAGGGCAAGGACTAGGCAGGTATACTGCCTCTGGCTGCTCCTCTCTTTCATATCAGTAAATGGACACACACACACCTCCACTGCTGTGCCTCAGGGTCCCCATTTCTAGACGTGAGCCCTCCTGCTCTTGCTACCTCACCTGGTTTTCCGTGGACCTGGTTAGCCAGTTTATAGCAAGAATCCTGTGATGCATAGGCTCTACCTGGGTCTGACCACCTATCTAGCACTCCTCACCTGCCCTTCAGACCCTCCTACCTGCTGGGGAGTAGCATCCCTTGCTCCCGCTGCCCTCTCTTCCTTGACTCCACCCCCATCCACGTTTTGCTGCTCCTTCTGTTACATCCCAATATTAAAATTTCTCTGCTCCACACGCTATTTCTCATGGCCACTGCTTCTGGCTCCACACCTTAAACCCCTACTTACATGCAATGCATGCACATATGTGTACACACTCGTGCAGAAATCTGGCCTTAGCTTAGCTTCCCTTAGTCTGGCCATGCATTCCCCAAACAGCCCTCAGGACACCACTCCCCAACTTTCAAGGGCCCACTCCTCAGAGTTTCCTCTTCTGCAACCAAGTCTGCCTGCCTCAGTTATCTGCCTTTCTCAGGCTGATAGAGCAACTGGAGAATAAAACAGCAAAGCGTAAGCCAATCCCTACCCATCTAGCTTTGGATAAGGCACCCTCTTCTCCTGGTTGGCTAGCATATTCTTGATTGCTTGTGGTAGTGCTGAGTAATATTTAATAGCATTGCCTTCCACTCGCAAATATATCCTGGTTTGGACAATAAATTCTATAATCGTCTTATGCTACAAGTCTGGGGGACATGGATCAGAGATGTAGTAGGTCAGGGGTCACCTCCAATCCTGGGAGTCTGCTCCCACCTACCTTTGGTTTTGGTTTTGGTTTTCGTTTCGGTTTTGGTTTTGATTTTTCCTTTGCCTTCTCCGTCCACAAAGTGGTTTCATCAACATCTTCAATTATGATTTGGCAAAGACGGCCATCCTTCTGTAACCAAAGTTTAAAAAGAGAAGTGTGGGTAGGTTGTTCATTGTACAGCTAGTTGACAATTCTAATACATACTCAACTTCCTTGATCACCCAGTGTCCCTAGGCATTAACTGTAGAAATTCCTCTTCCCTTGCCTGCAGCTTAGAGGGGACTGGTCCTCTCTTACACAAAACTGAATGCCCATGAGTTCTAGATGGATGGTTCAAATCCCTCAGGTCTGTGATCCCCTAAATTGCCCATGGTTAGGAGCTAGATGTTTCCATCGTGCTCAGGTCTGCACTCCTCCACCTGCAAGTTGGCAAGAAGAGTGAGGGAAGGGAGAGACTGTGATGTCATAAGGGCACCTATGACATAAGAAAATGGATGACTTCTAAAAGTTGGGCCCTTTTAAGTGAAAGTTTTCATCCTTTCTTGCAGAAATGCCCAAAACATGGTTAGAGAGATGAGACACTGGAAATACTAGTTCACTGACAAAAGGATGTATAAAGGTAGTCATTGTGCTCCAGGTGAAAAAACATAATATTGAGACAATTTAAATATGCTCAACAGGGAATTCAATACATGGATTTCAGTTCAATCATACAATGAAACCAAGTAATAATGAGAAGAGTTCATGACAAAAGACCTAACAGTGTAAATAAGGATCAAAATGTATAATTGATAATATGAAATAGGAAGAAAAGGTCTAAAGGAGTAGGGGAAGTGGGAGAGGTAGGGGAAAGGAAAGAAGGGAAAAGAAACTACGAGAAAAGGAAAAAATGAAAACAGCATCTTTGTAAACGGAAGGGTGGAGGGGGAAGGGAGGACAGGGAAATGGGAAAAAAATAAGAACCAAAATACATCATATATAGGTACAAGACCACAATGATGAATGTAACTGTATTGTATACCTAAAATGTACCAATAAAAAAACTTAACAGTTGTTAACAAAAAGAGATTTGTGACTGACTCAGAAACAGAAGAAAAGATTCCCAACATCATCAGTCATGAAGGAACTAAAAATGAGACACCAGTGATAGAACACTAGACATCTTGAAGAATGGCTAAAATAAAAAACACTGCCAACATTAAGTGTTGACAGGAACACACAGCAGCAGTACCTCTCCTATCCTGCGGGGAGAGCAGATCAAACAGTAGACTCACTGTGCAGAGTGGTTTGGCAGTTTCTAATAAACGTGTATCAAACCTGTAACTCTGAGTTTCACCTCTGGGTACTTACGGATGAAAAATAAGAACACTGTCTATGAAATACTTGTGCATCAGTGTTAATAGTAGCTTTACTTTGATTAATCTGTCAATACCGGAAACAACCCAAATGTCACAAACAGATGATAGGCACACAGTCCACTCTTCATATAATGGAATAATACTCAGCAGTAACAGAACACACCAATATAATGATAATATAGATGAGTTTCAAAATTATTATATTGGATCTTATCCAAAAGGCTGAGAAGTGATAGAAATATTATACTAAAGGAAGGAAGCCAGGAATAAAAGAGTACTTGCCAGATGACTCCATGTACATAAAAATGCTGAAACAGGCAAAACTAATCCACAGGTCAATCAAAATACTATTTATGTCTAGGGTAGAGATATAAGGGGTATTGCCTGCAATAGCACAAAACAAGGAGAAATACATTATGTCTTATTTTAGTGGTGGTTACAGCTCATCAACCAAGTGCTTTATGAAACCACAAAGACAGAGTTTGTCTCTCTACTGATGTGGAAGAGTACAAGTGAAAAAGCCAAAGAATAATATGATCAGTATATTTATATGAATGTGTTATGACAACATTATGAAAAAGAGGAGGGGGTTGAGGACTAAGAAGATTCACATAATAAAAACTTAGCAGTGATGATGTTTGATGAGGATCCTGGAACTGGCCCAATATGTTAATTTCCCTCACTGTCTGATGCCTGTGTTTCTGGACTCTCTGCATTCATCAGCCTCCTGGAAGAGCAGCACACACGCAGGCCAGAAAACCCTTAAGACCCCATGTAAGGCTCAAATGTCTTTGCTCTGTCTTTTTCTTCCCTTGAAAGCCTCCAGATGGGTAGGTCAGAAGATGGGTCTAGGGTGATCGCGGCAGAAGCAGGGCCCCATGTCTGCCTGCACCTAGATCCTGGAAAGCCCACTTAGAGCAGGAGAGTCAATTTGAGCAGAAGAGAATCTAGCCAAGACTTGGGCATCAGCCTGAGGTCCTGGTTCCCCTCAGAGAAACTGTCACAGGTGTTACTAAGGAGTACATTTGGATTGTAATCATGTAGGAGTCTGATTGGAGCTGGGAAGGACAGAGGCATTTTCATCCTGGAAGGGCTGTTAGTGTTTAGCTGATGAGATTAGACCTTGTTAGAGTGGAGAGTAGAGGAAGGACTAGGGAGGAATGAATGGGACAGGGTAGGTACAGGAAGCACTTGTTGGACAGTAAGTGTGTTAGACAATCCCCAAACTAGACTTTTTTTTCTCTACAGTTATTTTTCACTCAGAAATTTTTAAGTCTTTGCAATTCATTCAAGAAGAAAAATTTAAAATATTTTGACGAACTTTCCCCTTATCTTTAGCAAAAGATTCATCCCAATCACTTAGCACAGCATTATTAAAAGTGGATATCTGGATATCTCATGCTGAGTGTGGTGGCACATACCTGTAATCCCAGTACTCAGGAGGCTGAGGCAGGTCCATCACTGCATGTTTAAGGCCAGCCTGGGCTACATAGTGAGTTCAAGGGCAGCCTGAACTGCATAAAGAGACCCAGTTTCAAAAGACCCAACCAACCAATCAATAAACAAAAAAGAAATGGGTTTCTCTCAGTGCTGTATCTCCAGGCATTGCTTCATTTTCAACTTTACTTTCCCTTAACCAAATACAGGTGTGTCTATTTAGAGTCAGCAGGAAAAGCATTTTAATAGACCAGTCCTATATTTCACATTTATTTAGATGTTTTATGTCTGCATTATTGCAAAATTGTTTTTATTGTTTCCACGTGTCACTTTTTATCCCTCCCATTTCCCTATCTTTTGTTGCAGTGGTTGAGAATTCTTTGCAAATTTACCATTTGCCTAATTTTAGAAGTTGCCATAGGGAGATAGAATTTGTGGTGATGTTAAGAATACTTGGGAATGGGAAGCAATTGGAGGGAGGGGAGGAAAGGGGGACTTCAAAGGATCCATCTATATATTTTATATATATATATTTTTTTCCCCACAACAAGTGTAACTATTATGTATTATGAACCTATATTAAATTTTTAAAAAACTAAGCAAAATGCTAGTTGCTTAACCAGATTTCAGTTTCCTCACTAATGGAACCATGTTTATTTAGATGGTAGGATGCCCAAATTTGGGAACAGGAGAAAAAAAAGAGACCTTTCATCAGCCTCACTAAGCTAAGGATGGTCATGTGATCCTCACTGGCCAATAAGATGTCAGCAAAAGTCATTGGATGTTCTGGGAAAATTGTAGGAGGCTGTCTCAGGTCAGAGTGGCCTTTTTGCCATTAGCCTCTACCCCTTATTTCCTGAAATGTACACTTAATACCAGGCACTCTGTTAGCTCTTTTCAGAACATAAGAACAAGAGTCGCAAACAAGCATGGGAAAGTAAAATGATAGAAGCCAGGCTCACATTGATGGTAAAAATAATCCTCTAATTTATTTGAGCCTCTGTTGTTTAAATTCCTAGATAGCAACCAAACACGATTCTTAGTTGATATAAAAATTATACCTTATATTTTTCTAATGTACTGCAATATTAATATGTATATATTTTTATGATTTGCTATTAACACATGAAGCAAATTATTGTCTTTCACCTCTTTCTAAATCAGGCAAGAATTTTATTTATTTATTTATTTTATTTTATTTTTTATTTTTTTGGTTTTTTGAGACAGGCTATCACTATGTAGTTGACACTGATCTGGAACTCACTATGTAGCCCAGGCTGGTTTTGAACTCACAGTGATCTTCTTGCCTCAGCCTCCCAAGTGCTGGGATTACAGGCATGCCCCACCAGGCCTGGCTTTATCATCATTATTATTATGCAATCCCAGTTCCTAGCTCATGAAATTCCCGTCTTCTCGGGAAAGAGTATATGTGGGGAATCCTAGCAGACTCCATCACTATTGATATCAGTCATAGGGAAATTCCTCAGTCATCACGGATTTGGAGCCCAGTTACAGGAGCTACTTGTAATATGCAGAATCGCTTTGCTGAAGAGAAGGAACTCACATCTCCCCATATCTGTAGCCCAGGCTGTAACAGACTTATTAAGATTTATTAAGAACAAAACCTATTGAGAACAAGACTTACTGAGAACAGAGCAACAGTTGGAATTCATACTGCCCTAGGAGAGGGGAAACTTCATATCCCCATCTCTAGGGCCCAGTGAACATCTTGTCACACTAACAAGAAAGACTTCAGCCTCACGAAAACAACTAGACTCAGCAGTGCAATTCCAATCACAGTACACTAGCCTATAGGATGTCCTGACCTGTAGGGTATAGGTGGTTCAGCAGAGTGTGGGAGGGGCTCCACCCAAGACCTGAGAAACCAAGTCACTTGCTGTCTGGTACCTCGGGCTTCTCCCCCACTCCCAACTAACTGCTACTGCTGCTGTCAACAAACACACCACTACAGGGCCTGAGGGTGCATATACCTCACTGTTCACACACCACTGCTAAACCTAAGGGTGTGCACTACATGTTCCACTACTGCTGCCAGTGCCCCAGCTATTGATTATAGCTGAAGAAATTGCAGGGAGACCACATCACGGCAACCACATAGAACCAAAGCCAAAGTAACCCACCAAACCAACACAATTAGACACATATTCAGAAGACAGCTTTTTACTACAAAAGCCACCCCGTAAGTGATGGAAAAATGATGTACCAGATGCACAAACATCGTGGTAGGGACACAAGAACCATGAAAAAAGCAAGGTAGTCACAAAGGAATATTGTAACATTTTAGCAACAGACCCAAAGGAAAAAGGATATTCATAAAATGCTTGATAAGGAATTTTAAAAATATTACAAAGAAACTTAACAAGATAGAAAAAAATACAGAGAGACAATTCAATGAATTTAGGAATGAGTAATTCAGCAGAGATAGTTAACATGAAGAAGAAGCAAAGGAACCTATAGAACTGAAAAAACTCAATAAGTAAAAAAAACATACAGTTGAGAGTCTCAATAATAATCCAGATCAAGCAGAAGAAAGAATTCCTGAACTTAAAGACTGATCCTTTTAAATATCCCAGTTAGACATACATTCATAGACAAATATATACATGAAAATAATGAGTGAAGAAACCATCTAGAACTTAATGGATCACCATTACATTAAAATTTTTTTTAATTACAGGGTTTTGAGAAGGAAAAATTCATAGAAAATCTAATTAAACTCTAACTGAAAATTCCCCTAATCTTGCAAAAGTTATGGACATTCAGATCCAGAAGACCCAAGTATTTGACTAAAAAAGGTCCTCACCATAGCATATTATAGTCAAACTGTCAAAAGTCACTGTCAGAGAATTCATTCTAAAAACTGCAAGAGAAAGGTCCTATTTAGGAGAACTCTGATTAAGCCAACAACAGATTTCTCAGCAGAAATCTTATGGACCAAGAGAGAATGGGATAATATTTGTGAAGTTCTAAAGAAAAAAAACTTGCCAGCCAAAGATACTGTACTCAGCGCAGTTATCCTTCAGAAATGAAGAATAGAAACTTTCCAAGACTAGAGAAAGCTAAGATAATTCATCATCACTAGGCCACCCCTATGAAATTTTTAAAGGAGTCCTACATCTAAAAACAAAAGGACAATAAAACATGAAAATATGCAAAAGAAGAAAACTCACTGGTAAAATATATATAGAAATGAAAAACAGAAAAAAATCAACCCCGTCACTGAAGAAAACCACAGAAACAAAAATATTAATTAAGAGATGGAAAAGAAACATAGGTGCACATATATCTCTGTGATATGATTCTTTTAATTCTTTTGAAAAGATACCTGGCAGACGGATGGCTGGGTCAAATGGAACCTCTACTCCCAGCTCTTTGAGGTATCTCCGTATTGATTTCCATAGCGGCACAGTTTGTAATAACTAAAACTTGGAAACAGCCCATTTGCCCATCAGTTGGAAACTGAATAAAGAAGATGTGGGAGAAGATTTTTCTCTAAAATGGAATATTACTCAGACATAAAGAGTGAGAAATTAGATTCATTCATAGGAAAATGGATACATATTGAAGATATACTCCTAAGTGAAATAAATAAGTCACACATGTATAAATATCGAATAGTTTCTCTGGTGTGAATAAAACTATAATAGTACATAAGGTCCCAATGATATAATGGACAATGTGAAATAGGAAAAAGGGGCTAAAGTGTAGGGAAAGTGGGAAGGGAAGGGGAAAGCTAATAAGGGAAAAGAAAAAAATATGAGAAAATGAAAAAATGGAAATGAAGTGTTCGTAAATGGGGAGGAGAGGAGGACGTGAAGGGAAGGCAGGGACAAGGGGAAAAAAGGAGAACCAAGACCTGTCATGTAAAGGTACAAGATCCCGATAATGAATGTAACTATACTGTATACCTAAAATGTACCAATAAACTCAATGAGGAAAAAAAATGTTAGAAATTTTATAGTCTATTTTTGTTAAAAAAAAAAAAAGGGAGATGGAAAAGAAGATCTGGGCATAAGGTCTTGCTTGAAATCCTAGCAGCTGGGAGGCTAAGGAAGGAGGATCACCATGATTTTGAGGCTAGCCCAGGCTACGTAGTGAGTTCAAGCCCAGCCTGAACTACATAACAAGACCCTGTCTCAAAAAACAAAATTAAAAAAAGATGGAAAGGAAAAAGACTATATAAACAACCAAAGACAACAAAATGGCAGGAATGAATTCTTAATTATCAATAATAACCTTGAAGGGAAACAGATTACATTTTCCAATCAAAAGACATAGAGTAGTTGAACAGATTTTACAGAGTCAACTATACACTACCTACAAGAATTGACTTTACCAGTAAAAATACACATAGACTAAAAGTAAAGGATTGGAAAAAGATTATTCTTGCAAATGGAAACAAAAATGAACAGATGTGTTAGTCATTTTTTGTCAATGGGACAAAATACCCAACAGCTACAACTTAAAAGAGGAGAGGTTTATTTGGCTCATATTTCAGTCCATAGTCAGCTGTCTCAAGGTATGACAGCATGGCAGAAGAGATCTGATTGTGACCTTGTGGACAGGGTGCAGAGAGAGAAGAGAAGAGTCAGGGAGGGAAGATGGACCCTTCCAGGCTCTGCTTCCTGATACTCGCCTCTTCCAACCAGACCCTGTCTCTTAACAGCAAGTCAACTATAAGCCCCATAATCCAATCACCTTCCCAAAGCCCTGTCTATAAGTGCTTGAGGCTGTTAGGGGACACGTAGATATAAGCCATAACAGCATGAGTATCTATATTTATATCAAATGAAATAGATGTCAAGCCAAAACTATAAAAAGAGGCACAGGACATTGTCTAATGCTAAAAGGATCAAATAAACAAGAGGAAATAGTGAGAATAAACATGTATCTACCCAATTCTGGAGCATTAATTATATAAAGCAACCATTATTATATCTAAAAAGGAAGAAAGATTCTAATACAGTAACAGTCAAAACATCAACATTCCTGGCCCCAGGTCTCCAAGACTTAAGGGTCACCATTAAATGAAAGGAAATATGGAGAAATGGCTCTCAGTTAGTTTCAGGAAAGTACAAGGTGAGTCTGGATCATGTTTGGGGGTCTGGAAATAATGAGTTCAAAGAATGAGTCAAAAGTACGCAGAAGCCAGATTGTAGAAGATCTTGCTGGACAAAGGTGGGCTGTTTCAGGTATCGGAATATAAAGTTACTAATGTTTCATCACCTAAAGAATAAAGTAGGAAACCAGTGGCCCATACTGACATAAATAAAGTCATTAAAAGTGTGGTGAGGATAAAGATATTTAAATACCTATAAAGTATGTCGTCTGGATATTTCTTACCAAGGGAAGATGTTCTTAGAGTGAAGATGTCTGAAAGACACCACTTTAAGTGATCAGTGTCAATCCTATGATTAAATATCCGAGCTGAACTTGTTCCCCCCAAAGGGTGCTGTGAAAAAAACTCAATGTCACAGAACTACATAACCCATTTCTAAATAAATGTTCAACTGTATAGAATAAAACCTACTTGGTTGTGTTGTAAAATTCTTTTATTTATTTATTTATCTATCTATCTATTTATTTATTTATTTATTTTTTTGTGTCGGGGATTGAATTTGGGACCTTGAGTTTATAAGGCAGGCAGCAGAACCACTGAGCTAAATCCCTGGCCCTATAATTCTTTTTAAAGAGCAACATGTGCTGGATGTTATAGCCAATTCAGTAAGGCAAGAAAAAGAATTAAAGGGCATGTAGATAATTTGACATGACCACGTATGTAGAAAATCCTAAGTAATCCTCAAAAACAGACAATTGTCCTACAAAATGAGTTCATCACTTTGGGATTCAATAACAATTTAAACAAATCAATTGCATTTCTCCTACCAATGAACACATGGTCCCCGAATTTTAAAAAATATCATTTATCATAGTTTTCATACAATGAAATATGTGCATAAGATTTATATGGTAAAAACTACAAACACCGGTAGAAAAAATATCAGAAATCTAAATAAGTGGAGAGACATTTCATGCTCAAGGACTGGAAGACTCAACATAGTATATATGTCAATGCCCCCCACCTTTTAAACTTTCCATCCATAACTGCCCATTGAATCTCCTTTGAAACCATCCCCGTAGGAAGATTGGGGAATCTCATTGCCACCAGAGAAGGGTGGAGGTCCAGGCTCCTTAGTCTGCCTAGGCTGGCATGAGAAAGGGCTGGGCACAGAGTTTTCTGTGATGTTTGGTTGGAGTAGAGTGGTCATTGTCTAACAGTTTTATCTTGTTAGCCTGTCCTTTCTCTGGTGTTTTTGACTAGAGAAGTATTTTTTGTGAGGAGGAGGAAGGATTTTTTTTTTTGTCCCGGCCCATTGATGTTTTCATGTTATTGGCTTCTTCAGCTCCAAGTCTAGTACATAAAAGGCAAAAGAAGTCAGGGGAACATTCCTTTGGTGTTGTTCCTTGGGTCCTGTGGTTCCCCAGCCAGTTTTCTTTCTTCTCTCTACCTTTCAGTTTGTCTCTCTCTCCCCCTCACTCTCATCTGTCATCTATCTTCTTCTTCTGCATCATCATCATCATCATCATCATCATCATCATCATCACCACCACCACCATCATCATCATCATCACCTATCTGGTGTCCAGGGTTTTTAATTGGACACTGTAGACTTTAAAAACTCTGAATGTAAAGCTGAGCATAGACACATTAGATTAGGCTGTATCCATTTGCCTTTCCCTCGGGAATTAGCCTCAGTTGCTATCTTTTTTGTCACCAGCTAAAGGGATGTAGGAATGGGAGAACATTGGACTAACTAGAATAGAAATAATCTCTTATATTACTTTTTAGCCAATTAGATTGTCCTAAATCCAGAGACAGCTCTTGAATGCCCGGGAGAATTGGGTGAGAATGATCAACTGACCTCAACATGAAAAAATAGTCTCTTTCTGTGTATCTTCTGCCTCACTCAGGACCAATTCCCACAGCTGACTACAGACACAGGCCCTGAGATGTGTCGCAAGTGTCTGCCAGGTGGGTGTTAAGGAGTTACACTTCCTCCCTCTCTTCCTGTCACCTGCTGTGTGACTCCAATGGCAGGTGCCAGATACCTGGGAGAGTGCTTTGCCAAGTGGAGGCCCCTCTTTTGTCCCACCTCCATCAGTCTCCAAACCTTAGCTAGCAGTTGTCCCCACAGGCTGTGTACCACCCCAACCCTGGATTCTTTATTTTTTGCACAGGGCATAGAACTTGGGCCCTTGCAATTATAGGATAGGCAGCAGAACCACTGAGCTAAATCCCTGGCTAGATTCTAAGTTATTTCAAATTCATGTTTGGATCATTTATAGAGCAGAAAGAATGACTCACTTGTGCTCACCGAGTGCTCAGCTTAACCCTTCAAAGCAAGGGTTTTAAATATGCCTGTTTCCAGGGACTTGTCGTGCAGAATTCCAGGGACCAGCCACCTAACAAAAAGTAGACATTTAAGAGCAGGCACAGCTTTCAGGTTGTGGCAGGGGATTGTTCTCTCACTGGTTTGGGTGCAGGAGGAGAAAGCTATTCCTAAAGTTCCCAATTAAAACAGCTTCTTAGATGAGAAAGACCAATCAAAGTCAGTAAGTCCTGGGCTGAACCTTTGCAATCTGTCCCTGCCAGTGGTGTTGAGCATCAGACTGGAGCTTGGACCTGAAAAAATACCATAGCCGCCCTGGCTACCACCCTTACACATAGATTAGGCTCAGGGTTGGAAAAAGCCTCCCCAGCTGTATGGCCCACAAAGACCCCTGGACCCTGTGCTCCTGGTGACTTGGGCCTTCCATCAAAAGACCCCACTGAAGGTCACAGATTTCTGGAATAGAGTTTCAGGGACAAGCACCAGAGGAATCAGGGTAAGAGTGAGGAATTTCAACCGTGGATGACAAAGCAAGACTGAGAGACCAGCTGAGCAGTGTTCAAGTCACAGATGCAGAGACACAGCGTGCCCTTGTCCTGCCACCCCAACCCTCCCCGCTTGTTTATTCGTCCTCCAGCCTCCCCTCCCTCCCCACCTCATGCCTAGTTCTCTCAGGAAGCATCCAGCAGAGAGGGGGAAACCTTGTTGTTCAGCCCCAGGGAGGCGGTGAGCACAGCTGCTGCCCCTCAGCTCTTGCTCTGCCTTCCCCAGAGGCTCTGGCTGGCTGCCTTTACCTTAGTCCCCAGGAGACACAGTGCCTGTCCTGCTGTTCTTCAATTGGAGTACCTTGTCCTCAAGGCTGCCTGCCAAGAACTACACTGGCTCTCCGTGGCCTGCAGCATAGACCTGCAGAATCCCAGCTCCCCATCTGGCCCTGCTGCAGCCATATCCCTGATGTCTAACTTTGAATGGAGATGCCTAGGGAGGAGCTGCAGGAAAAAAGATCCAAGTTCTACCCAACCTGGTGTAAAAGGTTAGAACAGCCCTCTCCTCTTTTAGCATCCCCTTCAGCCTGAGTCCTAGGGTATCTTTCAGAAATAAGCTTCATTAGTCTACCAGCAGAATCAGAGCCCACGTGGCCTAGGCCAGGCCCTCATCTACGAAGTAGATTTCCCAGAGGTGCCAGCAGGTTGGCCAAGTTCACAGGTTAGCTGGTTTTTCCTATACACATGCTTCTACATCAAGTAATTCTCTGTTCTGGTTTTATCTGACTTGCTGTGACTGCTGATTGGGCAGATATGGATGAAGAGGAGTTGGTAACATTGTCTGTGGTCCTGAATTTACTCTATCTAAGCCACATGCAGCAGCTCAAAAATGATCCTCCCAAAGGTGCCACTTCTAATCCCTGGAATCTGTGAATGTTATATGGAAAAAGATGTAGCTAACTTAAGAATCTTGTGAAGAGGAGTTTATCCTGGATTTTCTGGATTGGATCTAAATGTTGTCACACATTTTCTTATAGGACAGAGGCAGAGGGAGTCATGGGATAGACATACAGAAGGTACAGTGATACAAAGATGGAGACATAGTTGTAGTGATGGGACCCCAAACCAAAGAATACTGGCAACCATTAGAAGCTAGAGGTAGCAAGGAAGGGTCCTCCCCTAGAACTTCTAGAGGGATAGAGCCCTGCTGATACCTTAATTTCATGCCTTAGTCTCCAGAACTGTAAGAAACATATTTCTGTTGCTTACATCCACCAACTTTGTGGTGATTTATTATATTAGCCACATAATAAAACATATTTCTTGAATTTTAAGTAAATCAGAAAGTTCCCACTCAGGATTCCAAGCCCATTTTCTGTCATTCACAAATGTCTTAATTACTTTGTCATTGCTAGGGCAAAATACCTAACACCCACAAGTTAAAGGAGGAAAGGTTTATTTTAGCTCAGTTTGTAGAGGTTGTAGTCCATAGTTGGCTGGTTCCTAGGCAGGGAGGCGTGGCATAGGGACATGATAAAGAAGAAACAGGCTGTGGCAGGGAGACAAGAGGCAACAGCCTAAATGTTCGCTGCCACCAACATCTAAGTTGAGCCTTCCCATTATCCACACCCAGAACTATGCTAAACAATCTATGGACTAATTTAGTTATCATGTACCCTGGACCCTAGATTTCACAACCTGTGAAAAGCCCTATCTATGAGGCTCTGGAGGAACATCTACATATATAAGCCATGAAAGCAACCAAAAGAGTCTTAATTTAGATAATAGTTTAAGAGAAAGGAGACAGATAAGAGAAAAGGAAGAGGTATTATATAGGGATGGATGAAGGAGAGGAGAGGGGAACTTTGAGAGTTGATAAAGAGGATGAGTTTCTACCAGTGTGATTATGTGGACAGTGTTGTGAGAAGAAAAAGGCAGATGAAGGCAGCACAGCAATGGAAATCATCTAGGATACTCTGTGGTAACAGCAACCAATGAACTGTTGTGCACTGAACGCTTATGTCCCTCCAAAGTTATATGCTGACACTTAATCTCCAGGGCAATTATATTGAGGTGTGGGGATGTTACAGTGGTATACAACAATAATAGCCCAGGTTCTTGTGTACAACGAAGAAAGAATTGCCAGAGGTACACCCAATAGTAGGTAGCAAGCCTGTGAATTTATTGAAGATGATGGCAACTTGTGTTCAGGGCAAGTTCTTGCCACAAAAGGTATAACACAGAACAAGAAAGGTGTCAGAGTTACAGAAAAGCATGGCACACAGGTCAAAGAACACAAAAGTAGCAACAGCAACAACAAAAGGGGAGGATAAATCAGGCTTTCAGAATTTAAAGGCCAAACACATCTGCTTAAATGCTTCCCACTAAATCTCTAGGTGTGGTTGACAGGAATGATTGACAGCATGCTGAGTCATCTTAGGGGATCTCAATATGTATACATGGCCCAGAATTCACTGTGAATTTAATTATACTTATAATATATATAGTACATATTTATGAACAAAGTAACGAGATGGGTGTGGGGTAAAAGTGACCAAAGGTCAGCCTAGGACTAGAGCACATACTTGTGCTCTCACTTAGTGCATCATTGAACTCCTGAGCTTTTGCTCTTCTGTTTTCTGCCCCTCTTAGGACAATGGGATCAGGAATAACTGTAAGGTGCTGTACAGAATTGAATGGAAAGGAGGGACTCCTTCATCTCCATTGTTTCTCACTGTGCTAGGGACTGCAGGGTGACTAGGTGATGAAGGTGCAGGCCTTATGAATAGGATTAGTTTCCTTGTGAAGGAGGTTTATGGGTGCCACTGGCTATGAGAAGATACTCTATCCACTTCTTGCAAGGATACAGTGACAAGGTGTCATCTACAAAGCAGAGAAGAGCCTTTACCAGACTCCGAATCTGTCAGTGCATTGACCTTGAATTTCCCAGTCTCTAGAATGGTGAGAAAACACTTTCTGCTGTTTTTAAATTATCCAGTCTGAGGTATTTTGTTATCACCACATGAATATATTAGGATAGGAGCCATAATTTTTGTTGTTTGCCTCTTTTTCTGTATGATCTTTTTGTTTGTAGCATCTCTAGTCATAATATTCACTTTTAAATGTATTTATTAGTGACTATTAATCTTTTAAATGTTGGGTTTCAATGTGTATAATATACTCAGTGCAATTAGAAACAATGGAGCTGAGGAGTCACTTCCTTTCATCCATTCACATTTGAGCAGTGCTCTAAGGACATTCCATCTTGCACTATACTAAGAGAGATAGAAAATAAAATAAAAGCTAGGAGATTGCTGATGCTCTAGCAGAGAGCATCACAGGCTAGGTTTGAGGGCCCCAGAGGCTGTAAAGAACTTAGCCCATCCCTTTAAAATAAGTATGCAGGTCCGCCGACTCTCATCATGGAAAAAGAATTTTCAGAATGCATCAATAAAAAGAATCATAAGAAAGATATTTTAGAGAAAGATATAGGATGCCCTCAAGAAAGGAGTGTGGGTGCTCAAAGAAAAGAGGAATGATTCAGTTGGGGTAGGGTACACATTTAAAGGCTAGCATCAAGCCGGGTGTGGTGGCGCAAGCCTGTAATCCCAGCACTCAGGAGGCTGAGGCAGGAGGATCGCTGTGAGTTTGAGACCAGCCTGGAGTTCCAGGTCAGTCTCAACTACATAGTGAGATCCTATCTCAAAAAACCTAAAAAAAATTTTTTTTAAAAATAAAGGCTATTATCAATATGAGTGATCTCAAGTGTGTTAGCTTCACTCTCTGCCAATTTAGTGTGAACCATCCACATGTGTTTGAAGTAGAAATATGCATTGTATATGCTATCTGCACTGTAGCTGCTTTCTGGGCTGAAGGAAGCTGAAGAAAAAGACAATTTGCTGGTGAACGGGAATGGGCAGATCCATGTGTAGCTGAAAGGGACTTGCCCAGGTTTGTTCTGAAGCTTGTGTTCTGAAGCTGCGGTTCTTTAAAGGTACAACTTTAAATTCTCAACTTCCTGGTCTCCTTTCTATCTAATTTTATTTCTGCTCTCCTACCTCAAGAGCACATGCATGTAGGATGTCCTAGGCCAGTGTCAGCAAAGCACGGCAGGCACACAGAGCCCTCTGTTGGCACACAAGCCAAGTCACCTCAGCATCGCCCCAGCCGCCGAGCCGTGGATAACGGCACATTACAACCTTTTTATGTTTCAGTGAAGAGCTGTTTGTATCACTGAAAGCTCTGTTACCGTGTTTTTCTTTTAAGACAAAAAGTGTTAATGTAGGAGTTGTTATTTCTAAACTAAAACCTCAGTATTCAGGTTTCATTGCAGTTCTGGCACTTTGCGATAAATAAGTGGGTTTAGGGTTGCAGTTTGGTCATTTGTCTCTAAAAGTTTCGGCATCACTGTCCCACGCTGACCCTTGATGGCCTTTAATATTTCCACCTCATTACAGATCTATAAATATGTGCTACATGTCGGAAATATAATTAAGACCCAAATAAATTCTGAGACAAGCATGCCTGTTGAGAGGCCTTATATGAATCAGCATCCTGTCGATCATTCCTATCTATCCTAGAGACTCAGGGAAAGGCACCTAAATGGATGCACCTGGCCTTTAAATTCCAAAAGCTGATTTATCTGCCCATTTTTCTGTTGTTGCTACTGCTACTTTTGTGAGCTTTAACCTGTGTGCAGTGCCCTTCTGTCACCCTGACACCTTTTTTCCATCTGTGCCCGAGCTGATGGTACCCTGAACTTGGTCTGAGCACAACTTCCCATGATCATCAACAAGTGCAGATGCTGACTACCTACTACTGTGTGTACACTTGGCAATTCTTTCCTCATGGTACACAAAAGCCTGGACTATTATTGGCCCACTCCACTGTAACACTCTGATCATATCTGTTTTCTATTACCTCCTTATCTCCCACTTCCCCCTTATTTCCTTCTTCTTAAGAAGAATTTCTTTGCATTTACTTAAGCATATTCTAAGGGCTGGAGATTTAGCTCAGTGGTTCAGCTGCCTGCCTGGCAAGCACAAGGACCCGAGTTCGAACTTCGGTACCAAAAAATAAAAAAGGCATATTCTATTGAGCTAGTATGTGGTCTATTTTGGAGAAAGTCCTATTTGCTACTGAAAAGAACATGTATTCTCTTGTGTGGCAGGACATTTTGTAGATATGTACTGAGTCCATTTGTTTAAAGGTTTTACTCAGTTCTGGTATTTCTTTGTTGATTTTTTGCCTAGTTGGTCTATGTAATTGTGATAGTGGGTTCTTAAGATCCCTCATTACAATTGTATTAGTGCTTATTTTATTTTTCATATCCCTTAGTGTTTGTTTTAGATAATTGGGTGTGCTGTTATTTGGTATATATATATTTATGATTGTTACCATTTTCTCTTGGAGTGTTCCCTTAACAAGTATGTAGTGACCTTCTTTGTTCCTTCTGATTAGTCTTGGCTTGATTTGTCTGCAAATAGAGTAGCTACCCTGATGTTTTCCTGGATCCGGTTATATGGAATATTATTTTCTATCCTTTGACTTTCAGTCTATGAATTTCTTTTGGAATTAGTTATGTTTCTTGCATGCAGCATATTGTTGGATCTTGTCTCTCAATCCATTCTGGCAATCTGTCTCTTTTGATTGATGATTTAAGAACATTCACATTGTTTGGTACATCTGATAGGTATTCAATTATTATTGTTATTATATTATTTTTTTGTTGTTTGTTCCCTTTCTTCCCTTCTATTTTATTGCTTGCCTTTCTGGGTGTATTAATTCTATTGGGATTCTCATAATTATTGTCTTTTTCTAGAATATCCTTCAGAACTTTTTGCAGTGCTCATTTGGTGGTTATGAATTTCTTCAAGTGTTCTTTACAAGGATGTATCTTATTTCTCCATCAATTTTGAAAGATATTTTTGTGGGGAACATCACTCTGAGTTTGAGGTTGTTTTCTTTCAGGACTTTGAAATAATTCGCTCCAAGCTCTCCTTGCCTTAAGGTTTGGGTAGAGAAGTTTTCTGTGATTCTGATGGGCTTTCCTTTGCAGGTGATTATTTTCTTTTCTCTAACAGATTTTTATATTCTGTTCTTGTGTTGAATGTTTGGAATCTTGATTGTTGTATGCCTTGGTGTAGTTCTTTTCTTATCATAGCTAATTAAAGTTCTGTATGTCAAATTCTTTGCGCATGCTTCAGAAGTTTTCTGCCATTATTTCTGTGAACAGTTTTTTTTAATGTCCTTTGCACCCTCTCCTGATTTTTCCTTGCTCCAATCAATCTTACATTATTCTTTTTTGCATTGTCTAGAAGCTGTTGCATTGATTTTTTATGGTCCTGTGTTATGTATAAATATCTTTCTTTTGATGATCACTAACTAAAAACCTTTCTTCTAGATCTAATATTCTGTCCTCATGTTGGTTAATACTGCGCATATACTTTAAATAGTATTTTAATTTCTTGGATATCTGTCTGAATTGGTCTCATTGAATCCCTACCTTTCCTATATTGGACATTTATGGTTTTCATCATTTTTGTAAGCTCCTCTATATTTTTATCTGTATCTATTCTAGATTCACCACCCATGTTCTTAACTATGGTCATCTCTGTAGTTATTTGAGAAATTATTTATGATTAATTTTTTTCTAAAGCATCATTCATTTGCCTTGCTACCTTCACTGTTACCACTTCAGAAAGTTCAGACAGGTGGCTTTTGATTTCTTCCACCTCACTGCCCCCTGGATTTGCCTTGGGTGAACAGGGGACCTGGAGCTGCATCTTGCTTCCATGTTTTTTCATTTTCTTTTTCTTTCTTTCTTCTTTTGTTTGCTTGTTTGTTTTCTGAATTGAAACTTATAAATAGCTTATGATAAGTAGCTTTATTTTTTAGTATTGAGACCTCTTTAAAATGATTCCTTTTAGAGAAGCCTTCTAGGCATAGCTGGCCCTTGGCCTTTAAGTCTGTCCCAGGATCCTGCCTCTTCTGTTTATTAGGGATGAAGATTGTAGCCTGTTTGGCCTAGCTGCCAGTTCTTTGGTACTGGACTTTAGTATTTTATGACCCTTAGATAATCTTGTTATTGGAATACAAGTAAGATCAATTGATCACAACTGTGTCACCTTGGCCAAAGTAGTACAGAAAGTAATAACAATAGCATCAAACACAGGCTGGAAAATGACAAACTCTGATGACTAAAACTTAATCACCTTTTACCCTAGGTACAAGATTTATAGTTATGTAACAAAATCTAAGATAAATCAGAAAATTATACATAGTAAATATCCACTAAATACAGTGATTTTACCTGAAGGGGAGAAAATGTAAAATGAAGAAGAAAAACTAGAAAAAGAAAAGAAAAGAAAGAGATTAAAAGCAAGGGTGAAGGACAAAGGAAGATTACCCAAGCCTCAGGAAACTAGTGAAGACGTTAGGAAGAAAGGAAAGAAGGAAAAAGCAAAAGCAAAAGTTAAACAAAAACAAAAGAAAGAAAGAAATTTACACTATCAAAAAGAAAAACATAATAAAAACAAATTTTTTGTTTATAGGATTGTTATTTTATTTTAATGTAATACAAGTAAATACTAATAAATAAAATATAAAAACAGTTCTATGAAAAATAATTTTTCATAACAAAATAGAGAATAACAATTGTAAAGACACTGTGTATCATGATCTTAGAATATATTTTTAATTGCTATTCTGTCTCTCAACTTATTTCCTAATACCATTATAGCTTTTTTTTTTCTTTCTTTCTTTCTTTCTTTCTTTCTTTCTTTCTTTCTTTTTTTTTTTTTTTTTTTT
>NW_022900949.1:43309179-43323530 GCF_012274545.1 Fukomys damarensis | reverse complement strand
TTTTTTTTTTTTTTTTTTTTTTTTTGGTATCATGGATTGAACTCAGGACTTTGCACTTGTGAGGCAAGCACAGTGCCACTGAGCTAAACCCCTGATCCCCTACCATTTCTTTTTTTAAAAAAATAAAACATTTTAATTATTAACAAAGTATCTCATACTCAGATAATTTTGAACAATTTCTATTTCACAATACCTATGATATATTTTGGTACTTATTTATACTTTCAGTTTCTCAAGTCAGAGAGACAATGTGATATTTACATGTGTGTTTGGTTCATTTCACTTAAGAGTATTGTCTCTAGGTGCATCCATTTATCTAGAAATGTTTCAAGTATATCCTCTTTCTGGCCGAATAGTACTCCCTTATATTTAAAAAAAACACATTTCTTTAACCATTCATCAGTTGATGGGCATTTGGGCTATTTCCAAGATTTAGCCATTACTGACTGTGCTGCTATAAACGCGGATGTGCATATTTTGCTGTGGTATGATGCATTTAATTCTTTGGGGAAGATATCCATAAGGGAAATAGCTGGGTCAAAGGGAACCTCTAGTTCTAGTTTTTAGAGGAATCTCCACAATGATTTCCACAGTGGTTGTTCCAGTCTACACTCCCATCAATAGCGCAAGATGGTTCCTTTTTTCCCACAACCCCACCAGCATTTGCTGTTAAATTGATTTCTTGCTAACAGCCGTTCTTTTTGGATTGCTATGGAATCTCGGCATTGTTTTAATTTGCATCTCTCAAATGACCAGTGATGTTGAACATTTTTTCATGTGCTCATTTGCTGTTTTTACTTCTTCATTTGAGAAGTATGTTTTGAACTCAGATGCCTGTTTTTGGATTGGGTCTTTAAATCTGAGGGGAAGAACAAAAATGTTTAAAAAACAAAAAGCAAAGGAAAAAAAGAAGAAAACTGTCTGGTGGGGTCTATACTTTTGTGACAATGTCCAACTCAAGGTGTGACTCTGCTGGTAGACAAAGGAGAAAGTCAGAGCCTAGATCCACGCTGTATAATCCCCAGAACATTAGCAGTAAGATTAGGATGGGGTGCTGGTTCTCAAACTTTCAAATCTACAGAAATTCAGCCTAAACCTGGCCTCTGGTCATGGGGAAGGGACCTGAGGCATGTAGCTTATTATACTCTGGGTATGTCTTGCTGGTTTGACCATGGATGTCTTCCTTGGTTATCCCTCATCTCATCACCATAGGAATTTAACACTGGGAGCCCTGAGATGAAGCCCACCTGTGGCTTCTCTGAGTCCTGGGATCAGTTGACCCCTCCCTAGAATGGCATCTGACCAACCACCTTCTCCAGAGGATATGGCAGATGCTTGGGCTGGAGTCACAACCAGCTGTTGTTATTCACAATACCCACAGCTTTGTTCTTCTGGTGTATTTCTCACTGAAGGCCCCTGGAGTCACCCACTTTCATTGTGCCTCTCTAGATTCTTTCTTTCTCACGAGCCTCAAGCCAGAAACTAGGGAGAAAGTATAGACTGCCCCTTCCTTTTTCTGCACTGTGGCCGATCTCTTCAATTTCTCTGTAGGCTCCATCTTTCCCTTCAGATCCTCCCTTGGTCCCAGGGATCCATCTCCCTCCTTTTTTTCCCCCAAGTTGTTATTTTCCAGTGTCTGGATTCTGAATCTCAAAAAGGCTGATTTGTTGTTACTGTCATCTTCCCAGAAGTCTATTTTTATTTTGTTTTGCTTTGTTCTTTTTTTGCTTGTTTGTTTGTTTTTTGAGACAGTCTTGTTATGTAGTTCAGGCTGGCCTTGAACTCATGGCAATCCTCCTGGTTCACCCTCCTGAGTGCTGGGATTGCAGGTGTGTGGTACCACACTAAGCGCTAAGACCATAACACTTTAACTTCATCCATTTCCCTTTCTAACTTATGTAATTATTGTTTAACATCAGCTACAAGCATTTATTTCTCCCTTCACATTTACTAATTTCATTGATCCTAAATCTCTGCCTGCCATCTAGGCTCATTTTCCTTCTTCCTGAAGCATACTGTCCCAATCTGTTTTCTGTTGTTTTAACAGCATACCATAGACTGGGTAATTTATAAGGAAAATAAGTTTATTTTGTTTTTGTTTTTTATTTTTAAAACAGGGTCTTGTTATGTGGTTCAGGCTGGCCTTGAACACACTATGTAGACCAGGCTGGCCTGGAACTCATGGAAATACTCCTGCCTCAGCCTCCTGAGTGTACCACCATGCCTGGCAAGAAGTTTATTTTGGCTCACTGCTGTGAAGGCTGAGAAGTTCAAGTTATGGCACTGGTTTCCACTCAACTCTGGTGAGGGTCCTGTGTTCCTTCAACTAGTGATGGAAAGTAAGTAAGCCAGTGCCTGTGAAGAGACAAATGGAGAAGCAGACTTGTTTTACAACAATTCACTTTCTCTTATAGTATTTCATAGTCCTTTTGGTCACTACTTCTACCAATTGAGTGGATATGGTTATATCTCCTACACAGTGGTAAATACCCATAGCACCACACAGCATGTGTAAGAAGAGTGATGGAGAAAATTATGAGATCAAAATTGACCACAGCTCAGGGATTAAGACACCCTCTACATAGTTGAGACTTCTTCAGGGAAAGGCTCTATGGAAGATGATGCAGCAATCATTCATTTTTTACCTGTCAAAGGTAAATAAGGACTCTAAGTAAAAATATGTGCACCTGAATCCAATCACTCATCAGGGTCTTTTCTTGTGTGGTCCATATACAGTCCCTTTCTTGTACAGTTTGTTAAGAAAACAGAAGGAGCAAGGCCACATTATCACTTGAAGGCCCTCTCTTTTGCCTTTTCCTCAGGCCCTAGCTGGCTCTGTATATGCTTCTCTTGGCCCAGATCTCTTATCCTTAGTTCCAGCCTTCTTTACTCTGCTTCTGTGGACACTTGGTGCTGTTTTGATAGATAAATCTCGATGCTGCTCAGCATGCATCTCTCCAGCTCTCCTTAATGCTTCCCAAAGAAGTACACTGTTCTGTTTTCAAGATTTCATAGATGTTGGGAAATAATAAAGGCAACATTGTGATGAAGTCTGAAGCCTTCATTCAATATCCATTCCCAAACACTTGCTCCTTACTACACATTAGATGGTACAAGAAACTCAGGTACCTATAACCTTGTGTTAACATCTCAAGGCTAATACTTACATTGGCTTCTAGAGGAAGCCAGACATCCAAAGATTAACTGTGATAATTAGGGCCAGGCTGAGGGACAAGTTCCATCAGGACTTCCTGTCAGACCAAGTTCTCCTGGACTTTACATCTCCATCTACATGTTCTCCATGGCTCTGGGTCATAGCTGTGATGAGAGTCAGGAAGGCTTTTTTATTTTGTTTCCCTTCATTACAGCAAGCATGGTTTTCCTTGGGCTAGCTCACATGAAGAGCCAATACAGGGAAGAGGGTATCCTGGAGATACAAGTAAAGATTTGAATAGCACAAAGGGTAGCTCTGGAACTCCCGAGTACTGCAATGCTTCTCACTCTGGTCTGTTGCCCCAGCCTGGCTAATTCTCTTATGTTCTAATTTTTCTTGTTGCTATCATTTTTGCATGATCGCTCTTCTCTTTGTTTTCTGACTTTACTTGTGGCCTGGTCATGATCACCCATCAGCCCTCATGCATCTATCTATGCACATGACCCTTGGCTCTGCTGTACCTCTGTAGATTGCAAGTGTGTCTATTTTTCACAATTAGAAATTCAGGGTATATGAAAGCTAATACTATTTTATGTGTGTTTGAAGACAACATTCTACATATATCCATTAGATTATTCAAATAGCTGATTATTGTTTTCCAGTCTCCTTGATTCATGAGTGCCTGCAATAGGTATAAGTGTAAAACTTTCTGCTCTTTTCTATAATGATGTCACTTATTTATATATTTTGAAATTATGTTAATGAGTATAAAAATTTCTAAATTATTATAGCTTCTTAGAATTGTGCTCATTTTACTAGTTTAAAACAAGAGTTCACAGGCTGGGGATGTAGTTCAGTGACAGAGCACTTGCCTGCCAGGCACAAGGCCCTGGATTCAATCTCCTGCACTCCCCACGCATATACAAGTTCACAATTTTTTAAATAAAGAACCAGATATAAATATTTAGTCTTTGTTGGCCTTTCAGTATCTGTCACAACTACTCAACCCTACCACTGAGATTCAAAAACAGTTAGAAACAAAGGAGAATGACTGTGTCCCAATAAAACATTATTTATAAAAACAAGTAGTAGGTTTGATTGGCCAGTGTCAGTTTGTCACCTCTTGATATAACATAGTTTCATTCTTCATGACACTTAAAGTTCTTTTTGTTACTGTAGTTTCTTTTCATTGGAATTTGCCTGCTGGATCTTTTTTCCTATTTATTTTCAAACTTTTTTGTATTACTTTTACTTGTGTCCCTTATAAACATTCTCTAAATCCATCTGATGTATTTAATTCGATCTGATTTCTAATCGTTGAATTTAACCCAATACACGTACTGTGGTCACTAATCTATTTGGACTTATTTCTGTCTCAGTCTTAGCTTCAGATCTGTCCCACCAGCAGCAGGGTAGGTTAATAGTTCAACTACTAATTGCTTGGCCTTTTGGCTAAGATCCAGCATAATAGTTCAGCTCCTGAGATCACAGACTTCACTGTAGCTCTGAGTTTGTGTGGCATCTGCAATCTCCCCAGAGTTCCTGTAGCTACTTACACATGCAGATTCGTGTTCCTCTCCTCTTTCACTCAAAAGGGAGTGTGGTGGGATACAAACGATAGCCAGAGACAAGATCAAGGTGTGTACGCCTCCCCTTGACACAAGGAACCACTGTCTTAGTGTCCCACTGGTCTTTTATGTTATCCCTGTCGCATAGGTGCACAATCAGTTTTACAGCCTGCAACTCTCCTGGTCCAGTCAGAAGGACTCACAGTCATCAAACTAGATAACTAGACCCTGGTGCATAGCTTTCTGTTAATCACACAGAGACATGACAAGAGAAACCAAGGCCAAAGTCATATGGATCCAATTGGTAAAGATATATTGAGCCACTTTAAATTCAGATAGTGTTTGTATGGTCCTTGTATCACATAATAAAAGACACAACACAAAAGTGGCCCAATGATTGCCACACAAATTTCAGGATACCTCATCTCTGAGGAGCCAGTTTCAGATTACAGCTGAATGGTTTATATTCTGTAGCGCTTACTCTGCATTTGTGTACCAAGCTCCTCAGTGTTCCTCAAACATGCAGAGACTTTCCTGAGCCAGTGCCTTCATACATGATCATCCCCAAAACGGCAGCTCAATGTCCTCTCTCCCTCCTGCACCTATCGTGGAACTTCCTCTGATCACATGGCTAAAAAGACACCCCTCACACACAAATCTGGGCATGCTCTATCTCCCTTCCCTGCTCATTTTTTTCTCTGCATCAAGTATTACCAACTGAACACTGTTTCACTGCCCTGTAAGTGTAGTAACCTTGCCTACTTTTTCTTTTCACTGCTCTGACCCCCACCCCACAGCAGTGCCTGGCATATAGAGCATGCTCTATAAATAAATATTGAGTGAATACATTTGCTCAAGGCTAGTTAAATAAATCCCACCTTCTACCCTCTTAGCACAGGCCATTCTGCCTTGGTCACAGGGCTTGGCCATGGGTTCAAAGCAACACTAAGCTCAGAACTTCTGTTGAAAGGTTTGGTCATTCATTAAAAAGTATTGAAACACTATTATGTGCTAGGTACTAGTTGAGGCATTTGTTAAAGCAGAGGATAAGACAGATAAAGCCCTATCTGATGTTTTTTTTTCCCCCATGGGACCAGCATATGTGCTTTCCACATATGGGGGGAAACGGCCATTTGTGACTTCTGTGCACTGACAAAGGGGTTTATGAAGCTCATCATCTAGTTATAAAATAATAATCTTTACCAACATGGGTCTGTGGATTTCAAAGATTTCTATCAAAGCTTTCTAATGTGTTTAAATCGCCAATCAAAATAATTAAAGAAACCCTAGTGCTGATATTTTTCTCTCCCCTAGAGGGAGCTCCTCATCAGCCTAGTTTAGATGCCTGGGAAAAACACATTCAGAAACTAGATCCTTTGAAGTGTTTCCTTTTTTTCTCTCTCTCTCATTTTTATTAGTATATATTTTAGTAACATAGTAAATACATCCATTGAGGGGGAATTGATACACATACATATCACATCTTCAACCTTTTTATTTCCCCACCCACTCCTTGCCTCTTGTCTCCCACATCCCCAGATCCTTTTCCCATCCTTCAAAGAACTCTTGATTCATTGATCCTTTGTACTTTTTAGTTTCAATTTCACTAATTTATGCTCTGATCTTTATAATTTCTTTCTTTCTATTAGTTTCAGATCTGGGTTGTTCTTGTCTTTGTAGGATCATGAGATGTATCATTAGGTTATTTATTTTGGACTAATTTATTCTTTTTTTATTTATTCTCTTTATGTGTGCATTCACAGCTATAACTTTCCCTCATAGAACTTCTTCCATTACGTTCCATAGGTTTTAGTATGTTGTACTTCCATTGTTATTTGATTCTACAAGCTTTTTAAATTTTTTTCTGATTATTCAGTGATGTATTATTTAATATCCTTGTGTTTGCATAGTTTCTGCAGCTACTTTTGCTAGTAAGTTCTTGCTTCATTGTGCTTTGATCTTATAGTATGCATGGGGATTATTTAAATTCTTTTATGTTTATTTAAGCATGCTTTAGGGCCTACAATAGGTCTACTTTGGAAAAAGCTCCACGGACTGCTGAGAAAAATGTCTATTGTCTTGTTGGATGAGATGCTCTGTAGATATCTGTTAGGGCCATTTGTTCCATGGTGTAGTTTAACTCTGATGTTTCTTTATTGATTTTTTTGTCTGGTTGACTTGTCTAATTATGCTTAGAGTATTGAAGTCACCCACTACAACATTGGTATCTGTCCTTTTAAATCTGGTAGTTTTTGTTTTATGAAATTGGATGTGCACAGATGTTTACAGTTGTTATCTCTTCCCGTTGAATTGTTCTCTTTACTATATGTAGTACCCATCTTTCTCTCTTTTGATCAGTTTGGCTTGAAAGTCTTCTGTGTCTGAAAATAATAGCTTCTTCTTGTATGGGGGCTCTGGATGAATGGAGTACCATTTTCCATACTTTCATTTTCAGTTTATCTACTCCCTTTGGGCTGAGGTGTGTCTCCTATGGGCAGTATACGGTTACATTTTTGTAAAAATGTAGGCTGCCAGTTTGTGTCTTTTGATTGGGGCATTAAGACTATTGACATTGACAGTTATTATTGTAATATTTTTACCAAATCCTGTAATTGCAGTTTTTTTTCCAGTGTTGATATTTTTTCCTTTTGTTTAACTACTTTACATGTTAGCTGTCTATTTGCCTTTGGTCTCTTTGGTGCTGCTGGCCTCCCTATCTCAGTCTAAGATTCTCTTAGGTATTTTCTTTTATTTATTTTTTTTAATTTTTAGATTGAGTTTATTGGTACATTTTAGGGATACAGTACAGTTACATTCATTATTGGGATCTTGTACCTTTACACAACAGGTCTTGGTTCTCATTTTTTCCCCTTGTCTCTTAGGTATTTTCTGCAATGCTGCTTTAGGGGTCATATATTTCTTTAGGATTTTTTTTTTTTGTCATGGAAAGTCTTTACTTCTCTGTCAATTTTGAAAGCTAATTTTACAGAATATAAAAGTATAAGTTGACAATTGTTTTGCTTTAGGCCTTGAAAGACTTCGCCCCAGGCTGCTTTACTGGCCTTTAGACTTTGTGCTGAGAAATCAACAGTTATTCTGATGACCTTGCCTTTATAAGTTACTTGTTATTTTTCTGTAACAGCAATTGGTATTCTCTCCTTTCGTTGAATTTCTGGAATTTTGATTACTCATGGAGAAGTTCTTTTTTGGTTGTTGAGAGGTTTTTCTAATCATGGAAAGGTTCTTTTCTGGTAGTGGCTATTTGGAGTTCTATACACCTCTTGTACTTGAATATTGAATACTTTCCGTGCATGTGGAAAAAAAATTTGCTGTGATTTCAGTGACTAAATTTTTTAATATTTTCAAGTCATCCCATAATTCTGAGGTTAACATTTTTTTTTCAGTCATCTAGCAGCTGCTGGATACAGCTTTCTTGGTGTCTTGTTTTGAGGGTATGACTGAGTTTGTGATCTCATATATTCATCTTGTGTTCTTTTTCTGACCCTCTGTCCTCACACTGGTCAAAACTACTACCTAGGCTTTCCATTGAATTTTTCATATCATCTAGCTCTGCTTGCTTTCTTTTCATACTTTCTAATTCTTTTCTTAAGTAGTCATTCATGTCTTTTATTGTTTTGCTTAACTTGGTTTATTGTTTGTTTCTTCAAGCTCATTGAATATTTTCTTGATAAAATCCTTTATCTGTTTAATTAAATTCTCTTTGAACTCACCAAACATCTTACGCATTTGGTTATATATTTCTTCTTTTATCTCTTCAAACATTTTGACCATTTTGCTTTTTGGTTCTTTGCCTACAGCTTCCTCTACTTCAGTGTTGGTTAATCAGCTTTGGGGAGTTTCGGGGGGCATCTCATCATTTCTTATGATTCTATTTTTTTGCACTATGGGTTGAAGATCAGTTAGGGTACAGAAATTCTGTTATTATTGGAGAGATCTCTTTACTTAGGTTCTGTCTTCCTGTGATATGTCCTTGGGTTTGATTATGTTTTGTTGTTTATACCCTCTTCAACCTATTCAGCATATTTGAGGGTCTTCTTAGTGTCCAACCTTCTTCTGATGACTTGACTCAGAAAGAAGAAAACAAGCCACAATAATGTTGATAATATAAGGACAAACCAGATATTGGTGTACAATAAAAACCAATTAAAAGCAATAACTATGCCACCATGAGCAATAAAAATCAGCCAAATAATAGAGTCAAAGTCTAACTGGTTATTAACATATAGTAGGAACCAATAATAGCTTCATCTATACATTCTTAGTAGAAAAGAGATCTGCAATAATGATGACACAAATACAAATCAGATAAAGACATTTGGTAAATATCAATTAAAAGCAACTATGTCAACATCAATAATAGAAAAAAATTCAGCAATAATAGCATAGTTAACTAAATAGCTAAAAATTAAAAAAGCTTAATAGTAATAAAAATTAAAATGGAGGGGATGAGGGAAAGAAAAAATGAAAGGAGTAAAACATGAAAAAGAAAGAAAAGGAAGATGAGGAGTGAAAAGAGAGATAAACTATCTGATTAAGGAATAAAAGAAAGTTAATGTAATTAGGTAAAAGTAACAAAAATACAAGAGAATGAAATATCAAAAAAAATAGAGAAGAAAAACAAAGAGCAAAGATAGGAAGAAAGAAATAAAAACAAAAGAATAAAAAGTAAGTCCAAAAAAGTCCTCTATGTGTTTAAGTGAGTGACTTCTTTCCAGGGCCTAAGGAATTTGAATCCCCAGATATGGGTAGGGGGTAGTGAATCACAAATGGATCTTGTTTGTTTCCATGTCTAATAGTTTGGAGTATTGCTTCCCTTTCAATTCACTGAAGAGTTTGAAAAGTAAATTGAACCATTAGATCTCTAAATTTCTTGCAGAATTCAGCAGTGAAACCATCAGGACCTGGGCTTTTCTTTGCTGGTAATTTTTAAATAGCATTCTCAATTTCATTTACTGATATTGGGTTATTTATTTATGGTTATAACTGAAATGTATTGGCTTATCCTTGTCATGTTATTTTTCTTCTATTGGTTCCCTGTCTTTACCTCTGTTTAATTGCTTGCCCTGCCTGGTGGCCTCTTTCTATTGGTATTCTTAGAGTTGTGGTCTTCATTATCTCTTTCTAAAATATCCTTCAGAGCATTTTATAGAGCTGGTTTGGTAGTTACAAATTTCTTCAGTTGTTCTTTATCATGAAAGTATCTTATTTCTTTCTCCATTGATTTTGAAAGATAGTTTTGCAGGGTATATCAATCTGGGTTGGAAGTTGTTTTCTTTCAGGACTTGAAATACTTCACTCCAAGCTCTCCTTGACTTGTGTTGAGAAATGTACTGTGATTCTGATGGGCTTTCCTTTACAGGTGATTTGTTTTGTTTTGTTTTCTCTAACAGATTTTAATAGTCTATTCTTGTTCTGAGTTTCTAGAATCTTGATTATTATATGCCTTGGTGTAGATTTATTTTGATGATGACTCACTGGAGTTTTATATGCCTCACTTACTTGTATGTGAAACTCTTTTTGGGATATTTTCTGCCATTATTTTTGTGAATAAATTTTTATGGTGTTTATATTTTCTTCTGCTTTCTCATTGACTTGTCAATCTTGTGTTGTTCTTCTTTGCATCATCTTGCAGTTTTTGGATTGATTTTTCATGGTCCCTTGCTTTTTTAAAGAAATCTTTCTTTTTGTGGTCACTAACTACAATCCTGTCTTCTACATCTGATATTTAGTCCTCAACTTGGTTCAGATGACTGCATATATTTTCAATGGAGTTTTTAATCTCTTGGATATCTTTGAACCTGTCTCATGGATTACATTTCTTTCTTATGTTGAGCATTCATGGTTTCCATTATTTCCCTAAGCTCCTCTATTATTTTTATCTGTGTCTACTCTATATTCACTGAGCAAGCTCTTCATGTTGATCATCATCCTGAGAAATTATTTATGATCTGATTTTCCCTTCAGCCTCATGCACTTGTTTTTTTGTTTTTTCATTTTTTTTAAAACTTCTGCTAATAGTATTTCAGAAAATTCAGGTGGATAGCTTCTGATTTCCTTTATTACACTGTCCCCTGGACTTGTCCTGGGTGGACTAGAGGTCTGAGGTTGCATTTTGCTTCTGCATCTTGTCATTTTCTATTTTTTAATTTTAATTTGTTTTCTGTTTTGATGCTTGTAAATTTCTTTTGGTAGATAGCTTTATTAATAGTATCAGGGGCTGGGGATTTAGCTCAGTGGTTCCACTGCTTGCCTTACAAGCACAAGGTCCCAAGTTCAATCCCCAGTACCAAAAAAATAAAAACAAATTAATAGTATCAAGGCTTCCCTAGGGAATATCTATTCCTCAGAGATGTCTTCTCTATATAGTTGGTTCTTGATATTTGTGTTTGTCCCAAGATTCTACCTTCCCAATTTATTAGAGATGAGAAATTACTATTTGGCTCAGCACCCAGCACTTTGGTACTGGAATATGGTGAGTTATGACTCCAGATGATCATTGTGCTGTCACACAAGGGAGAGCAATTTATCAAAGCAGATATAGCATCCTGGTTAAAATAGTCTGATTAGCTATAACAATACCATTAAATACAGCCTAGAAATTGACAAACTGTAATGAATGTAACTGTACTGTATACCTAAAATGTACCAATAAACTCAATGAGGAAAAAAATGTTTTAAAAACCTAACAAACTGTGCTATATACTAATTTGGTACCTTTAACCTTAGGAGCAATATCTATAGTTATACAATAAAATCCAACAAACTAGAAGCTTCTATGCATTGTTTCCATTTAGTAGAGCGATTTTACAGTGTGTGTGTGTGTGTGTGTGTGTGTGTGTGTGTGTGTGTGTGTTGGGATCTAAGATGGGTAAAGGACAAAACAGAGAGATAAATGAAGAGAACTATAATAGAAGCAAGATTGAACAACAAATGATGATCACCCAAGCTTTGGTAAACAGGAGAAGTAGATAGGAGAGAAAGAAAGGAGAAAGCAAAAGAATATTGAAGCAAACCACAAAGACCAGAGACAATGTTCACTGGCATGAAAATGTTAAAACATCAAGAAAGTCAGTTGAGGAAATAGAGAAACAAGATGAACAACAAGCAATAAAATAAAACCCTAAATAATCCCCCAAAAAACCAGACAGATAAATGAAAATAAACAAACAGAGAGATAGAGAGAATAAAATTCCACTGCTGCCCACAGTTCTATGGTAGTATTCAAGTCACAGTAGGCCAAATCTGTGCCACCAAGTCTGCTGTAGGATTAGTGCTGAGGGTGGGGCTGGTTTTGGCCTCCAGATATGGAGGCTGAAGTCTTCTGCCAGCATCTTTCTGGATGTCTCTTGACAGCCCACCTACATCTCCTTACCCTCTTTGTCTCTGCACGGCTCTCTCAGTTGCTGTGGCATCCTCAGCCAGAGACAGCCCGAAGCTGCTCCCTGTCCCATGTACAGTTGGCACTTCCCAGACTTTATATAGTCTCCTCTGTTTTGTTTTTTTTTTTCTCTCTCTCTCTTTCCTTTCATGACACTCATCACAGGGCAGAAGAGTGCTGTCTTTCCACTTGTTGCCCCGAGGGTGGCCCAAGGCTGCCTGAATCCATCCCACTTCCATGGTCTGCATCCTTCTCTGGCCACTGGTCACAGGGTAGCAAGGGTGTACTCTTCCACTTACTCCCACTGTAATCCCTTACCTTATTGTTGCTAGAGGTTCCAGTTACCCATTATGGTGCGTGGCAAAACAAAGGAGCAAAAGTTTAGTGGCCAGTCAGGGAGGGAGCAGCTTCCTGGTCACTCACCCTTGTGTATACCAACCAGATTTGTTGCCAGGCTGCAGTGTCTTCTGTTTGCAGGAAGACAAAAGAGGTCAGGGGCCTTACATCTCAGATCTATCCTATGTGGGCTGTTTGCCACATTTTTTGCAGTTTTTTTAGAAACATCCTAGAATGGTATTTCCTGTTCCATGCACCACGTGCCAGTAGCAGCACCACTGACAGCCCTATGGGCTGGTATGCTGCTTAAAGAAGTCCTGTGCCTATGTTTTGTTTGATCTGCAAGTCTCTTATTTCAGATTGATTTTGGCCTCAGGGTGTATATCTATCCCTTTCTTCCAATTACCCAGGTTTTTAGTTGATTTTCTGTGAGCAGCTCTAGTATGGCTTCTTCTCTATTCAACCATGTCAAAAGCCTGTATCTCTTCATGTGATTTTGTTGTCAAAAGGAATGTGGTTCACTCATCAAAACTCTTATAGCTGAACAATTAAAATTTTAGAAATATAATTTCCTCACTTATCACTTCTTTAAAATAAGTTGTATTGGTTTAAGATCTGTTTGCTAAAAATATAAAAGACCAATACCCTCAGATTGGTTTATAAAACAGCTGATTATTAATGGAAATGTAGAATCTTCTAACCAGGCTTAATAAAAACTTTTGCATAACTGGTAGATGCAACTGGAAAGTGAATGTTTTGATTTAGGAGGTAGAATCAACAATACCATCTTTCCTCTCTGAGTTGCAGATCTTAATGAGTTTTTTTCAGTTTAAAAGGTATATAAATCAATATCAAAGGCAACAAAGCTTAAACTTCAGACCACTAGATCACTACAGGTCAAAGTATTAAGCCAAGACTTTCCTCAAATTAAAACAAAACATGTTCTTAAAAAACCAACCACTAATAAAAGAACATAAGCAGATGGTGCCATAGCAAAAGAAACAGCTGGAGAAAAATATTCTGAACATATGCAAAGATACTTAATTCACCCATAAAAAAACTTAGGAACATATTGAAGTCATCCCATCCATGTTGGCAAGAGTGGAGAGAAAGAGGCATAATTTTATATGTTGTTGGTCAGAATATAAATTGGCAAAAATACACTGGATAGCAATTTGACAGTAGCATTGAAACTGAAAATTCACAGACCCATTGCTCTAGCAATTCTAAAGTTAGCACCCACTTGACACTAAAATCAGAAGAGGACATACAAGAAATAGAAACTATCAAGTCAATCTGATCTACAAACAAATATCAACTGAATCTAGTGGTGGTTTTCAAATAATTCTTAAATGTATAGGATAGCTCTCAGAAAAGAAAGTATATTGGTCATTGTTTTAAACTGCAAACAAAATAAACTGATTCATATTTATTTTAGTAGGAATATAAATATACTGAAACAATATTTATAGTACCTTACCAAATTTTCATGAAGACAGGAACCAGGCTCAGAAAACAAGTAGATCAAGAGAAGTTATATATCCAAAATGAGAAAAAAACACCAGGCCACAGAACCAGCCTACTGAGGCTTCCACCACTAGCCCAGAGAAAACCTTCTTGGTTTTTCTGGATCCTAAACTGTTAACTGAAAATTCCTAATAGGTACATTTGATGGCCAAAACTAGCCATGTTCTGTCTAAGCAGCCAGAAGAACCAAAGAAAGAGAAGAACTGGCATCAGCTCTATAATTAGAAGCATGCGTTTTTCACCAAGATAGGTAAGAAGAATCGCCAAGCATGAGGAAGGATCTCAGATGCCAGGTGGCCTAAAATATGACCAAGGTTGGGCTAGAGCTGTAGCTCAGTGGTAGAGCACTTGTCTAGCATGCATGAGG
>NW_022900949.1:43228997-43308519 GCF_012274545.1 Fukomys damarensis | reverse complement strand
AAAAAAAAAAAAAAAAAAAAAAAAAAGACCATGATGAAGATCTACTACTCTGAGGAGGTTTCTACAGAAGAAAATCTATTGATGTGATTTACCATATTAATAGATAAAAGAGAAAAGTCATATAATTCTCTCTACAGTTATAAATTTTGTGTGTGTGTGTGTGTGTGGTACCGGGGATCGAACTAGGGTCCTTGCACTTGTGAGGCAGGCCACCAAAGCACTGAGCTAAATCCCCGGCCCTTTTTTAAAATTTTTATTTATTTATTTATTTTGCCATTATACATTTTTTTTTCAATTTAAAAAGCTCTAAATACCAAGACCTGTCATGTAAAGGTACACGATCCCAACAATGAATGTAATTGTACTGTATACCTTAAATGTACCAATAAACTCAATAAAAGGAAAAAAAGCTCTAAATAATAAAAGTCTTGATTTAAAAAAAATGCACAACAGAATGAGAAGAAATTTACCTAATTTTTAAAAGTTTGACAAAAGTACCGCAAATAATGTCACTGGTGGGAAAGCATTAAAAAAATTAGTCAGAGGGAAAAGCAGCACCCATTCCTCCCAATGCTTTTCAATACTACAACATGGAAGGAACGAAGGAAGAAAAGAGGGAGAGAAGGAGGATGTATGCATATTGGGAAGACACTACAAAGTTGTTATTTATGATTGATAATGGTCATCTACTTTAAAAATCACAAAGAATCAAGCAACAAACCATTAGAACTATGAAATGCAGAGCCAGGGATTTAGCTCAGCGTTCTGCCGCCTGCCTTGCAAGCGCAAGGTCCTGAGTTCAATCCCTGGTACAAAAAAACAGATAAACAAACTATGAAATGCAAGGAAAATATGTTGTAGTCATGGGTTTGCAAGGGAATAATATATTAAACACAGGACATATAATTTATAGGAGTATTTATGATAATTACCCAAAAAGTCAAATGCAAAGGAGTGCAAGACAGTAACCACACACTAGAGGCCCAAAGAATCCAGCTGAGGACGTGGATCCCAGCAATGTCCCACACAAGTGCAGCTAAAGGCTTAGAGTCCCAGGCAATGTCCTCCACGAGTCCAGCCAGTGGCCTAGAGCCCATGGCTGTCTCATGCTTGCCCCTATTGAGATCTGCACCCAGAAGGCCCAAAGGCCAGTGGTGGGAGCCAGAAAAGCTACATTGGTGGGAGGAAGTATTGTGCCACCAAGCTGAGGGATCCACATTGAAGCCAGGAAGTGGTGTTCATGGTGAAGATCAGAGATCCTCTGATGAAAACAGCAGCCATTCCCAATAATAGTGAGGCCCCGAGCTCCTCCTCCGATGAAAACAGCCAAGTTCACCTCAGGAAAACCATCCAAAACAAGCTTCTTCTAATAAGATAATTTAAAAATTAATAAAAGTCTTGCCTCATTAGAAATAAGGAAAACTCCTTGAGGGAAGGCAAAATCAAAATGAAATTGAAAACTACCCATAAAGCAATGGAAAAGAGATCCTTTCCTTCTTAATAAAGCCTGGGATTGGAAGGTTTTTTACAGCCTTAAATGTCTTCATTATTGAGGAAGAAAAAATTTTTAATGTAGGAACTGAATATTCACCATAAGATTGAAAAAAAAAAGAATCCAAAATAATTCAAAATAAATAAGGACTATGGGGATAATAGTAAGTTTGAATTAATGAAACCAAAAACATTTTTCTCTTAGTTCATCCATTTTTCACTGTCTCTTGGTCCCAAGTTTATCCAAATGATTACCTTTCGGTGTTCTCTGTTATTGCTCGTTGAGGTGCTCTCTATTGTCCCCATGTTTTGTGGGTTGCTTGAGAAAGGGAGCTTGGGAAGGATGTGCCACCATGGGGAGGTTTGTGAGTCACCTGGATGCCTCCAGGGATAATCCCTTCCATGGCTGCAGGAAATCCCCCCAGAGCCACACCTACAATGCCTGATGGACAACTGTATGCGGCACCATTGAGCTCAGGATGAATTGCTTGCTGGTCTATTACTAACCAAGGAGCTAATGTGACAAAGAATTCTTGTTGACACTGTTTCTTAAGCTTTCTGTGATGCAACCTGTGATTGCTGGGTGTATCTCAGTGGCAGCTGCCTCGCTCATCTCCAGAGATGCTTGTTCCCTGTACTAGGCTATGTGGGGAGTACAGATGAGACTTGGTGCATCTTTCAGTGGACCCTGAACAAAGTGAAAGGGCTCAGATTTGTGCACATCAAGGGCTGCCCCTCATATCCTGCCCTCTTTTAGGGCCTGGACTAAGACTTTACATCCTCCAGGCCACCATGAGCTGCATTCAGTAGGAATGCCCCTTTTCTCGTCTGTTTTATAGTAGTTATTGATGAGGTGGTGGTTATGTTCTTTGAGAGTGCAGTGCAAGGAGACACAGTCACTCTGATACTGCAGATCCTGTAGGGTGTAGACCCTCTGCACACCCAGGGATCGCTCTATGCCATCCTGCAAGTAGGGCCCATAAAATATGCTGAATCCAAAGACCTTGGCTTGAACAGCAACCACTTGCCCTGTGCGACCAAAGCCGATGAGGCCCAGTGTCTCTCCATGGATTCAGGCTGCTCCTGAGGCCACCTCTCGAATCTGTTCCATGCTCTGTACCCTCATCCCTTCCCGCAGAGCTCAGAACAGCTATGTGTTCTGCCAGGAAAGATTGAGGATGTGGCAGATGGTGGAATCGGCAGACTCTTCCACCGCCGCGGACGGGATGTTGCACACAATGATCCCAAGCTTGACAGCAGCCTTGATGTCCACGTTGTCATAGCTGCTGCTAACCCACAATCACTCTCAGGGCCTTGATTTCTCATGTGTGGACTGTGTGTCACAGAAGGCCACAGTGGCCAGGTCCTTCAAGGTATTCTTCATGGTGCAGTCTCTGCTGTCCAGCAGTGCCACCAGGGGGAAGGGTGCAGGGCACCATGATTTGGGATCAGCTATCTTCAAAAATTCTGTCCAATCGCTGTCACTTGTCTTTGTCCTTATCCACAAGGGCCATTCTTTATCAAACTTTGCAAATCTCTGATTCAAAAGGCAAAGCACTCCTCTAAGAACTTAAAGGAAATCTCAGGAGTCTACCAGCATTGCACCACTATGAACCCAATATTAATCTGTCCATAAACTCTGTGTTTCACACAATGGGTTGTGCGTATCTTTAAGGGGACACAGCTTCATTGGTTCAAAACAATTTAAGTAATGAAACCTTCCTCTGAGGCCACCCAGGAGGTGGCTGTGGCTGGCAGCACCCCCCCCCAGCAAAGCATGGTTCCCAGCTTCACCCCTCTGTCCTAGGGCTGCTCCTGAGCCACCTTAAAAAATGCTATTATAGCTTTTCTTAAAGGACTAAGAGGTGGGGTTCTGGTGTCACTGAGGGAATTCGCTCAAAGTAGATGGTGTGGTGGGCATAGTGGCACATGCCTGCTGTCCCAGTTACCTGGGAGACTGAGAAGGAGGATCTCTTAAGTCCAAAAGTTTGAGACTAGCCTACCTAGGAACCCAAGGAAATCATGGAGGCTGGAATCCACAGTGCAGACCACAGGAAAGGAGAGAGATGCAGAGAAAGAAGTTTGCAGGTCTCCAGTGCTACCCCTGAACACAGGGTAGCACTCCAGTCATACATGCCTGGGGAGACACTGCCTCGCACTAAGGAAAGACCCACAAATAGCATAGTACCCAATGCTTAAGCAGGCAAAGAACAGTACCTGTTCCCACCAGCCCAGACAGGTGCATGGGGCGTCAGACAGGTACTCAGAAGGGTCCTCCTTCAGAAGTGGAGAACAGTTAACCCAAAACTAAACATGCCTCTCACCTCACATAACAAAGTTTAACAGTGAAATTCAAAAAGATCAAATTGGTTGCAAGTTACTTAAGTGCATCCCAGAAATAAGAGACAAGAATATTTATAGGAACACAAAAATATCTAGCGTCCAACCAAGTAAAATTCTCAGCACCTGGTGTTCAACAAAAAATTACCAGGCATGCAAAGTAACAAAAATATAATACATAGTGAAGGGGGAGGGCAGATCAGTCAATCAAAACTGACCCAAAAATCAGACTTAAAAGACAAGGACATTAAAGCAGTTACTGTAACTGCATTCCATATGGTCAAAAGTTAAATATAGAGGCATGGGAGATATAAAAAAAGACACATATTAAACTTCTACAGATGAAAATGACAATGTCTGAGATTTTTTTAGAAAGGCAACTGGCAGAATTAACAGGATAGGACAATAATAGAGAAAAGAAGGAATGAGGGAGGGAGGGGAGGGAAAGAAGGGAAGAACAGGAAGACAAAGGAAAAAAGGGCAAGAAAAGAAGGAAGCGCCAATCATCAGTGAGTCATGAGATATCGTTAGGCCACTTGATAATCACATAAGTGAATTCTCAGAGGAGGTGCGGTAGATGTGTAAGTCAGCTTTCTGTCACTGAAACAAATACCTGAGATACTCAGCTTGTAGAGAAAATGTTTATCTTGGCTCACAGTTTTAGAAGTTTCAGTCCATCATATGGAGGAATAAAATTTCAACCTCATGGCTGAGAAACAAAACAGAGAAACCAGGGTCCCACAGTCTGCTGGGATTTTTTTTCATCTCCTCGCCTCTTCTCTTTTCTCCTCTCCTCTCCTTTTCTCTTCTCTTCCTCCTCCTTCTTCCTCTCTCTCTGTCTCTCTGTCTCTCTGTGCAACCATTCCCTAAGATAAATGTTAGCTGGATAATGCAGGTAGCTTGTTAGCTGTGACCTGCAAGGTAGCACAGGTGGCTTGTTAACTGTGACCTGGCCTTCACAAGTGTACATAGTTGCTCCCTTTTACCAAGCCTGGTTCATTAAGCGCGTTAGTTCTCCCATTTCATAATCTTCCTTTATGCCCCCTTGCTTCGTTGTATAATCATAAATACTGACTAATCCAGTGCTGTAGTATTAGCCAGGATAGAGCTAAAACCAGGTGGTCTTTAGCTAGCAGAGAGCTAAAAATCAACTCCCAGCTCCCCCAAGTAATAAACTATCATTTGTTATTCTTTATTTCTTGCTCTTTGTATATTATTCTTTCATCCCCTGCTGTTCCCTCATCAGGTGACTGGGCATCCCCTGATGACTGGTCAGGCTGTCAGCCATGATGTTACTGGAGCCATCTTGGTTTGTGGAAGTACAATTGGTTGATATTTGCCCAATGATGAAATTGCTTAACGACACATTCTCAGAACAAATTTCTGTTGTTAAGCAAGATTACTGTAAGGCAAGGGCATGAATAGATGTTGAGTTAAAGAAGATATATCAATGAGCAACAAGTACATGAAAGGATCCTCAAATCATTTGTCTTTGGAAAATGAAAATCATAACCACAGTGAGATACCACTCCACTTACTAGGATGGCTAATTTTTAAAAAGGGGTGGGGAAATAACAAGTTCAGAGATTGGTGGGAGTGTAAAATGGTTCAGTGATGTGATTTTTTAACAGTTTTGTGGTTTCTCAAAACGTTAAACACAGAACTCCTGTATGACCCCCTCCTAAGTATATACCCCAAAGAATTGAAAACAGGTATTCAAACAAATAATTGTAAATGAATGTTCATAGCAGCACTATTCACAGTCATCAAAGAGTAGAACTAACTCAAATGCTCAAGTGATGAAAATATAAGCAAAATATGTCATATCCATACAATGGGATATTATTCAGCCATAAAAGGAATGAAGGTATGACACGTGCTATAACGGATGAAACTTGAAAACATTATGCTAAGTGAAAGAAGCCAGTTATAAAAGGCTACATATTGTATGATTCCATTTACATGAAATGTCTAGGGTAAGGCAAACCCATAGAGACTGAAAGCAGATTAGTGATTGCCACAGACTAGGTAATGAGGTAATGAGGAATGACAGCTCAATGGATTCAAGGTTTCCTTTGAAA
This sequence comes from Fukomys damarensis, assembly GCF_012274545.1. Taxonomy (NCBI): domain Eukaryota; kingdom Metazoa; phylum Chordata; class Mammalia; order Rodentia; family Bathyergidae; genus Fukomys; species Fukomys damarensis. The sequence continues at coordinate 43,302,607 of NW_022900949.1, read as the reverse complement.
CTGGATGAAATTAGAAACTGGAATTAGGTAGTGGTAACAGTTTTAGAACATTGTCAATGGACTAAAACCACTGAAAAGTACAGTTTAAAAAGACTTAAATGGTTGATTTTATGTTGAATAATTTTTACTTCAGTTAATAAAGAGAGGACACAGAAGCACACAAAATTTACATATATATATATATATATATCACTATATGTACTCTATAAATTCTTAGCTTATTCAGATCCCAGTTTAAAGGGGACCACAATTCTGGAGATTGGAGGGCATGGTGAGCTGAACTGTAGTGAGGACCTCATGGTGGACAGTGTCACAAGAGCAGGATTGTGTGGGATAAAGAGACCACATTGCAAATAGGAAGCCAGAGTGATCAGAAGTTTGGCTTACTCTCAGAACAACTTGCTCTTTTGAGAGTTCAGCAATTCCATGAGAACTACCTTCATCTCTTCTGAGAACAATGTCCCTAAGGGCCTAAGGACCCTTCTCACTAGAGCCAGCCTCTCAAAGTTCTATCTCCCAGCATCGCCCTGGGACCAAGCTTCCAGCAGTGAACTCTTACAACATCTAACCTGGCCAGAGTTGGAGAAGAAAGCAGTGGCAACCTGGTCTGGTTGGGCAGAGCCCTGGAAAGTTGCTTGATGGTGGGACAGGAATTCGTAAGACTCCCAGATGGACAGCACCACGGTGATGGTATAAGGCAACAGGAACCTCAAACAGGAGCCATAGATAACACCTGGCCCTGATGGCCACGGGACCCGGCAGGACTGTAAAATGGCCATGGGACCCGGCAGAAATAAAAATGATAAATGTATCCTAAAGCCAGAGCCAAACAGCTTCTAAATCCCAAAGGCCTTGCAGCACCTCTACATTACCTGCAGATCCAATACTAACTGAGAATCCCAGGAACACAGCTCTGTGAGATCACAGGAGATCTGGTTACCTAATTGCACTCTTACAGCATGGCAGGGCACGCACGTCCAGGTTTTGTGGGACCCGAAGCTTATATTATTTGGAAGGACTAGTCTAAGAACAAGCATAGAAAATTACAGCTATAGAATGAAGTACTTTTTTAGGACAAGAAAAGAAATTACAAAGTTTTAAAAGTTGACAAGCTTTAAACTTAAAACATTTATATTAACTGTCCACCTCTGTAATATTTTTTTCTACATTTTTACCTGTATAACCTTTGAATGCTTCTTCATATGATGATTTTGCAACATCATCTTCTATAGTACTGTGTTTATTAGTGACACTCGGAATGCATAAAACATGATTTCTTATACTGACTTCCACACTGTCCACACTTGCTTTCCTGGTTTTTGCCCTATGATCTCATTGACTCTGATAAATTCCACCTCACAAAATTCTCATCAAAAAAGAAAATGTATGATATGTTTATAATTGTATCATTGCTTTGTCAATATATATTCCTGTTCAAAGAAAACCTCAATTCTAATCAGGCATCAGTGAGAATTGAGTATTCTGCCTACAGTTTTACATGTCTGGTAGAAGGAAGAGTTTTCTATTTAGTTTCTGGCTGTATACTTTCCAAACCTTACTCTTCTTTTCTGCCCACATCCTTCTGGTGCTGGTCATTGCCACCAGGAGGAATGGAAATAACTAACTGGACAGTATAGGGAGAGTGAGCTTTGAAAGGCCCATTGGATCTGAGAAATAAATTTAAGAGATAATATTAGGCACCCAGAATGATGGGAAATCCATAAATAAATCCATAAGGAGATACAATACAGCATGAAAAGAGGAGAAAGATGTGGGTAGAATGGATGGAGCTTTAGTGGAGGATTTATTGCGGGTGGGTGGAGTCTGATGATGAGGGCATGGCTAACAGTTGAGGGTGTGGCTAAAGGCTAGTAGTGGCCTAAATGATGGGTGAGACTCTAGAGACCAGGGCCATGGACACACAAACTGTGAGTACAGCCCTTCCAGGAAGGACCTGCCTGCTGAATAATGAGAAGGGTCTAACGGAGAGGGAGGGGTGGAAATAAGATGTATATGGCCTAGAAACAGAGCAGAGTCCCAGGCCAGATCCCCATTCCTCCCAAGTACCAAAGGTGAGGACAGGAGTGGTGTGTGCCCCACCGAGGCCCTCATGTTCTTCTTTCCCTCAATCAGTTAGAGAAGGCAGCAGTGAGGATCCAGTCATGGTGGCGTGGCAACAATGTGCGACGGACGCTGCTGCACGCCGCGCTCAGGGCCTGGGTTATCCAGTGCTGGTGGAGGTCAATTCAGGCCAAGACGTTGGAGCAGAGACGGCGCCTGGCACTCAGACTCTACTCCTGCCAGGAGTGGGCAGTGGTGAAGATGCAGGCCCAGGTTCGAATGTGGCAGGCCCGCAGACGCTTCCTCCAGGCCCGACAAGCCGCCTGCATCATCCAGGCTCACTGGCGCTGGCATGCCAGCCAGAGCCGAGGCCTGATCCAGGGCTGCTATGAGGTCAGAGCTAGGCAGATGGAGCTCGACATCGAGATCCTCATGACCTAGGGCATCATAGAGCCAAAGAGACTGGATCTCTCTCCCAATAAAGACACTTACTGACCACAGACTTGCCCTGTGGGGAATAGGCCCCTAGAGAGGGTTCAGCCCTTAATTTTCCTGTCTTTTACTCAGAAATGTTCCCTGCTGTGGTGTAGAGCCCTTGACCCCGGGGGAACTACCCTAGGTCCTTGCTCCTGATGCCATCCCTGGCTAATTACAGGGCCCAGATCAAGCTCCATACTTCACTTAGCTGATTTCAACCTCACTGCAGCAGGAGCAGACCTTGACCACCTTTTCCTGCAGCCCCTGCCTAAGCATCTCCACTCAGAGTTGGAGACTAGGGAGTCTGGCTGCAGCAGGGCCAGCTGAGGAGCTGGGATTCTACAGGCCTGTGCTGTAGGCCACTGAGGGCCAGTGTAGTGCTTGCAAGAAGCCTGGAGGACAAGGCATCCCAGCTGAGCATCATCAGGACAGGCATTTTGTCTCCTGGGAAGGAGGGGAGGCAGCCAGCCAGAGCCCCTGGGGAAGAGCGGGAGCTGAGGGACATCCTCTCCTGGGGATGAGAAACAAGGCTTCTCCTTCTCTGCTGGACAGTTCTTAGGCGAAACAGACAAAAGGTGGGGAGGGAGGGGTGGCTGAATGTGAATAAACAAGCAGGGAGGGCTGGGTTGGGCAGCAGAAGGGCTTCCCTGCCCCAAGAAGTCGTGGGTGTGGGCACACAGCCCCTAAATCCTAGCGTTATCAGAACCAGCTGTTCACCCGCTTCCTATCTCCATCCCACGCGCTCCCCATCTCACCACCCCTCTGCCTGGCTTGCCTCCGTGCGGTGATGGGCTTTCTCTTCGCTGGGTGTGCTGTGTCTCTGCGTCTGTGGCTTGAACACCACTCAGCTCATCTGTCATAGTCTGTGCTTTGTCATCCACAGTTGAGATTCCTCACTCTCACCCTCATCCCTCAGGTGCTTGTCCCTGAATCACCACCCCAGAAGTCTGAGGCTTGTGACCTTAAGCAAGGTCTTTTAATGGTAGGCCCTGCACAAGGGATGGGAGGACCAGTCAAGAGGTGCACAAGATACCAGGGGTCTTCATGGGGCAGGCTTTCCCCAATCCCTAAGCCTCTTTGGTGTGTGTTGGGGGTCTGCCTATGTGTCTGACAGGGTGAGTATCTAGAACAGCTGTGGAGGATGTGAAGGCTCTGGGTTTAGTCCAGTACTCATCACTTTCAGACCATTTAGGTATACATGACAGGGATTCTACCTGACCAGCCTTTATAGCTGCCACCCCAGCAGTGCAAAGTGTTCAAACCTAGAATGTAGCTCTGTAGTAGAACACACATGAAGCCTTGGGTTCGGTCTTTGACACCACAAAAGAAACCTGGGCTAGCAAGAGTTGAAGATTAAACTTACCTACATAGAACATTGACATCTTCTAGGTCACTATGCCACAACTGGACCCCCTCAAAAGTCTGCTTTAACTGGCCTGCTTGAGGCCTAGTCATCAGGATTCTGAGGTATAGCCACAGTTTGAGAACTACTGAGTTAAACCTTCCCAGCTAGACTATGTAGCCCCATTTAGGGATAGTTGTATAGAATTTCAAGCTGAACCTAGCAGATTCAAAGTCTTATAAGCATCCTGCTCCTTGATGAGCTATGAATGAAAAGTAAAACCAGGATCCAGAATGAGCAGCACTTGGGGTTAAAAACCTTTGGAAGCAGGAGGACACAGCACCTCCTGATAGCTGGGGAAAGGATGAGAGGAGCTTTTGAGGGCAAGTAGGTGAGACCTTTTGTCCCAAGTAGACAGGATCCAAAGAAGATGGCACCTTATAGGTTTGAATAATGGCAACTCAGAGCCAGACCTAGAAGGTCAAGTTTCATCTAAGGCCTTAACCACCACCTTGAGTGTCCCTCCAATGGCCAGGGATCTTGAGAAGCCAGCAATGAAAACCAGCCAGCTGGTTTTCTTCTCTGAATTTGTGGGTGAGATCAGCAGAGAACCCCAAAGCCAAACTGAATGGGTTCAGGAAGAAGTCAGGAAAAAGGTTCCTTTTTCAGTGGTCAGTGCCAGCCAATCAGTGGAGCCATTTTCCCTCAGAGGGGTGAAGATGCAAATGGGACCATAAGAGGCAGACATCACAGACCCTCCCTGCTCCTCCCCACTGTCATTGAGAATTGAACTGTGTAAAGAACCCTTCCTGAGAACAAGTACTATACACCGAGATATTAAGCAGGAATGAGGAGGGCCTGCTTGAAACTTTGGGACAGCAGTGGGTCCCAGTGAACTATGGGAGAAGGTGGTATCCCTACTCTTGCTCTTCCCCCAGGTGACCTGCATCCCCAAGAGACATATGCCCCAGGCTCTCCCATCACACAGAAACTTACTTTCTTGAGGAGACTGAATAGTTCAGAGGCAAAAGTAATCAGAGTCAAGGAAGGTGCCCAAGTGCTGGATCTGAGGGCAGACTCCATGAATCCTGCACACCCCACCTGGGGCTTGTTAGTAGCTGAAATCTCTGGACCCCTAGGACTAATGACCCCGAGAAGGCTGGGCACAAGACAAAAAGCCACTATGGGGACCTCACTACCTGAGACAAGGCAGAGACCATGGGCAGTGGGTTTAGGTCTGACAGAACACAAAGATGGTTATCTGTTGGGAGTAAGCTGAAACAACATGGTGCCTATGATAGCAGTAGGACCTGCTGTAAGAATCTCAGAGGGGAATGTGGGGCAGCCATGAGCTGATTACTGTTGAAACCAGAAGATTTCTTCTTACTCCACTATTTGGACATGTTTAAAGTTTCCATGACAAAAATATGAAAAAGTAATTTCGATATAAATACCAGAAGGACAAAGATTGCTTCAGTAACTTCCATCATAGTGAATTATATTGTACTGTTGGGAGCAGAAACCTGAAAAAAGATCGTGAACCAGAAGCTGGTTTTCTTCTCCCACAGTGAAGCTGAGCAACAGGAAGTCCACAGCATAGCAGCTGCTTGCCTTCCCTGAGTCCACACTGCACTGTGGGAGCTGATCCTAGGCCTCATGCTCTCAAGATCTTACCTGCAGTTCCAGCCATCACGTCTGTATATCAGATTAAAAAGAAAAGGACAAAAAATAGACCAAATTCGCCTGGAATACAAACTTGCAGGGCTCTGCAGTTTAACTGAGGTGTGTTTCTCACTTGTGCAAAGCCTGCTAAGATCTAAACAGTCTCTACATGTGATTGTTCAGCATCCCAGGCTGCTCTACCCAGACACCATTCCATGTGGCTCTGAGCTGTTGTGATTGTGCTCTTCCCAGCTGGGGAAGGCAAGGGTGGAGAGAAGTGCACTAGAATTTCAGCCTTTCACTTTCGAATGACCCCATTTGCTCTCCTTTCTCCAGGTGCTGGGATTGCACTCAGCATGCTCAGCCATCTTCCATTAAACTGCATCACCACTTCTCCCTCCCATTTTCTTGGCTCAGCTAGACAGGTAGCTGCATCTAACCTCAGGAGAGAGGAATTACAGTATTCCCCCAGAAGAGGACAAGAGGGAAGGGGAACAGATCAATGCCCCTTGCATCAAGGTACCCTATTTAAGGATAGAGATTGGGCAGGTAGGCAGCAAGATGGCCACACTCCTAATGTATTAAAGGAAAACATAAAGAAGAAAATTCAGTTACTTCTGTGCAAGTATGAAGTGAAGAAAAAAATAAGAAAGCTGATAGATGGAAAGCCCAAAGATGGGAATTTTTCTATATTAAATAGATGTGGGTAAAATTCATCTATTCACAGACTCTTACCTTGAGTTTTCTAAAAATCCAACCATATGTTGTTTATAATAGAGACACCTAAAATGAAAAGGGAGGAAGCTGAAGGCTGAAACTAAAATAATGTAAAGAGGTAAAGCAGGAGAGAAACTTTATCTGCTTAAAAATACATTTAATTATCTCTCATGACACAGAAGTAAAATGAAGATAAAGAACTAATTTCCCTCAGAAAAGTTCACAGTCATAAAGAGGGAAGAAAGGCCTTTGCTGGAAAAAAGACCATCACTCTGGGAAAATGAACCCAAGAGGAGAAGGGCACAGGTTTAGGCAGAAAGGAGGGAGCTGACAAAAGAAATGCTCAGAGCGGGGAAAGGACACAGTAACCAATCCCCAAAGCAAACTGGTTCCAGAACCAGACTCTCCTAACCATCTCCTCCGGGGGGCTGGTGACTGCACCTGTGAGAAAGCCCTGATACAGCCCACTATCGCCACTCCTGTTCATTATACTTCTGGAAACAGCCATAGAAATTAAACAAGAGAAAGAAATAAAAGGAATAAAGATAGGAAAGGAAAAAGTTAAACTGTCATTATTTGCTGATGATATGATCTCTACATTGCAGACCCCCAAAACACCAGCAAAAGACTCTTAGACTTAATTGGCGGATGAAGTAGAGTAGCTGGATACAAGGTCAACACTCAAAAATCAATAGCTCTCTTGTACACAAATAACAGACTCACTGAGAGAGAACTTAGGGGAAAAAAATCCCTTTCACAATAGCATAAAAAAGATAAATATCTAAGAATCAATCTAAGAAAGGAAGCAGAAGAACTCTACATTGAAAACTATAGTACTCTGAAAAAAAGAGATTGAAGAGGATATAAGAAAATGGAAAGACATCCCCCATTCCTGGGGTAGGAAGAACCAATATAGTGAAAATGGCCATACTTGCAAAACTGCTATACAGATTCAATGCAATCCCGATAGAAATCCCAACAGTATATTTCACAGAATTAAAGAAAACAATCCAAAAATACATTTGGAGCCCAAAGAGAACTAGAATAGCAAAAGCAATTCTAGGCAATAGTGACATGGCAGGGAGTATCACAATTCCCAATTTAAAACTATACTACCAAGCCCCTGTGATTAAAACAGCATGGTACTGGCAAAGAAATAGACCCGAGGATCAGTGGAATAGATTAGAAGATGCAGAAATAACTCCAGACATACTCAGCTACCTCATTTTTGACAAAGGAGTCAATCATCCTTAGTGGAGGAAAGATAGCCTCTTTAATAAATGGTGTTTGAAAAACTAGATTTCAACTTGCCAAAGATTAAAACTAGACCCCTATCTTTCACTATGCACTAAACTAAAATCCAAGTGGATTAATGAGCTAAATATTAAAACAGCCGGGCATGGTGGTGCACGCCTGTGATCCCAGCACTCGGGAGTCTGAGGCAGGAGCATCACTGTGAGTTTGAGACCAGCCTGAGCTACATAGTGAGTTCCAGGTCAGTCTCACTACATAATGAGACCCTGTCTCAAAAAAAAAAAACACCTAAATAAATAAATATTAAAATAGAAACACTAAACTTGCTGGAAGATAAGTTAGGTAGAACTCTTGAAGACATTGGCATGGGAGAACTTATAAACAAATCCTCAGTAGCACAGGAACTAGCACAAAGAATCAACAACTGAGATCCCATCTTATTAAAAAGCTCCTGCCCTGCAAGAGAAAGCACCAACAGAGTTAAGAGACAACCTGCAACATGGGAAAAATTTTTATCAGCTCTTCCTCAGACAAAGGTCTACTATCTAGAATATACAAAGAACTTAAAAAAATCAGCCCCCCAAACATAAAGACCCAATTAAAAATGGGCATCTGAAATGAATAGACATTCCTCAGACAAACAAGTAAAAGCAGCAAATAAACATATGAAAAAATGTTCAACATCGCTGGTCATTCAAGAGAGGCAAATGAAAACAACACTGAGATTCCATCTCACCCCAGAAAGAATGGCTGCTATCAAGAAATCAACCAATAACAAATGCTGGTGGGGCTGCGGGAAGAAAAGAATCCTTCTCATTTGTTGGTGGGAGTGCAGACTGGTGCAACCACTGTGGAAATCAATATGGAGATAACTCAAACAACTAGGATTGGAAGTCCCATTTGACCCAGCTATTCCTCTTCTGGCTATCTTTCCAAAAGAATTTTAAAAATCATACCTCAATGATATATGCACACCCATGTTTATAGTGGCACAGTTTGTAATGGTTAAAACTTGAAAACAGCCCAATTACCCATCAACTGGAGATTGGATAAAGAAAATGTGTTTTGTTTTGTTTTGTTTTGTTATAAAATGGAGTACTACTCAGCCATAACGAACAAGAAACTAGAGACATTTATAGCTAAGTGGGTACACATTGAGGACATACTCTTAAGTGAAATTAATAGAACACACATGTGTAAATACCAAATAGTTTCTCTGATGTAAAAAACTAAAAGTGTAAATAAGAGTCAAAATGTATAATTGATACTTTGAAATAGGAAGAAAATGTCTAAGAGTAGGGGAATTAGGAGGGGCAGGCAAAAGGAAAAAAACAAAAGAAAAAATATGAGAAATGGAAAAATATGGAAACAAAGTCTTTGTAAATAGGAAAGGGTGAAGGGAGGGCCGGGGAATGGGCAAAAAAATAAGAACCAAGCTATATCATATAAAGGTATAAGATCCTGATGATGAAGGTAATTGTATTGTATACCTAAAAGGTACCAATAAGTTTAATGAGGAAAAAAAAGCCCAGATATAATGGTGCTTTTGAAAAAGAACACACACACACACACACACACACACACACACACACACACACAGATGCTAAAACATACACATATACATTTAAAGTGTTAAATGGGTATTGGAGGCAATGGGCAGTCTTTGCCCCAGAAAAAGTTCTATAAAATGTACTACAAGCCAGTGATTTCCCCAACCTTTTGGCACCCAGACCAGTTTCATGGGACAGTTTTTCCACAGAATGGAATGGGGTTGGAAGGGTGGTTTCTGGATAATTCAAAGGAGCACATAACTGAGATCCTTCATATGTGCAGTTCACAGTAGAGTTTGTGCTCCTATGAGAATCTAATGCCACAGCTGATCTGGCAGGAGGCATAGCACAGGCAGTGATGTGAGTGAAGGGGAGCCAGCTGTAAATACAAATGAAAACTTCCTTTTTAGTTGCTCACCTGCTGTGTGGCCCAGTTCCTAACAGACTGTGGCTGAGTACTGCTCCATGGCCCAGGGGTTGGTTAAGGACCCCTACTGTAAGATATTCCAGAGAATAGAAAGAATGAAAAGGTACCCAACTATCTATGATGTAGGCCTAACATTGATGTCAACTGTGCTATGAGAAAGGAAATGTAGGACCATTATCAATAATAAACATATAGGCAAACTCATTAAATCAAATCTAAGTTAACTGCAATCAGAATATTAAATATATATTGACCACAGAAATTTTTTGCAAGGAAAGAGGTGATTGTTCAAGCTGAAAAAAAAAATCCATCACCATTAACCATTTCAAAGAAGAAAATTATAAGATAAAATTGAAAACCTATTCTCATCTTTAAAAGTCACTTATAAAATGTAAGAAAAAGAAATTTTACACTAGAGATATAAAGAATAAAATATCAAATATCAACTTCCAACTTCCAAAATAGACTCATGAAACCATCATAGAGACAAAATCTTCAATGTCAAGGCTTTTAATGAAGGGCCGTGCTTTTTCAGAAATAACAGCACCATGTTTGGGGGTTTCAAAAAATCTCAGCTGGAGGTGGTGAAGACAATCTCTACACTATGCAGGGAAGCTAAGAGCAAAGAAACTAGTGCTTTCTTCTTTGGTGGAGACCAGAAAAGAAAGAAAGACCCTGCCAAAAAGGGCGAGGCAGTGAGTCCCAGCAACTCAGCTTCTCCAGGACAAAGTGTCTAGAGTCTGGAAAACAATAGGATGGAGAGGAATTGAAGTGAGTGGAGGGTACATGGTAATCACAAGGGAACTGATAGAAGAGAAGAAAGTAGGATTAAGTGATACAGATGAAACAGATCACCCCCGGAGTACAGGCCATGTAGTGCTGAATGGGCAAAGAGAAACTAACAACTTTTGGGCTCCCGGAGAACCAGAGAACTACTTTGGAATCAAGACAGTCTTCTCCAGCTGAAGCCAGCAGGGAGAACACAAGACATTGTTTTGGAGTGGCCTTTCACAGTCATTCACAGTTGGTGCATGACCTTGGTAAAAGCACCTGAGGTCACAGTCTTAGAGAAAGAGTTGACAAGGATACATTGTATGGAAGGGCTGGGTGTTTGAACCAGGGTCCCAGAACAGCCCCTTGGCCCCTTCACACTGTCAAGTTCCCAGAATGGATAAGGGAAAGACAGTCACCGGAGATTGCTGGTGGTAGGAGAGCAGATTGAGAAGACTCCCCCTGAGAAGAAGGGGCTGGTGAACACAAACCAGCCAGCCTGAGTTACATAGGATTGGAAGCTCATGTTGGCACCATGTTCTCACTGTAAGCAGATCACTGTGGGGGTGGACTGCCACCTTAGACTTCCAGTTTGAACAGAAACATATCCTGGCTCAAGCTCAGCTCCTTAACCATAGACTGAAGAATAGAACAACACATCCAAAACATTAGAAAACTTTCTTTTGTTATTCTTTGATTATATTACTTTTTAATGTTTTTTACTTAATTTTTTTTTATTTTTTGCTGTTTTCCTCCTTCTGTTAATCATCACACCTTTATTCCATTAATTTACCCTTTTTCTTTTATGATATATCTGCACATGAGCTTCTTTTCCTTTTGCCATTTTTTATCCCAATATAGTTAATAGAGGGTTAGGTAATTTTCTTGTCCCTTTATATTCCTCCTACTTTTATCCACTTTTTATCTACTTTTACACTTCGCCTGACTTCTTTCTCTTGTGTCTTATTCATTCTCAATATATCTTTTCTTTCCTCTCTCCCTTTTCATTTGTTTCCTTTTCAATTTTTCTCTACCAACAATGGAGAAGGGTGCTTTCTCCCCACAACCCCGCCAACATTTGTTATTGGTTGATTTCTCTTTTTTTTCATGTTATTGGTTGATTTCTTGATAGCAGCCATTCTTTGTGGGGTGAGGTGGAATCTCAGTGTTGTTTTCATTTGCCTCTCTTGAATGACCAGTGATGTGGAACATTTTTTCATATATTTATTTGCTGCTTTTACTTCTTTGTCTGAGAAATGTCTGTTCATTTCAGATGCCCATTTTTGAATCGGGTCTTTATATTTAGGGGGGCTAATCAGCCCCCCTAAATATTTGAGTTCTTTACATATTCTAGATAATAGTCCTTTGTCTGAGGAGCAGCTGGTAAAATTTTTTTCCCACATTGTAGGTTGTTTCTTAGTTCTGTTGATGGTTTCTTTTGCAGTGCAGAAGCTTTTTAATAAGATGAGATCCCAGTTGCTGATTCTTTCTGCTAGTTCCCATGCCGAGGATTTGTTCATAAAGTCTTTTCCTATGCCAATGTCTTATTTTTAAGTCAAAGTATACAACAAATAAAACCTACAAAAAATAAAATTTTCTCTAACATTTATATCAGTCATAGAATCTTTTCCTACCCCCATTTCTCATTGCTGATTTTGAACCCAGTTTTCCCTGTTGTTTCCTTCTAAATATATAACATATCCTTTATTATCATTAGGATCCATTGGCCTCCTTCCTATTTCCATATTGCAGAGCAGAAGACTTTAAAAATTTTTTTTCTTTTTTCTTTTTTCTTTTTTCTCTTTTCCTTCCCTCTCTGGCATCACCCAGTCCCCAACCCCCTGAGCTTTAGATAACTGATTCTATAAAATTACCATTAAATGCTGTTTTTCACCATTAGAAGGGACATGGGCATAACGTTTAATACACATTAACTGTGGGTTAAGACTTGGGTTGTTAAGATGCTTACACTGTAACTGCGGATTTCTTCTCTAAGCTAAAGGGAAACCCAAAACAAGGTCTCATGGTATGTTATTTCTCAACTAGCCCTGATAGATACCACTGCAATGGATTAGCCTGTGATTGTTGTAGCAATCAGATTACATAGGAATAATCCTTACTCAATGGACAATTTAGTAGCACTGAACCTGTCTGCCTAATCCCCCATCACAAGGAGAGGAGCAGCAAAAATTCCTGAGAACTCAGACTGGATCAGACACTACAAGAATTGCAACCTGAAAGAAAGAAGTCCTGAATCTGAGTTACCTTCAGTGTTGCAGTGGAGGGACCAGAGAAGTTATTGGGGTGAGCGCTCATCTCTCAGGTAAAGAAGCTACATGTGCAATGTCTCATCGGAATAGTTAATCTGTGTTCCAATTGGACATCTTACTGATTTAAATTTTTGTATGTTTCTTAATTTATTTAGAAATGTTATGATCTTTTATGATTTCCTATGTTTCTTGGGTGGTTAATTTTGTGTATTTGTTCTTTCAGTGAGTCTGATTTAATAGGTGTCTAGCATCTCTCCCTCATCTCATTTCTCTACCTAGTTTCTTCACCTCAAGCCTCTGAGACAATTCTAATAACATATCTCTTTATTCTTTATCCAAACTTGTAAACTTCTTCTCCCAAATTTTTTAATCCCCCATATGTAGCTCCCTCATAGTCTCTCCTATCTTCACTAGTGTTATTACTCAATACTCTCCATCCTAAGCCTTTGGCTCTTCCATGTCTTATCTAGCTTATTGTCCTCCCTATCAGCAAGTTCTGACAACCACATAGATTTTCTCCATCACAAAGTAAACCCCCTTTCTCCCATCTCTTGCCCTTGCCCCCAAAAATACTCTCTGAAAATTTTCAGTACTAAACCTTCAACTCAATTAAAAGTACTTCAATAAAATCAGACCCCATATCAAACTTTTCTTCTCATCTACTAATATTTCCCACTTCACATCTCCGTCTTGGTGTGTAGCACTCCTCATCCAACCATCTCCCATTCTCCCCATAACACCTCATCCACCTCATTGCAGGGCAACCACAAATAAACTGTCATGGTGTGCATAGAGAATAGACAAAAGAGGTAACAGTTACTTCAAGGACTATCATATACAAGTGTTGTAAGATTAAATGTGCAGATTCTGGTATAAATAGAAGTAATTGTTTTGGCAAAACATAGGGATGAATCAAAATCACTTAAAGTAAATAACAGACGGAGTAAATGCTAGCACTGGACATACAAGGCTGAAAATTATTCATGGGGAGATAACACCCTGCTAAAAATGTCCATATAAGCCACAAACCCTCCCTCACTTTTCTAGTACCCAAACTACAGTAACACCACCAAAAAAGGAGGGGAAAAGTGAGAGGGCTATTTAATTCATATATACACACACGCCCATATATATAATATATGTACATATATATAATATATGTACGTATATAGATATATAACAAATAAACACAAGCGCACATAAGGAAAAGGGGGAAGCAAGGAAATATAACAAAGGCCTCTAAACCGCAACCTCACTGTCCCACGGTAGAGCAAGGGGTCACAAAGAAAGAAGAAAACAAATATCTGGTGGCAAAAATCTATTAAAAGTTGTTAAAAGGATGAAAAATAGACAAGTACAAAGAGGAGATAAACCAAAAGTTCACAGCAATTTCACTCAATATCCCACAATGTATTTTGGGAAAATAGGTAAAAAACAAAACACTAGACAAGCTAACCAAAATGTTTCAAAATTTTAATGACAGATTCAACAAGGATATGGAATTCTCAAAACATCTCAGACAGAAATACCTAAAATGAAAGGCATTATAGAATGCACACATAGCAGAAATGACCAATGTGAGGACAGAGTGTGTGATATTGAGGGGAAAATAGTTATTTGCTATACAGAGCTCAAAGAAGCTGAAAAGAAAATGAGAGAACAAGAGAAGACTAGCCAGCAGCTACTAGATGACAAGATGACCAATCTAAGGCTAAATGGAGTTAGAGAAAAACTAGAAGACTGCACAGATGAATTCACTAACATACTTACAGAAATTATGGAAGAAAAATTTCCAAATAAGATAAGAGATTAAAATACAAGTAAGTAATATTCATAAAACACCAAACAATTATAAAGAAAGAAGCAGCTGGGTGTGGTGGCACATGCCTATAATCCCAGCATTTGGGAGGCTGAGGCAGGAAGAGGATTGCTGTGAGTTCAAGACCAGCCTGGGCTACATAGTGAGTTCCAGGGCAGTCTCAACTACATAATGAGACCCACCAAACCTTATCCTTATTAAATTACTAGATATCCAGCAAAAAAAACAAAAAAACAAAAACAGGATTTTTAAAAAGCAGCCAGAGGGGGGAAAATCACATATAAAGTAGACCAATTAGAATCAGAGCAGACTTCTGAGTATAAACCCTAAAAGCCAGAAGAGCCTGGTGTGAAGTATTTTGAGCTCTAAGAGCAAACTTCCAACCAAGATTAACTTACCAAGCAAAGCTATCCTTCAAAATAGATGAGAAATAAGGTTTCTCCTTGAAAAAGACCAGCTCAGAAGATAAGAGTGTTAAACCAACTCTAGAGAAAATGCCTAGGAATATTCTCAACAGAAATAATAAATTGGACACTACTAAAAATATAGAACAAACTAGTAAGGTCAATGGATAAATACCAACAAAAAACATTAGGAAAAGAAAAACAAAGTATACATCAACAGATTAACAAGAAAATGATAGTAAATACCCAACACATCTTAGCAATAGTTCTCAATGTTAACAGCCTCAACTCTCCAATTAAAAAATATCGACCTTCCGACTGGATCAAAAAACAGAATCCAAGGGGTTGAAAGGAGGGCAGGGGAATGGGGAAAAAACAAGAACCAAGATGAATTATGTAAAGAAACAAACTCTCAATAATGAATGTCAGCATATTGTCTACCTAAAATTTACCAATAAAATTAATGAATGAAAAAAACAGAGTTCAACACTCTGTGGGATTCGAGAACCTCATCTAATCCCAAAAGATATTCATAGACTAAAAATTAAAGGTTAGAAAACAACATTTCATGCACCAGAGCCCTGAAAATAAGTAGAGGAAGTTATTCTAATATCAGACATGGTAAACTTGAAGCTAAAATTGGTTTGGAGTGACAAAGAAGGTCACTACATACTAGTGAAAGGAACAATCTAACAAGAAAAGATAACATTGATAAACATATGCACCAAATACTGGAGCACATATCTTCATAAAACAAAAACTGCTGAAATTAAAAGAGCAAATAAGCACTAACATAATCATAGTAGGGGATGTTAACACTCCACTTTTGCAAAGAGACAGATCAACTAAAAAAAAAAAAATTTTTTTTTTCGTTGGCTCAGTTGTTCCACCGCCTACCTCACAAGCACAAGGTCCTGAGTTCAATCCCCAGTACCAAAAAAAAGGAAAATTTCAGAGCTGAACCACACCCTCAAACAAATGGACTTAATGGATATAAGCAGAGTATTCCAACCCTCTATAAGAGCATGCATTCTTTTCAGCAGAACATGATACTTTTCCAAAATAAATAACATACTAGTAATAGAGCCTGCTTAAGTATATATAAAAGAATATAAATTACCCCATGCATGCTATCAGACTACTGTATAATGAAAATAGAATCTATGACAGAAGAAAGTTTAGAAAAAGCAAAACCTCCTGGAAAATTAACAATGTACTCCTAAACAAGAAAACACTGGGTCACAGAAGAAATTTTAAAATTTCTGGAAGTTAATGACAATGACAATACAACTCATCGAAACCTCTGGGACATATGAAAGCAGTTCTAAGAGAAAAATTCATTGTAATCAATGCTCACATTAGGAAAACAGAGAAAGTGAAAATAGACAACCTTATGAGAAATCTTAAGATACCTGAGAACAACAACAAACCAGTCCCAAACCAAAAGTAAGGAGGGAAATTATGAAGATGAGAGTGGAAATCAATGAAATTGAGACTCAAAAAATTTTTAAAAACCAATGATTGAAGAGCTGGTTCTTAGCTGTTGCTGCTATTGATGCATAGCATACTGCTATTATTGGTCTTTTATATAAATATAAATATATATACATATATATAATTTGAATTTTTGGAAACTTTAACTGTGCTGTCAACTTTGGAAAAAGTTATCCCAGTTTACTGTGTTGAGTTGGCATTGTACAGAAATTAACAGCCATATTGGTCTAGAAATGTTAATTTTTTTCCATTTGTACAGGGGTAATGCACTGTATTAAATATGTAAGGTCTTATCTACATGGGTTTGATTACAGAAACTAATAAAGTATTCTCTAAATTAAAAAAAAGAGCTGGTTCTTTGAAACAATAAATAAAATGGATAAACCAATGATTGAAGAGCTGGTTCTTTTCAACAATAAATAAAATGGATAAGCCCCTAGCCAGGCTTACAAAGAGAAAGGAAGAAAAGACTCACATCAATGCAATTAGAAATGAAAAAGGTAAAATCTCAACAGACTGTGCAAATCCAGAAGATAGTGAGCAACCACTTTGAAAAATTATATTCCAACAAATTAGCAAATTTTGGAGCAAAGGACAGATTCCTAGACACATACAAACTACTGAAACTAACCCAAGAAGAAATAAATATGCTTAACAACCCCAAAATAAGCATATATTGTATACAGATTCAATACAGTCCCAATCAGAATACCAACAGTATACTTTGCAGATCTAGGGGAAAAAATCCTAAAATTCATATGGAACCAGAAGGTAGTCCGAGGGAAAAACTGAATTATGAGGAGGCAGGGAAGAGGAAATAAATAGAATAAAGACATGTCGTGTACCGGAACCTAATAGCTTCCATTAATTTAAACATTATATGCTACAACGTGAGCTAAGATTAGTAATATCAACAAGAGTGAAAATGAGATAGGGATTTGGAGGAAGAGAGGGAAGGGAAGGGGAGAGGGGGAGCTTACAAAAATAACAAGATGTGGTATTTACATGTAACCACTCTCCAAGATGACTGTAAACTGCATGAATTGCAAACATGCATAATAATGAACTATAAAACAAAAAAAGCAAAAGAACAAAAAGTAAAACAAAGAAACGCAAAGCAAAGCAAGATCCTACCACCCTTATCCGTATTTAGCCTGCAAGCAGTGGCAGCAACCCTGCAGAACTGGCAACACGGTAGCCTGAGCAGAAAAGGCCTCTCCAGTTTCTCTTGGCCCTAGAGTAGTACAAGAGACATTTAAACACTTCCCATTGTCCCCAGGAGCAGGAATATTTTTGATGTTGTCATTGTTGTTTTGGGACTCAAGACTTAGCTGCGTAGATAGCAACAGCCAGTGTCAACTTGGCTGAGCAAGCTGCAAGCAGCCACCTCTTGAGTACACTGCTTTAGCCCCTTGTACTTTGATGCCTCCCTGGGGAGAAACAAGGGAAGGGAAGAAGCCCGTAAGTGACTGGAGATGTAAACAGCAGCAGTTAGATTGTCAGGAATTCATTAGATTGCTAGTTCAGCCAAAAGGTAGAATATGAAATTGAATTGGAGTTATACAAACTGACAGTAAAATAGAATTTCCATAGAACTAACAAATTATTATAGCAAGTTTCAGGATAAAAGATTAATGTACAAAATTCTATTTTTTGTATACCCCCAATGAATAATTAGAATTTGAAATTAAAAACACAGTAACTCAGTGAGTATAGTTTCAGTTATGCAAGATAAATATTTTTTAAAATATCATTTAAGTTAACACCTTCAAAAAGGAGAAAAATACTTCAGTAATAAACCTAATAAAATATATACAAGATCTTTGTGAGGAACATAACAAAGCTCCAGTGAAAGAAATCAAAGAAGCCTTATGTGGTGTCACATTCCTGTAATCTCAGCTATTTAGGAGACTGAGGCACGAAGATCACAAGTTCCAGGCCACTCTGTCTCAAAATTTAAAAATAAAGGGGAGAAGGTACAAGGTCCCAACAATGAATGTAACTATACTGTATCCCTAAAATGTACCAATAAACTCAATTAAAGCTGAAAAAAATAAAAAAAATAAATAAAGGGGAGAGGGCTAGGGATATAACTTAGTGATAGTATAGTACCCCTATATTCAATCCCTAGCTCTAAAAAAAAAGGTTTAGAATAGAAATTCCACTTTCACGTATAGGAACACTCAATATTGTTAAAATAGCTGTTCTTCCCAATTTTATATACCGATTCAATGCAATTCCAATAAAAATCACAGGCATTATTTTATAGATAGTATCTAACTGGTTCTAAAGTTTATATGGAGAGTCAAAGAACCAGAACAGCTAACATAATACTGAAGAAGAACAAAGTCAGAGAACTGACACTACCCAACCTCAAGATCAATGCTAAGATTCTATCTTACTGCAGAAAGAATGGCAGTCATCAAGAAGTCAAAAAATAACAAATGCTGGCATAGCTGTGGTGAAAAAGGAACCCTCCTACATTATTTGTGGGACTATAAACTAGTATAACTGTTATGGAAATCAGTAAGAAGGTTTCTTGGAGAACTAAAATTAGAAATTCCATATGATCCAGCTATGCCACTTCTAGGTATCTTCCCCGAAGAGCTAAAGATGCCATATTTCAGTGACATATGCATAACAAGTTTATAGCACTACAACATAATAGCTGAGTCCCAGAAGCAGCCTGTATATCCATCAAC
This sequence comes from Fukomys damarensis, assembly GCF_012274545.1. Taxonomy (NCBI): domain Eukaryota; kingdom Metazoa; phylum Chordata; class Mammalia; order Rodentia; family Bathyergidae; genus Fukomys; species Fukomys damarensis. The sequence continues at coordinate 43,283,657 of NW_022900949.1, read as the reverse complement.
CAACAAAAAGAAAATGTGGTATCTATACATAATGGAATACTACTCAGCTATAAAGAATGACAGATTTGAGACATTTGCAGGAAAAAATAATGTTGAATAAAATAAATTACACACACAATCTTAAATACTGTATAATATCTCTCATTTGAGTAAGGAAAAGTATGAACAAAGAGCATAATAAAGGATGGATAAAAGGAGACAAGGGAGATAGATTCCTTGCAAATGAAGAGGGTTGTAGGAGACCAAGGGTAGAGGGTGAGGGTTAAGGGAAGGGGAAGTTAAGTAAAATAAAGATATGCCCTATAAAAGAACCTAATAACTTCAGTGAATGTAAGCATATGTCCTATGCATGAGCTAAGATTGAAAATGGGGAAAGGGGATTTGGAGGAGGAGGAGGAGGAGGAGGAGGAGAGGTGTGAGAGAAGGGGAAGGGGATTAAAAAAGAAAGACAAGCTGTATTATGTACGGGTGTCCACTTCCCAAGATGATTGTAAACTGGATTACTGCAAACGTGTACTAATGAAAAAATACAAGAATTTTGAACTAAAATAAAAAGAACTATTATAAAGCTACATTAATCAAAACAGTGTGATCCTGGCGGAAGAAGATACAAGTAGATCAATGGAACAGAATAGAGAGCCCAGAAATAGATATACATAGATACAATCACAGAGGAGCAAAGCTATTAAATGGAGAAGGAGTCATCTTCCCAAGTGGTGCTGCAACAAATGGACACTCACATGCCAAAAAAAAAAAAAAAAAAGATTACAGCACCTTCACCCTCTCAAACATCAAATCAAAATGGATCCCAAAGCCAAACGTAAAATGACAGACTCTAAGATGCTTTGCAACATAGGAGGACTCTAGATGAACTTGTTTGGGAGATAACTTTTTCAATAAAATATCAAAAATTATGATCTATGAAGAGAAACTGATGCTTCTTTAAAATTAAAAACTTCTTGGCTGTTTTCAGAAAAATTTTTAAAATCCACAAATTAAGAGAAAAATTTTCTAAAAAATATATCTGATAGATGACTTTTACCCAAAGAGTCTTAAACTCATCAATAAGAAAACAAACAATACAATGTAAAAATGGGTGAAAAAAATCTGGCAACGGTTCATTAAAAAAAATAAACACTTTGGGAGGCTGAGGCAGGAGAATCGCAAATTCTCAAACTCTGAGACATACAGCAGCAGGTGAATGAATAAAAACGTTGCAATTTAATGTTTCCAATGATGAGTAGAGAAGAGCAATGGGAGTACACGTGCACACACAGGACATACATGGAAAAATGTTGAAAACAGGGCTGAGAGAGAAAAGCAAATCTGAAAATGCCAGATACTGCAGGATTTGCATAATTTAGTATTCTGTACTTGAGCAACCACTAGTAAAATAACTCAAAATATAGTTAAATATCAACAGAGGAAGTTGTACACCAAAAGTTATTTAATACAAAAATAGGCAGTAATGGAAGGCTAAAAAAAACTAGAACTAGAACAACAATTCGAAATTTGCAAAATGATGGATATAAACAAGCCATATCAATAATTAAACTAAACGTGAGTGGGTAAACATCATGCTCCAAGAATAGAGATTGTTAGATTGAAATGTAAAAAGAAACCACTGAAGCCCAGCTATATGATTTTTATGAGACATGTCTTAGACACAGTAATTGGAAATAAAAAGAGTGAGAGAAAGAGCTGCATGGCTCTATCAGACAAAATAGACTGCAAGAAAGAAACAATATGTGAGACAAAGACAACATTTCCCAATAACAAAGTGATCAACACATCAGGAATTATAACTGTAGATGTCGCAAAAGGAGAAAGGCACTGTAGTACATGTCTGTGATTCCAGCACTCTGGGAGGCTGAGGCAGGAGGACTGCAAATTCAAGCCCACCCTAGGCAACTGAGTGACCTAGTGAGACCCTATTTTAAAATAAAAAATTAAAAAGTGGTGAGGATGTAGCTCAATGCAGGGCACTAGATTTTATCCCAGTAACTCACACACACACACACACACACACACACACACACACACACACACACACGCATACACTGTACACACAGTAGTAAAAAACTAATGAAGCAAAAACTGGCAAAATTTAAAGAAAAAATAGAAAACTCAACAATAAAAAAGGTTTTAACATTCCCACTTATATAATAGAAAAACTAGACAGAAATTTTTGTTTATAGAGGACTAAACTTGAAAATATTTATCTGAGTGGGCTAGGAATTTGGCTCAGTGGTTTTGCTACCTGCCTTGCAAGTGCAAGGGCCTGAGTTTGATCCCCAGTATCCCCCCAAAAAAAGTTAGAAAAAATATTCATTTGACTTATAGAACACCAGCCAGAAATACAGAATACATGTTCTTTTCAAATACACTTGGAACATTTCCTGAATTGACCATATGCTGGGCCAAAACATTGGTCTAAGTAAATTTTAAAAGATTGAAATCATAATTATATTTTCTGACCACAACAGAAATAAATTAGTGAGGTTAAAGATACATATCTAAATAATACATGACTCAAAAAAGAAATACAAAGGAAAATTTAAAGTATTTTTAACAGAATGACAAAGAAAACACTGATAAAATGTATTCGATGTAGCTATGACTGTTTAGAAGATCAAATGCTCATATCAGAAAATAAGAAAGGTTTAAAATAAACAACTTAAGTTCCAACATAAAAAACTAGAAAAAAGACACTAAACCCAAAGCAGGCAGGAGGAATAGTAAGGATTCATTGGAATAAAAAAAATAGAATAAAAAATTGACTCTGTAAAAAAGGAGCACAATAGGCAAGTTCTTAGCTACAATTACCAAGAAAATAAGAGAAAAGAGACAAATTACCAAAATTAGGAAGAAAAAATAAGTCATTGCTAATGGTCTAGTCTCAATAGCCACAAAATAGTTTTCTGGGATTTTGACTGAGATTGCATCAAATCTCTAGATTGAATGGGATAAACAGAAATCCTGACAATATTTAATCTTTCTGTCAATTAATATAGAATATATATTGCCATTTATTTAGTTTAGTTTCATACTAAAAATTTATCTTTTACTTAAAAAAATTAGACCCTGGGGCAACTGAAAAAAATAGACACTTCTCAGAAAAAGTACAAATGGTCAATAAATACATAAAAATTTCAACATCTCTGGCCATTAAATAAATGCAAATTAAAGCAACACAGAGATTCTATCTTATCCTAGAAAGAATGGCTGTCATTAAGGAATCAAATAATAGGACACGTGTGAGAAACTGAAAGTGTAAATAGGACTAAAAGGTATAATAGATAATGTGAAATAGGAAGAAAAGGGGCAAAGGGGAAGAGGAAGTGGGAGGGGTAGGGAAAAGGAAAGAAGGGAATGGAGTTAATATGAGAAAATGAAAAAATGGAAACAAAGTCTTTGTAAATAGGGAAGGGTGGGGGGGTTGAAAGGAGGGCAGGGGAATGGGAAAAAAATGATAACCAAGGTAGATTATGTAAAGGTACAAATTTCCAATGATGAATGTCATTACACCTAAAATATACCAATAAAATTACTTTTAAAAAAGAAATCAAATAGTAAAAATGCTGGAGAGGCTGCAGAGTAAAAGGAACAATTCTACATTGTTGGTAGGTATTTAAACTAGTACAACCACTATGGAAATCAAAATGGAGATTGCTCAGAAAACTGATAATAGAAATTCCATTCAACCCAGCTGTTTCCCTTCCTCCCAAAAGAATTAAAGACATCATATTACAGTGATATATGCATACTCATGTTTATAGCAGTACAATTCATAATAGCCATGTAAATCTTGAAAGCAGCCTATATTTTCATCAACAGGTGAATGGGTATTGAAAAGGTAGTATTTATACATATGGAGTATTATTTAGTTATAAAGAAAGATAAACTTCAGTAGGAAAGTGAACCTTGAGACTATAATGTTAAGTGAAATAAATCAGACATACAAAACTTAAATACCACATGTTTTCTCTTATATGAGAACCCCAAAATATAAATAAAGTACAAAATAAAATATAGCTAATAGGACATAGGGGTAAAGATCTTTTGCAAAAGGGAAGGGAATCAGGAGATTGGGGAAGGAAGAAGAGGGGAAGAGGATTTTAAAAAAGAATTAAGATGTTATGTCCAAGTGCCACTTTCCTAAGATGAATGTAATCATTATGGCTGCAAATATGTACTAAAAAAAGGAAAAAACCCCCAAAGTTTTGTCTTTTTTCTCATATAAATCTTGTACATATTTTGTTAGATTCATATCAGTGTAGTTTATCTTGTGGGAGTGCTAATATGTCGTGCTTTAAATGTATCATTTCACTTGTTCATTGTTGGCATCTTGGGAAATGCTTGACTTTAGTATATTAACTTTGTGTCCTGCATTCTTACTCTAATTGCTTATTACTTCCAGGAGTTTTTGCTTATCCTTTTGGATTTTCTACACAAATGATCATGTCATCTATGAACAACAGGTAGGTCATTTTTTGACCTAAATATGTACAACTTGTTTCCTTTTCTTATCGTGTTTCATTAGCTAGGATTTGCAGTATGATGTTGAAAAGAAGTGATAAAAGGTAATAACTTTGGATTTTTTTCCTGATTTTAGTAGGAAAGTTTGAGTGTCTTATCATTAAATAATATATTAGACAAGGGCTGTATTTGTTTTTTGTTTTGTGGGGGTTTTTTGGGGTTTTTTGGTTTTGGTTTTGGTTTTTTTTGGTACCAGGGATCAAACTCGGGTCCTTGCACTTGCGAGGCAGGTGGCAGAACCACTGAGCTAAATCCCTGGCCCTGTATTTGTTATCAAGTTGAAAAAGTTCATCTTTGCTTCACTGTCTCATTTACAATAAGATAAAGCTATATTATGATGAAATTTGATAGGAAATAAGATTGTATGTTGATGGCTGAGTGTTAGTCTGATTGCTGCACCCTTTTTAAAAAAATTATAGATGGGCCAGGAGTGGTGGCACAAACCTGTAATCCCAGCACTTGGGAGGCTGAGGCAGGAGGATCACTGTGCGTTTGGTTAAATAAAGTACAAAATAAAATATAGCTAATAGGACATAGGGGTAAAGATCTTTTGCAAAAGGGAAGGGAATCAGGAGATTGGGGAAGGAAGAAGAGGGGAAGAGGATTTTAAAAAAGAATTAAGATGTTATGTCCAAGTGCCACTTTCCTAAGATGAATGTAATCATTATGGCTGCAAATATGTACTAAAAAAAGGAAAAAACCCCCAAAGTTTTGTCTTTTTTCTCATATAAATCTTGTACATATTTTGTTAGATTCATATCAGTGTAGTTTATCTTGTGGGAGTGCTAATATGTCGTGCTTTAAATGTATCATTTCACTTGTTCATTGTTGGCATCTTGGGAAATGCTTGACTTTAGTATATTAACTTTGTGTCCTGCATTCTTACTCTAATTGCTTATTACTTCCAGGAGTTTTTGCTTATCCTTTTGGATTTTCTACACAAATGATCATGTCATCTATGAACAACAGGTAGGTCATTTTTTGACCTAAATATGTACAACTTGTTTCCTTTTCTTATCGTGTTTCATTAGCTAGGATTTGCAGTATGATGTTGAAAAGAAGTGATAAAAGGTAATAACTTTGGATTTTTTTCCTGATTTTAGTAGGAAAGTTTGAGTGTCTTATCATTAAATAATATATTAGACAAGGGCTGTATTTGTTTTTTGTTTTGTGGGGGTTTTTTGGGGTTTTTTGGTTTTGGTTTTGGTTTTTTTTGGTACCAGGGATCAAACTCGGGTCCTTGCACTTGCGAGGCAGGTGGCAGAACCACTGAGCTAAATCCCTGGCCCTGTATTTGTTATCAAGTTGAAAAAGTTCATCTTTGCTTCACTGTCTCATTTACAATAAGATAAAGCTATATTATGATGAAATTTGATAGGAAATAAGATTGTATGTTGATGGCTGAGTGTTAGTCTGATTGCTGCACCCTTTTTAAAAAAATTATAGATGGGCCAGGAGTGGTGGCACAAACCTGTAATCCCAGCACTTGGGAGGCTGAGGCAGGAGGATCACTGTGCGTTTGGTACCAGCCTGGGCTACATAGTGAGTTCCAGGTCAGTCTCAACTACATAGTGAGACCCTGTCTCAAAAAACAAAAGAACAAATAAACAAACAAAAAGTGATAGATGTTGTGTAGTTTAAAATATTAAATGGGTGCTCAATTCTGAGTAATGATTTTTCTAATCTTTTGTTTTGTTTTTTGGTATGGGAATAGAACTCAAGGCCTCACACTTGTCAGGCAGATGCTGTGCCACTGAGCTGCATTCCTTGCCCAATTTTTCTACTCTATTGATATGACTCTGATTGTTCTTCACTAGGCTATTGATTTAATGGATTACATTAATTTTCTAATGTTGAATCAGTCATATTCCTGGAAAAATCCCCACTTGGTTATGGTTAAAGTTACTTTTCTGCACTATAGAATCAGGTATGCTAAGATTCTTTAAGAATTTTTATATTCCCGTTTAAAAGAGATATTACTCTGTAGTTTTCTTGTAATGTCTTTGGCTTTATTTTTAGATAATGGTGGCTTCATAGAATGAGTTAGGAAGTATTCCTTCTACTTCTACCTCCTGGAAGAGAATGTAGAGAATTGGCATAGGTTTTCTTTTAATGTTGAGTAGAGTTCAGCAGTAGACCCATCTGAAGCTAGTGATTCTGTTGTGTGAGGCTATTAATTATTGATTCAACTTCTTTAATAGATATAAACTTATTCATATTATATACATTTTGTGTGTGAGCACTGACAGGTTGTGTCTTTCAAGAAACTGGTTCATTTATCTAAGCCCACTTTAAATAACACTATACCACTTTTTAGTGAAGTACCAGATAATTTTAAAAAATCTTAATTCTTTTTTATCATTGACTTCACTTATATGCAACCATACATAAACATTTACACATAACTGTAAAAACATTCATATACGTAATATTTTGCACAGACATAGTCAACAGTACAAAAATAAAACTTTTTCTTTTATCTTCACTTATTCTTTCTCTGATGCTCTTTCTTCTGCAATCTGGGTTTCTGGCTTATATTATTTTTCTTCGCTCTGAAGAACTTTTTAACAGTTAAAAGTTTAAACAGTTTAAAGCAGTTCCTTCCATTTTCTCCTCTTCTCTCCCTTTTTACTTGCATAGATCCCTATCTTTATTCCTCTGTAGGGAAACTGTTCCCTTCACCACCACCCCACATATTTCAAGATTTTCTCAAGCTTGATATAATATGATATGTGTAGGCTTTTCTGGCATTTGTCTTCCTTGGTATTCTTTGAGCTCTTGTTGTTCTGGGTCTTTGTTTACTGTTTGACATTAATTTGGGACAATTCTTCATGATTTTTGCTTCAATTATCGCTTTTACTCCTTTCTTCTGTTAACATATTTTGTGTATATTACACATTTGTTAGTCATCTCGTAACTCTTGGATATTCTGTTTGGGTTTTTCTCTATTTTCTTTTCCTCCTTGCTCTGCAGTTTTGGATGTTTCTATTGTCATATCCTCAAGCTCAGAGATCTTTTTCTTCAGCCATGACTTGCCCACTCATGAACCCATCACTTTTAGTTTATATTAGTGTTTTTAACTCTAACACTAACACTTCTAAAATGCTCTTTAGAATTTTCTTCTCTCTACTTACTATTTCAAGAGTACTTACATATTATCTATTTTTTAAAATTAAAGCCCATAGCACTTTTTAAGAATTCCTGGTCAGGTCATTCCTATATTCGTTTTTAAATTTTATTTTTATTAGTACACGTTTGCAGTACTTAATGTTTTCTCTTCCTTGTGTGGAGTTGATACTTGTGCATAATCCACTTTAATTCTTTTTTCTGTCCCCTTTGCCTTCCCTCTCATTTTCCTCACTCCATTTCTTGATATATTTCCCATTTGAGAAAGATCTGTCTCCCTCCTCTGATTATGCATCTTTTATTTTGCTCTTTATGTATACCTTGAATTTCTCATTTAAAGAAGCCATGTGAGGATGGGTAGGGAAAAGGAAAGAAGGGAAAGGAAAAATATGAGGAAAGAAAAAATGGAAACAAAGTCTCTGTAAATAAGGAGGGTGGAAGGGTTGAAGAGAGGGCAGGGGAATGGGGAAAGAATAAGAACCAAGATACATCATGTAAAAGTATGAGTTCCCAATGATGAATGTGACTGTATTGTATACCTAAAATGGACCAATAAACTTAATGGAAAATATTTTCTTTAAATGAAGCCATGTGATACTTAAGCTTACATGTTTGATTTATTGCACTTAACATTATGGTCTTAAAGTACATCCATTTTCCTACTAATAACTATAGTTCAGTAGAACTCTGTTGTGTATAAATACAACCTTTTATCTATTCATATATATGTTTGCATGATTTAGCTATTATAAATTTTGCTGCTATAAACATTAGGTATGCATTTATCACTATAATATAATGTCTTTAACTCTTTGGAGAAGATATCTAAAAGAAGAATAGCTAGATCAAATGGAATTTCTATTATTAGTTTCTTTTTTTAAGAGAAATATTCATACCAATTTCTATAGTGGTGATAGTAGTTTACATTCCCACCAACAATATAGAAGGGTTCCTTTCCCCCACAGCCTTGCCAGCATTTGTTATTATTTGATTTCTTTGATCATGGCTAGCAGAGTCCTATATGACTCACTAATCTGTATGTTAAATTCTTTCCCCCTGCTTGGGAAACTTTCTGCCATTGCTACTGTGAACATTTTTTTAAAAATATTGTTTGCACTCTCTCCTTTCATTGACTCTGATCAGTCTTACGTTATTCTTCTTTGCATCATCTAACAAATGCTGGGTTGATTTCTCATGGTCTCTTTCTATATTTAAGAAATCTTTCTATTCCTGGTCACTAATGACAATCCTGTCTTCCATAGCTGATATCCTGTCCTCACACTGGCTCATTCTGCTGTGTAAATTTTCAATGGAGTTTTTAATCTCCTGGATATATGTTTGAACTTTTTTATGGATTCCATTTGTTTCCTATGATTAGAGTCCATTATGCCCCTGAGCTCCTTATTTGATTTCTTGATGATGATCATTCTTTCTGGTATAAGATGGAATCTCAGTGTTGTTTAAATTTGCATTTCTCTAAAGGACAGCAAAGTCTAGCATCTTTTCAAGAATGTATTGGCCATTTGTATTTCTTCTTCTGTGAAGTGTGTATGCATTTCACTTGCCCATTTTTTGACTGGGTCTTTTGTTTTGAGGGGCCTAATTTTTTGAAATCTTTATGTATTTAGATATTAGTCCTCTGTCAGAAGAATATATGGCAAAAATAAATTTCCCATTCTGTGAGTTATTTCTTCATTCTATTAGTTGTTTCCTTTGCTGTGCAGAAAATTTTAAATTTGATACAGACCCATTTGTTGATTCTCAATACTATTTTCTGTGCAACTAGGGTTCTGTTAAGAAAGTACTCTCAAAGAGGGGCTGAGTTTGGACTCCCTTTCTTCAGGAAGGTTAAGCTCAGAACTAACACAGGCTCTAATGAAACGTATTTTAATGCTTGTATTAGATACATGTGGTAAGAGAATGAGTAAAGAGGCAAGGATCAAGAAAAGAAAAAGCGGGAAAATTATTTTTAAGAGGTCCAAATCCTCTGAATATGTGTCACAAGCCTTGGACTGAAACTGGCAGGTTGTCCATAAAAAAAGCACCACAAGTAAAAGGGTTGTTTCTAAGACAGATTCTAGAGGGAAGAGGCATGGTCTACACTCATGAGGGCTGGCTTAAAGAGATTCCTTGTGGTCATAGAGCATCCCCCATATTCAACACCCCAAAGATAGAAAGAACAAGAAGCTAAAATTCACAGAACACAGCGATGCACCCATAGTGAGAAAGGGGTCACTCACTGGATATCCTGGCTCTAAGGAAGTGTTCTGACAACTCCAGAGAAGGGCTGACTCCAGAAGAATGAATGTCTTTCATTCCAGAGAGATCTTGGAGCTGAGATGGGTGACAAAAAGTCTGCTCTTCACCAAGTAAAAAGCACACAGAAAGCAAGGGCATCCACGAAGGTCCAGTAGTGCCACTATGTGTGCAGGGCATGGGTATATAGAGTAGCCCCTCTGTCAGGTATCATTCAGGGTGTTATTTTCTTGTACTGAGACACAATACCTGACAACCACAACTTAAAGGAGGAAAGGTTTATTTAGCTCACAGTTTGTAGAGATTTCGGTCAATAGTCACCTGACTCTAGAGCAGGACAGCATGGCAGAGGAGAGGTAGTTGTCCATGACTTGGCAAACAGGAAGCAGAGAGAGACGAAAGGAGGAGGAAGGGAAATAGATCCCTCCAACCCACTCCCCAATTGACCTATCTCCTCCAACTGGCCTTCATCTCCCAGCGTCACATTTAGTAATGAACTCATCAGTGGACAAATCCTCTGATAAATAGCATGCTCCCAGGATAAAATCACCTCTCCATAGTCCTACCTATGAGCTCATGAGGCTTTGGGGAGACATCTAGATATAAACCATAACACAAGACTCTTGGCTGCTGGTGGTGGGAGAAATCTGGAAGGCATCTCTGATGGACTGGACAAAGCAAGAGAAGTGAATGTTGAGCTTCGGCCTCTGCAGCATGTTCAGTGTTCTGATGAAAACTCAGCTGTTATTCTTCCTCTCTTTTACCTTAGTGTCACTATATTGTGTGCTTTCTCTCCGCTTGTCTTAAAATTTTCCTTTTTCTTTTTGGTTATTGTTTTGACTTTGATGTTCCCAACTGTAGTCTTTTCTCTATCTCTCCTGCTTGATGATTACTGTGGTTCTTGGTTCTGCAGTTTGACTTGCTTCATTGATTTGGGACATTTCAAAGTTATTATTTTTTTTCAGTATTTCTTCTGCTTCTTTCTTTTCTTTCATTTTTTGACTGCAATTGTATCTATTTTCAATTACTTGATATTTGAGGGGTTTTTCCATTGATTTTTTTTTCCTTTCTGTGCTTTCATCTTGGTACTAGCTTGTCTTTGAGGCTTTTACTTATTTTGTGTCCATTTTTCTGTTTATGAATTTCAAATTTCAGATATTTTATTTTTCAAATTTATAATTTCATTGAATTCATTTTTAGAATTCTTTTCCATTTGAAAATTTTTAACTACTTACCATTCTCTCCATTTTTCCTGTAAATTCTTTAAACATTAATATTAGCTGTTCAGAGGTATGCTAATTATGATATCAGTCTTATCTGTTCCTATTGATTTATTTTTCTCTTATTTAATTTTCCTGTTTTTAAAGTGTCTAGTAATTTTTAAAAGTAATCTTAGAAATAACAGATGATATATGATACTGATAGGGAAAATTTTAATAGCAAAAACCCTACAAAATGTCACAATGTACAATAACTTCTGCCCTTTATTCTGTTTAGTTCAGAATTAACTGGCACCAGCATGGGAGGCATCTAGTCTCCCTCAAAAGTTTTGTAAATGAAAAGAACCATTGCTTTGCTGACCAAACAGCTCCCTTCTCCTTGGCTAGAATAGATAACTAAATAAATCTTAAAGGTAACCTCCCCTTAAAAAAGAAGTGCTACTTCTGGGTTGAAATTCAACTGTCTCTCGCCACCATGTTTTAAATATCAGCAATGTGAACTGTAAAAATGAAATATAACCATCTAAATGAGATCAAGGCTGTAAAACCCTATTGAAATAGGAGTTGTAACCCAACAGGTCATCAATTCAGGCTTATGTGCAATCGACCCTCATCAATGAGGAAACTTTTTTATTTTACTTCCATTCTGCTGTCTCTCTGTGTGTCACTTGCCAGTTCCTTCCGTAACAATACAGGCAGTGTGTTACATTATTTTCTTCTAAAGAATGTTGCATATTAATCTGGTTAAATTACTCCATCAGCTTAAATAACAGATTGAAAATTACGTGGAGTGGTCCCAAGCTGACTTGCAATAGATGTATAATATGACCAAGACACAAAATTTTGTTGTGTTAAACTGATGATATTTTGAAGTATTTTGCCCCATTAAGACTCAGTCCTTTTTAACTAATACAGAGCACTTCTATGCCTAGCACCCACCCAGTGAGCAAAGCAGGATCTCAAAGGCCATCTAAGCTATATAAAAAGCCTGTGTACTTGAACAATGTGCACACTCCCCTAGACCAACTACAGAGGAAAGGGAGTGGCCTCTGTCTGGGAACTGGGTTTTTCACTCTGCCATTAATCAAAATTGGGTTGAGCCTCAATTTTCAACTTAGAGAAAGGCTCAAGGGAAGAGAGTCATAATCAATTTAGAAAAGGCACAATAATATCAAAGAAGGGTCATACCAAAGCCCTTTTTCAGGAATTGGAGGACACAGGAGAGTCCAAATGTTTGGGTTAAATGACTCCAGACTAGGTGAGACCTTCACCAAAGATGACAGTGCCTTTTCTTGTCAGCCTTCAGGGGTTGATGATTTCAATGTAGAACTTTAGGTAAATTGCTGTAACCATGCACAAGTCTGCCAGGGCTGGCATTTGCAGTGGCATCGGATGATGTAGATGGCACTGAACACACACATGCATGCACATGCGCGCACACACACACACACACACACACACACACAAAGAGAACTCAATTATGCTTTTTAAAAGAGACACGTTAAATATAATCACAAATGGGTTGAAAGGAAAACAATGGCACAAGATACACTGTGAAATCATTAATCAAAAAAAGTTGGTGTATCTATATTAATACTAGACAATGCTAAGATAACTAAAAACCAGATCAAATTATTTTGATATCGCATAGATTTTTAAAATTTATTTCATTAGGAATATATTAAAAATTTAAGTGTGTAGCTTCAAAATGCTTAAGGCAAAAATTGGCAGAACCAAAAGGGAAAGTAGATAAATCCAGAATCCAAGTTTTAAATTTTGATAGTCTCTTCTCAGGAACTAATAGAGGTTGATAAAAAATATAAGTGTGGAAAAATAAAAATTATTATTAATAACTACACCTAATTAAAATGTACAGACTACTAAATGTAATAACTATAGAATAGCAACTATTTTCAAGTGCAGTAGAATATTCCCTGAGGTATATCATGTTCTAGTCATGATCAATTGAAAGAAACTGAAGTGATATAAGATGCATTTTCATCACCAAGTGAGAATATATTAAAAATCAATTCTCAATATATACAGAAAATCCCTTAAATATCTGAAATTTATTTTTTGTGTTGCTGGTAATTGAACCCTGGGCCTCATGCACGTTAGGTTAAGTGTTCTCCTACTGAAATGCACCACCAGCTCTTCTCCAAAATTAAGCAACACACTTCCAAATGGCCTATAGGTTAAAGAAGAAATGACAAGGGGCTGGAGATTTACCTCAGTGGTTTTGTTGCCTGCCCTGTAAGCACAAGATCCTGAGTTCAATCCGTAGTACCCACCCCCAAAAGAAGAACAAATGACAAGGGAAATTAGGAAATATTTTAACCAGATAACAATACAATTACAACTTTTCAGAATTTATTGGTTACAACTAAAGTACCGCATAAAAGAAAATGTATAGTTTTAAATGTATATGTTAAAAGTAAAAAAAAATACTTAAAATCAATGAGATACAAGTAAAAAAATTTTAAAAATAGGAATATATTATACCCAAAGAAATTAAAATATTTCAAAAAACTAAATAAAGAAAAGGAGATTTCATTGAGTCTGTAAATTTCTTTGGGTCGTATGAACATTTTAATAAAACTAATTATTCAAATCCATGAACATGGAGGTCTTTCCAATTTTGTGTGTCTTCAATTTTTTTCATATGTTGGAGTTTTAAAAAGTCAACCTGAATATAGATTAGTGAGAGGGGCAGGAGAGGGGGATTAAAAAAGGAAGTTGGATTTGATCAGTATATACTGTATGTACAGTATGTGAAATATCACACTACATCCTATTAAAATGTGCAACTAATACATCTTAATAAAAATTAATTTAAAACTTAAAAGAGCAACAAAGTAGAAAAACTGATGAACAATAGCGAACAAATATAGCTCTTTGAAGAGATTAATAAAATTGATTAACCTTTAGGTAGACACATAAAAGAAGAAAAAACAAACTGCAAATTAACCAAAATCAGGTATGAGAGAGTAGACATCACTACCGATCATATAAACACTTAAAATATAGTAAAAAATAGTTGTAGTCACTTTCCCTGTGGCTTAGACACGATACACAACACTCACAACTTAAAGGATGATAGGTTTATTTTCTCTCTCATGATTCAGAAGCCTCAGTTTTTATAAGGGGTGGTGGAAAGGCTTCATGAAGGAAAGCTGCTCATCTCGTGACAGCCAGGAAACAGAGGGTGAAGTGAGCAACCAGCAAAGGAGGAACCAGTGACCTGCCTCTTCTTAACAGACCCCACCTCCTAACATTGCATTTCACTCTACCACCTTTGTGATATTGATAGGGAAAACTTTAATAGGGAAAACCTAGGAAATGTCACAATATAAGGTAATTTTGCCCTTTACTCTGTTTAGTTCAGCACAGGAAGCATCTAGTCTCCCTAAAAAGTTTTGTAAATGAAAAGAAACATTGTTAGCTTTGTTGACCAAACAATTCCCTTCGCTTGGCTAGAATAGATAACTCTAAAGGTAACTTCCCTTAACAAAGAACTGTATCCAGATTTACATCCAACTGCCTCACCACTGTGTTTTCGGCATCAGCAATGTGAACTATGAAAATGCAGTGTAACCAACTGAATAACATCAAGGCTGTAAAACTATAAAAGAAGGAGTTGTAACCCAATGAGGTGTCAATCAGGGCACCACCATTACGTCATCGATCCCTATCGATGGAGTGAACTTTCTTATTTTACTTCCATTCTGCTGCCTCCCTGTGTGTCACTTGCCAATTCCTTATATAACAATATAATCAAAAGCCCCATCTATGAGTGTATGAGGCTTTGGGGGCACATCTACATATAAAGTGCAGCATTCTGTCTCTGGTCCCTAAAAGGCTTGTGTACGTTTGTTCATTTGTTTATGCAAAATGCATTTAGTCCATCTCTAAAATTTGCCAGAGTCTTAACAGTTTATCAGTACTGAAAAGTCCAAAGTTTCCTCTGAGGCTCAAGGCAAACGCTTAGCTGTGAGTCCCTGTAAAAGTCAAAAAGAAAGTTAAACACTTCCAACATACTATGGCACAGGATAAACACTCGCATTCCAAAAGGGAGGAATTGGGGCTAGAAATCAATGGGACCAAAGCAAGACCAATACCCAAAAGGGCATATATTAAATCATGTAACTCTATGTCCAGCACCAGGGGAAAAAATATGTGAGCTCCCAACAGTTTGGGCGGCCTCGTTCCTATAGCATTGGTGGTGATTGTAGCCCTTATGGCTTCCCTTTTGTGCTGGCTTTGCGGAGTGCCTGCAGCTTTCCTCAGATGTACTACATCCTTGGCTTCCCGGCTTTCTGGAGTCTCCTATGTACTTTTGGCTTCACACTAACAGCTTCTCTCAGAGGCATACTACATGGCCTCTTTTCTTTCTTCTGAAATTGAGATGGAAGCCTTCCTGACACCACAACCTTGTATTTTCCACCTCTTTAAAAGGAGCACCATAGGAGCCAGGGATTTGGTTCAATGGTTCCATCACCTACCTCGAAAGCACAAGGGCCCAAGTTTGATCCCCGGAAAAAAAAAAAAAAAAGGAGCACCACAGGGATGACACTAAGGTTTGCTACCAGCTCAAGCAGAAGCCTGGCTCCCTTGTGTCATGCTGCAAATATAAATGGCCTCCAAAGCCTCATATGTTTGGAAGATGACTGGATTATGGGATGGTATAACTGGCTTGCTGTTGGGTGGTGGAATTTGGTACAAGGAGATGAATCACTAGGGAGATGGTCTGAAAGGATTTATCTCCCTCCCCAATTCCTCCTTTCATGCTCTCTGCTTCCTGTCTGCTGAGCTATGAGCAGCGTCTCTCCACCATACCCCTGTTCTATGCCATCCTACCTTGGATACAGCCAACTGTGGCCTGATGCCTCTACAAACTACAAGCTAAAATAAATCTCTCCTATTTTAAGTTGTGGGTGTCAATTTTTCCCAGCAATGAGAAAAGTGACTAAGACAAGAGGCCTCTTAATGCTTGAATGGCTGAATACTGTGAACCGAATCCTGGGGAATCAGTGCCATAGTCAGCCTTTCTGGAGAAGGATGCCCTGGAGCTCTCTTCTCAAATGAAACCCTACAGCATTGTACTCTTGAGACTGCAAAGGGAGGAATCTTGCTGATTCTTCACGCGCCCTCAAAATATATTTCATATTATCTGGATATAAAGTACTTGGCTTCTTTCTAATGCTAATCTTTTTAGCAACAAAACTCTCCTTGACCAAAACTTTCCAGATTCTTCTCTTTGGGGAAGGTAAACATTTTCAAATGGGTTTTTTGCTCTGATTTTCAATAAAGCCCTGATTAAAGCAGTAAGCAATATCATGGTACAGCCTGAACATGGGGATGCCTTGACATTTTCTCCACCATATTAGTCCACCACATTTAATCTCAGTCTCCTGCAAAGTCTCAAGATATGTGAAAGATGTAGACTAATTATCTGCCAGAAAATAATATACACAACCTAGAGTCCAGCCACCGATGGAGTCCTTGTTCCCAACTGAAAACTCCTGAGCCTGCCCTTTTCCATCTGCATTTGGGTCTTCTGAGCTCCGACTAGAATTTCCCATTAAGAATGGGCTATAGCGTTCTAAGGCTTCCCCAGCTGGCAGCTCCATACATTTCCAAACTCCTCCAGTGAACCATTTCCAAAGCCTTCCATACCACGTGATCAAGTATGGTCTTGACAATGACTCCTCTCATCTAGTACTAGAATCTGTCTCAATCACGTTGTCGCTGAGACAAATACGCAATGCCCACAACCTAAAGGGGGGATTTATTTTGGCTCACTATTTAGATTTCAGTTCACAGTCAGCTGGCTCCGAGGTGTGAAGGCATAGTAGAAGGCACAGAAGGACATAGTGGAAGAAAGCTGCTAGTGGTTAGGAAGCAGAGAATGAAGCAAGGAACCGAGAAGGGAGATATGCACCCTTACAGGACACATCCTTGGTGGCCCACCTCTTCTAACCAGACCTCACCTCCTGATATCACATTTAGCTAGAGCACCGCCACGATTCAAACACCTTTCGAAAGTCCCAAAATGAGCACATGAGGCTCTGGGAAGAGATCTAGCTATAAACCATAACAGAAGGTTTATCAACAACTTTATGTTCATAAATTCATACCTTAGATAAAATGAACACGCTCTTTGAAATATATAACATTAAATTGACATAAGAATATACGATATCTGGGCTGGGGATTTAGCTCAGTGGTGCCACCACCTGCCTTGCAAGCAAGGACAAGGTCCCAAATTTGATCCGCGGTACTAAAAAAAAAGAATATATGATATCATCATAACTCTATATCAGCTAAAACAAAACTACAATTTTTTTCAGCTTTAATTGAGTTTATTGGTACATTTTAGGGATACAGTACAGTTACATTCATTGTTGGGATCTTGTTCCCCTACATAACACGTCTTGATTCTCATTTTTTCCCCTTACCCCTGCCCTCCCTTCACCCCCTCCTCCCCTCCCCATCTACAAACACTTTATTTTCATCTTTTCATTCTCTCACATTTTTTTATTTTCCCTTTTTACTCTTCCCCTACCCATCCCACCTTCCCTACACCTTTAGCTCCTTTCTTCCCATTTCTAAATGTCAGTAATCTTATTAGAATCTTATGCATTGTTGCAGATTATTCACACCAGGGAAACTATTTGGTATTTACACATGTGTGACTTATTTATTTCACTTAGGAGTATATCTTCAATATGTATCCATTTTCCTATGAATGAATCTATTTTCTCATTCTTTATGGCTGAGTAATATTCCATTTTATAGAAAAACCACAACTTCTTTATCCAGTTGCCAACGGATGGGCAAATGGGCTGTTTCCAAGATTTAGCTATTACAAACTGTGCTGCTATAAACATGGGTGCACATACTTCTCTGTGATATGATTCTTTTAGTTCTCTTGGAAAGATACCCAGCAGAGGGATGGCTGGGTCAAATGGAACCTCCAGTCCAAGCTCTTTGAGGTATCTCCATATTGATTTCCATAGTGGTTGCACTAGTCTGCACTCCCACCAACAATGGAGGAGGGTTCCTTTCTCCCCACAACCCCGCCAACATTTGTTATTGTGTGATTTCTTGATAGCAGCCATTCTTTGTGGGGTGAGGTGGAATCTCAGTGTTGTTTTCATCTGCATCTCTCGAATGACCAGTGATGTGGAACATTTTTTCATATATTTTCTTGCTGCTTTTACTTCTTTGTATGAGAAATGTCTGTTCATTTCGGATGCCCATTTTTGGATCGGGTCTTTATATTTGGGGGGACTGATTGTTTTGAGTTCTTTATATATCCTTGATAATAGTCCTTTGTCTGAGGTACAGCTGGTAAAAATTTTTTCCCACATTGTAGATTGTCTCTTAGTTCTGCTAATGGTTTCTTTTGAAGTACAGAAGCTTTTTAGTAAGATGAGATCCCAGTTGTTGATTCTTTCTGCTAGTTCCCGTGCTACTGAGGATTTGTTCATAAAGTCTTTTCCTATACCAATGTCTTCCAGAGTTCTGCCTAACTTACTTTCCAGCAAGTTTAATGTTTCTGTTTTAATATTTAGATCTTTAATCCATTTGGATTTTAATTTAGTGCATGGCGAAAGATAAGGGTCTAATTTTAATCTGTGACAGGTTGATATCCAGTTTTTCCAACACCATTTATTAAAGAGGCTATCTTTCCTCCACTGAGGATGGTGAGCTCCTTTGTCGAAGATGAGGTAGCTGAGTACATCTGCATTTGTTTTTGTGTCTTCCAGTCTGTTCCATTGATCCTCAGGCCTATTTCTTTGCCAGTACCATGCTGATTTTATCACAGTGGCTTTGTAGTATAGTTTCAAATTGGGAATTGTTACACCTGGTGCCATGTGACTGTTGCCTATAATGGCTTTTGCTATTCTAGGTCTCTTGTGGTTCCAAATGAATTTTTGGATTCTTTTTTCTAGTTCTGTGAAATATAGTGTTGGAATTTCAATTGGCATTGCATTGAATGTATATAGCAGTTTCGGTAGTATGGCCATTTTCACTATGTTGATTCTTCCTACCCAGGAGCAGGGGATATCTTTCCATTTTTTTATATCCTCTTCGATTTCTTTTTTCAGAGTGCTGTAGTTTTCAGTGTAGAGATCTTTTGTTTCTTTTGTTAGATTGATTCCTAGATACTTCATTTTTTTGGATGTTATTGTAAAAGGATTTTTTTCCCTTATTTCTCTCTCCATGTGTCTGTTATTTGCATATAAGAAGGCTATTGATTTTTGGGTATTCACCTTGTATCCAGATACTCTACTGAATCTGTCAATTGTCTAGAAGTTTTCCTAGATACTTCATTTTTTTGGATGTTATTGTAAAAGGATTTTTTTCCCTTATTTCTCTCTCCATGTGTCTGTTATTTGCATATAAGAAGGCTATTGATTTTTGGGTATTCACCTTGTATCCAGATACTCTACTGAATCTGTCAATTAAGTCTAGAAGTTTTTTGGTGGATTTTTTTGGATCTTCAATGTAGAGTATCATATCATCAGCAAATAATGACAGTTTAACTTCTTCCTTTCCTATCTTTATTGCTTTAATTTCTTTCTCTTGTCTAATTGCTGTGGCTAATGTTTCCAGAACTATATTGAAGAGAAGTGGTGATAATGGGCATCCTTGTCTTGTTCCTGATTTTAACATGAAGGTTTTCAGTTTTTGGCCATTCAATATTGTGGGAGACTGCCTGCAAGACAGCTGGCTGCTTGCATTGCAGTTCCCTGAGCGAAGGAGTTGCTATGTTGTAAGTTCTGATTGGCCGTGATCAGCTGCCATCTTATGGCATTATTTACAATAACCATTTTGTAGAGCTGAGTTTCACTTTCCAGAAAAACATCACGTGTGCTCTGTGGAGTCATAATTGTGGCCTTGTATGGTCATCCTTGAGATTGTTTTTCATCCTTGAAGTTGTTTTTACTTTCATACTATTGCCTGATATAAGTGTGAGAGCCATCTGGCAATAAAGAAAAAAGAAGAATAAAGAAGAACCCTGTTTGAACCTGAGCATGACTCAGTGTGCTTACTCTCAGTGAATCCTCTCAGGTTTGGGGCCTGCTGGCAGGACCCCGACGTCGCGGCTCGCGACAAATATGATGTTGGCTGATGGATTTTCATAGATAGCCTTTTTTGTCCTTGACTTTGTTAATATAATGTATTACATTTATTGACTTTCATATGTTGAACCACCCTTGCATCTCTGGAATAAATCCGACTTGGTCAGGATGGATGATCTTCTTAATAATCCTCTGTATTCTGTTTGCTAGTATCTTATTAAGGATTTTTGCATCTATACTCATTAAGGAGATTGGTCTGTAGTTCTCCTTTTTAGTTGTATCTTTCCCTGGTTTGGGAATCAAAGTGATACTTGCTTCCAGGAATGAATTTGGAAGTATAGCTTCCCTTTCGATTTCATTGAAAAGTTTGAAGAGTAATGGTAGTAGTTCTTTGTCCGAGCCGCAACATCAGAATCCTGCCAGCAGGTCCCAAACCCGAGGGAGGAACAACAGGAGAGTAGTTTCACGAACTTAGTTCCAGGCTCATGCTCTACCGTAGCAAGGCAAGGCCCCGTTTATTTTTCAGGGTCAGGTATATAAGGCTAAAACCGAAACCAAAAGTGTAAACATTTATACTCTTCAGCTGCATGGGAGCGAGGGCTGCACGGGAGCGAGACTACCGCCCACACATCCCAGAGGGAAACAATAACAACCATTATGGGTTACATCTGCTACCAGCTGAACTCGCCCATTGCTATCGGCGACAGCACGTCCATGCTGGCGAGGTGACTCAAAGTTCAATCATGGCTAGGCCTATGTCAAGGCTCACCATGATGGCTCACCATAGTTCTTCTCTAAATGTCTTGTAAAATTCAGCAGTGAATCCATCAGGGCCTGGGCTTTTCTTCGTTGGTAAGTTTTTAATTACATTTTCAATTTCACTGATTGTGATTGGGGTGTTTAAAATGTTTTTATCTTCTTCGTTCAACTTTGGTAATTCATAAGTATCTAGAAATCTGTCCATTTCTTCTGTGTTTTCCATTTTATTAGAGTACAGGTTCTCAAAGTAGGTGTTCATGATCCTCTGGATTTCTTTCGGATCTGTTGTGACTTCGCCTTTTTCATTCCTAATTGCATGGATCTGAGCCTTTTCTTTCCTTTTTTTGATAAGATTAGCTAAGGGTTTGTCGATTTTATTTATTCTTTCAAAAAACCAGCTCTTTGTTTCATTTATTTTTTGTATCGTTTTCTTAATTTCAATTGCATTGATTTCTGCTCGGATCTTTATAATTTCCTCTCTTGTTCGAGCTTTGGGTTTTTCTTGCTCTTGTTTTTCTAGGAGTCTAAGTTTCATCGTTAAGTTGTTTATTTGAGCCCGCTCTGTTTTCCTAGTGTGGGCATTCAATGTTATGAATTTTCCACGTAGAACTGCTTTCATTGTGTCCCAAAGATTCCTGTATGTTGTATTGGCATTCTCATTTATTTGTAAAAACTGTCTAATTTCTTCTTTAATTTCCTCTGTAATCCATTGATTGTTTAGGAGAGTGTTGTTCAGTTTCCATGTGCTTGTGAAGTTTCTATAGTTTCTTGTGCTATTGATCTCCAGTTTGATTGCGCTATGATCTGATAATATGCAGGGAATGACTTTAATTTTTTTGCATTTATTTAGACCTGTTCTGTGAGCCAGTATGTGGTCTATCTTGGAGAATGATTCATGTGCAACTGAAAAGAATGTATATTCTGATTTTGGGGGGTGAATACTCTATAAACATCTATTAAGTCCATGTGTTCCAAAGCTTGGTTCAGTTCCATTATTTCATTGTTGATTTTCTGCCTAGATGATCTGTCAATTTGTGATAGTGGAGTATTTAAATCCCCCACTACAATTGTATTAGTGCTTATTTGGTTTTTCATGTTACTTAATATTTGTTTTATATAGTTGGGGGCATTTATATTTGGTGCATATATGTTTATGATTGTCAACTCTTCCTCTTGAATTGTTCCCTTTACAAGGATGTAGTGTCCTTCTTTGTCTCTCTTAATGAGTTTTGGTTTGAAATTTACTTTATCTGAGAATAAGATTGCTACCCCTGCTTTTTTCTGGGCTCCTGAAGCATGGAGAATTGTTTTCCATCCTTTCACTTTCAGTCTATGCACTTCCTTTTGCACTAGGTGTGTTTCTTGTATACAACATATTGTTGGATTTTGCTTCTTAATCCATTCTGCCAATCTATTTCTCTTGATTGGTGAATTGAGGCCATTAACATTGATGGTTATAAATGATATATTCTGACTTGTTCTTGTCATGTTATTGTCCTTTTGTGACTCTTTTTACTTTTTATCCCATCTCCTTTTAGTTTCTTGCCTTGCCTATTTGATTTGGTCTGTTGGGCCTCATGTTATTGTGAACTTCGTTGTCCTTTTCTAGGATATTGTTTAGAATTCCTTGCAGTGCTGGCAAAACTACAATTTTAAATCTGCCCACAAATAAAAGGATAAAATGGCTTTACTGGAAAATTCTACCAAGCACTTAAGGGAGAAATTACACTGACCTTATCCAGACTCAATAAATAAAGGAAATGAACACCTCTTAAATTGTTTTATGAGGTAAACATATTCCTGATATTTAGACATGAACAGCCCTCATTTCAAAATTCTCAATGAAAAATTGCAAATCAAACTAGTAATATACAGTATAAAAAGTGTAATTCTTCAAATTATATTAAATGTATAATTCATTGATAAAGAATATACTTAATCATATAAAGCTATAAGTATAAACACCAACACAATCCATTCATCATAATTCAGTATGTAAAAAGTATAATTTATCAGATAGGGATTAAGCCATGAATGAAAGTATATCCAACAGAATTTAGTCATGGAGGAAAATCCACTCGGAGCTGTGTGCATAAAAAAACTACATTACAAATAATAGTGGACACATAATATTAAGCATTTGTCAAGGCCCATAGAACTGTACAAAACAAAGAGTGAACCCAAATGTAAACTATGAATTTAAATTAATAATAATATATCATATGGGTTCATCTCTTATAATAAATGTTCCACACCAAAGTAAGATGTATAGAGTGAAAGAGCAAAGGGTAAATGAAAACTCTGTGCTTTCTACAGACTTTCTGTAGACTCAGACAGCACTAAACAGAAGAAATTCCAAAAAAGAAAAACCGAACAAAAATTCTACCAAGACATATCATATTGCAACTTCAGCAAATCAAAGATAAAGAGAAAAATCTTGAAATAAATCAGAGGGAAAAAAATCTGACATATATAAGAGTGAACGTAAGCATGACATGCAACTTTTCAGAAACCATACAAGCAAGAAAAAGGTGGTACAAGGGGCTAGAGGTGTAGCTAAGTGGTACGGTGCTTGTTTAGCATATGCAAGTCTTTGGAAGTGATCTTCAGCACCATAAAAAACAAAAATAAAAAAGGAGTGATGTGAGAGGGAAAAGAAACTTCAAAAACAAAGGAAAAAGAAAACTTGTTTGGGCAAAAGTGAAGGAATTCATTGCCAATAGACCTCCCTTGTAAGAAATGTTAAGTTATTCAGAAAGAAGGAATATGATGTATGTCAGAAACTCATATCTACATAAAGACAGGAGGAAAATTTAAAAATAAATAACTGAAGGTAAAATTTTACAAATAGCTGGGTGTCACAGCACATGTCTGCAGTCCCAACTGTTTGGGAGGCTGACATCAGAGGATCACTTGAGCTCATGAGTTTAAGTCCAGCCTGGGAAATGTAGCAAAAACCTGTCTCAAAACCCCCCCACTTTAATTATTTAATTCCTAATTATCTAAGACTGAAACTGTTAAACTCCTACAGAAAAATCTAAGAAAGAACTTCTTAAATGAGCACGGCAGTGGGTGCCTGTTGTCCCAGCTATTCAGGAGACTGAAGCAAAGGGATCACTTGACCAGGAGTTCTGGGCCAGCCTAGGCCACATAACCAGATCCAATCTCCTAAAAAGAAAAGAAGAGAGAAGTAAAGAAAGGAAGGGAGAGAGACAGGGAGTAAGGAAGAAAGGGAGGGAAAAGAGAAGGAAGAAGAGACGAAGAGTGGAGAGGTGGGGAGGGGAGGCGAAGGGAGGGGAGTGGGTGGAAAAGGAGCTTCGTGACATTGGCCTGGCAGTAATTCTTTTAATGACATCAAAAATATAGCAGCCAGAGCAAAAATAAACAAATTGTATTGCTTAAGATAAACAGCTCATGGTACAGCAAGGCATAAACAACACACAGAGTGCACGCCTGTAATCCCAGCACTCGGGAGGCTGAGGCAGGAGGATCGCTGTGCGTTCGAGACCAGCCTGGGCTACATAGTGAGTTCCAGGTCAGTCTCAACTACATAGTGAGACAAAAAATAAAAAAAAAAAAAAAAAAAAAAAAAAAAAAAAAAAAAGCACACAGAATAGGAAAAAATTGCATGCCATACATTTTTGTGCCATACATTTGATAAGGGGTTAATATCCAAAATGCATGAGGAAAACAAGCAGCACAGTGGCAAGAAAGCAAATAATCCAGCCTTAAAATAAACAAAGGACACGTAGAGACATTTCTCAAGTGATGGCAACAAATGGCTAACAGGTGTATGAAAAGGTGCCCGACACACTACCCATCATGTCAAGGCAAATGAAAACCACATCCTTTGTAACACTTCACACCTGCCAGAATGGCTATTATCAAGAAAGACAAAAGACAATAGTGTTTCTGGAGATGTGGAAAAGAGAGCACTTACATACTGTGTAGGATGTAAATTGGTACAGCTGTTATAGAAAGCAGTATGGAAGTCCCTCGCAATATTAGAAGTAGAGCTATCATACATATGATCCAGCAATCCCATTTCTTGGTATATATCGAAGGAAGTGAAATTAGTATGTGAAAGAGATATCTGCACCACCATGTTCATTGCAGCATTATTCACACCAGCCAAGACAAGGAGTCAGCCTCAGTGTCCATCTATAAATGAATGGAATTTTAAAATTGAGATAGGTAGATAGATAGATAGATAGATAGACACAGTGAGTGAGATATTATTGAGCTGCTTTTGTTGCAACATGGTTGATCCTGGAGGACATTTATACTAAGTGAAATGGACCATGCAGAGAAAGATAACTGCTACATTATCTCACCTACAAGCAGTATTTTTTTCAAAAAAATCGAAGTTCATAGAAGCAGAGTGAAGGACACTGGTTGTCAGGACCAGTGCAGGAAGCAGGGATGAGGAAATGTTAAAAAGGTACACTTTTGGGCCAGGGATTTAGCTCAATGGTGCCGCTGCCTACCTCACAAGTGCAAGGCCCCAAGTTTGATCCCCAGTACAAAAATAAAGAAAGAAAGCAAAAAGAGGTACAAAGTTTCAGTGAGAGTAAGTTCTGAATATCTATTGTATAGAAGAGACTATAATTAATAGTAAATTATTATATACTTGAAAATACAAGAGATCTTAGAGATACCACAATACAAAAAGATAATTGATGTGGAGTCATGAAAATGATTTAGATGGTACATTTTATGCTATGTATAATTTAAAACAATTTTAAAAATCAACTGTATTTTATACACTAGTAACAACTGGAAAATATAATACTTTAAAAATCATTTCCAATAACACCACAAAAACAAATACCTAAGAATAAACTTAATATAATAACTGTAAAATATACTAAAAACTATAAAACAACACTGAGAGAAATTAGAGGCTTATCCAAGTAAAAAAATGCAAAATTCATTAAATGAATGGCAATATTGTTTATGATTTTCTATAAGATATGACTTTTTGTAAAACTGCAAACATTGATTCTAAAATTTATTTTGAAATGTCAAAGACTTAGAACAACCCAAGACAATCTTTTACAAAAACATAAAGTTAAAGAGCTTATCCTCCCTAATTTCAAGATTTACTATAAAGCTACAGTAATCAAGACAATGTAGTGTTTATTAGGATAAACAAGTAGATCAATGAGATATAATAGAATCTAGAGTAAGCCACCAACTTATGGCCAACTGATTTCATGCAAGGGTGCCAATATCATTTAGTGTGGGAAAAGGAAGTCTTTGCAACAAAGAATGCTAGAATCACTGCATACCCTTTTGGGAAAAGGTGACTATCAAAGCTGGGTGTGGTAGTGCAAACCTGTAATCTCAGCTACTTTGGAGGCTGAAGCCCAGGTCATCCTGGGCAACTTAGTGAGATCATGTCAAATTTTTAAAAAATCAATTTAAAGGGGTTAGGGTGTGTATATATAGATCAGTTCTCCCTGGGTTCAGCCCTCACTATGGAAATAATTAATACTGACTCTTGCATCACACACAAAAATTAAGTCAAGAAAACCTGAAGACCTAAATGTATAAGCTAATGCTAGAAAGTTTCCAGAAAAAAAATTAGAAGAAGAGTGATACTCATGGAAATGAGAAAAGGTGGCTTCCAGGGCCCTTCCATCTATGGGGTTACCTAAGTGGGGTGCCTGCCTTGCTACCGTGGTTGAGTAATGACAGAATGCACAGCATCTCAGAAACAGCAGATACACAGGCCTGCGTCCAGCACTAGGGCCCTTTGTGCAGGGATGAGTAAAGACCAGCAGACCCTTCACTTGTCCTCCCACTGAAATTACAAGAAGGTTGACAACCAGTCAAACTCTTCTCAGATCCTCTGAGATCTGATAAATGTTTACCTCTAAATGTTACTTCATCTCTTTTCTTAAACTTGAAGGGATCTTTCAGGGGGGGAATATCCTTTGTGTTTGTTTGTTTGTTTTGTGCGGGAGGGTTGTACCAGGGATCAAACTCAGGACCCTGTGCTTGCCAGGCAGACACAATACCACTGAGCTACATTCCTGGCAAGGGAATATCCTTTGTGGTGAAAAAATTTATATGACATTCAAGAATTTCCTCAGTTTTTACTTCAAATTCATTTTCTTCAATTATAGTCAAGTAAAATTAAATCTTCACTAAAAAAACAGGCATATGGTACAATCCCATTTTATGAAAGTATTTCTATCTTTCCTTCTATCTGTAAAAATGCACAGAAATATGTCTAGCGTGCTGTACCAGAAATGTTAATTATGGTTATATTTGAATCATAAAACTTGAGGGAATACTTTTATTTTATTTTAGTACTTTTCTGCAATGCTTAAACTGTTTATAGGGAGAATATACTATTTTCACAGAAAGAATAAGGTAAATTTTCTTTAAAAGAAAAAAACTTAACATCTTGCCAAGAGCCCTCAAAGTTTATAGCTTTCATTTCTACTTTCTCCCTCCAGCTCCCCTCAAGCTCTGCCATTTTCCCCTCTCCTATTTTCTATCTCCCACCTTTCTCCTTCCCCTGCTTTTTCCAGATCTAGTCACTCTCTCCCAGGTTGAGAATGCCCCATCTCTTCACCCCTCACTGCTGTATAGAAGGAGAAGTGGTGGATTCCTCCCCTTCTTTCTTCCTCCTCCTCTTCCTCCTCCTCTTGGGGTGGGGACATTTTCTGAAGATTTTGAGGCACTTGGCAACTCCTCCTCCCTCCCCATAACCCCTCACATCAGCAGAAGAGGCAAGAGTAATAAGGTAGAGCAGGCCAACGGAAATGGAGCACTGACCCAAATGTTGCTCTACAGCATTCACCCATGGAATTATGGGGAATGGAAGAACTTGAATCTTGTTCTGGATTCCTTCACATCCCCATGTTCTGCCCCCAGAACTTTTGCCCAACACATCACCAACATTCTCTTGGATAATGAGGTTCTGTCTCAAGGACCTGCTCAAATGGGAGAAGGCATCCTTCAACAGAACTGCCCTTGTGACAGGATTATTCCCCTCCTTCCCATGCTAGGATTGGGGAACCAGAAGGCACAGAAGCCTGAACCACCCCCTTGCAAGCCACTGAGACCCATGGTTTGGTAAGAGAGAGCCAGGCCAACATAGACAGCCTGAAGGCTATCTTGTGATTTTTCACAGGACCAATGCAAGGGACCAATGAAAGGGTGGAAGTGGAGCTAGGATCTTTGAACAAAGCCACAGGAGGAAAACCCACACTTAAGTCTAAACTCCGGCTACCCAAGCAAAGCACCTGGTAGTCACAGTCATGGAAAATCATTCACCATGTTGGATGGCTCTGAGGGAAATCTCAAAGACTGACATCCTTCATCCTCAGTCCCCAGAAGGAGTAGGGATTTCCTTTGAGAACTTTAAGATTAACGTATGCAGACTCAGCAGGGACCCCATGCCCTTATCCCTTTCCCAGGTAGACTTGCCAGGGCTATGAAAGATATAGATTTGTGGCATTGGAGAGGATAGCTAGAGATAAATCCAGGTCACTCAAGACTGGGAGGACGACTTGGGGTCAGGGAGCTGGTAGGGCATGGTCCTTGTCGTGTAAGATACAGATTGAGAGTTTAAGAGTGAAGGCCAAGATGATGTTGCCCACCACACCATAAGGTTGAGGGAAGAGTGGCCATGTAATATGAGGGTAGCAGACATGGAAGTCATTCCCACAAATGTGGAGGCAAAAGGAAAGGGGTAGGGCAGGCAGACAGGTGGATTGGTCCTTAGGAATTCTATACCCACTTCTCTTATACCTCTCCCAACCCCCAGATCTCTGGCTCTTCCCCTAATATGGTGACAGGGATAGAAGCAGATTCTTCACCAAATGACTTTTGTACCTTTTTATCTGTGAACCATGTTCATTACTACTTTTTAAATATATTTTAAGGAAAATACCCTAAGCCATGCAAAAAATGGTTTCTCTCTGGGTATAAGGGGATCAGAACCCAACTTGGCTTCTCTAGGGGTTAGGGATAACTAGCAAATGTTCCCTGGTCCAGATTCACAGGAAGACCCAGAAAAGGCCCCACTAGAAGTAGGGTCTAGGGCTACCTCTGCTGTGGGCAACGGCATCCTGGTGTCCAGAGCCAGGGAACTGCATCCAGGCCTGAGTTACACAGGGCTGTCATCAACTAGTGGATTCTTAGCCACATGTAAGATAGAAGTCACACGTGGGCGGGTTCTTGAGCCTGCTGACAACCGTCATCATTACCCATCCTCTTCTTCAGGGCTTTCTAAAGGGAATGATCCCCGTAGGGGCTTTCAAGATGTTTCCAGTCAACTGGTGGTTCCTGCTCAATTCATATATAAATCATGAATTGGCAAAGTGTAGTTCTTTTAACGTTAAATGATAGCCAGTGACTCTCAGTTCCTAGCTTGCCACCAGAGCCAGCAGCTACCAGTAAGCTTCAGTAATTCTTCTGGCCCCTAGAGATGGCAGCTCCCAGGAACTCTCCATTACTCTCTGCCATTCTCTGCTGCTAGTCACCTTCAGTGCTGCCAGCTCCTGATGTTGACTGCTTTAGGCACCAGCAGCCTTTAATGTTACCCGTTCTTAGTATACCAGCTCATCCTGCTCTACTCAAGACAGAAATCACAAATATTTAAAACTATGCCATCTGGAAGAGGCTTTATTAGGACTTATGTTGAAGCATATGGGGGGCCAGTGAACGGATTGAAACCTGTAAGGGGATTGGAGGGTGACTTATAGAGGGAAAAACAGGCAGGCTAAAATGTGTAGTGTCAGACTTGCTGTTTGGTCACGAATAAGGGAGAGGGCCTTGGAAGATCTAACTGAGGAGGGCTACAGAGACAAAGCATCCAGAGAAGTTGCAGTGTGGAGTCATCCAAAGCTTTCTCCAGCTGAAATAAATATCTCTGGGAGAAACTCTGGGACCCCTGATGCAGCCAGGCTGGCTTCAAGATGTTTTGTTGTTGTTATTGTTGTTGTTGTCATTTAGTACATGTTTGTAATGCAGTATAATGATGCTTGTTTTGAGGAACATGCATATAAAATATCGACCATTTTCAATTACTTTAACCCCTCTCCTCCTCTAGTCTCCGTTCCCATCTCCAATAGTTACCTTCTAGTTTCCTGCACGATGTGGGGGGGGGCAGCCACAGAAGAAAAATGAAAAGTATCTCTTAGCATCAGGCTCCTCTTCTGTCTCTGGGCCAAGAAGCTGGAATAGAGACCATTCCAACAAAAGTGCCAAAATTGGCAAAGAAAATACAGGATACTTAGAAAAATAAAATCTTTTCATGTAAGTACATCCTAAACAATGCATGGGAGTGAAGTAATAAAAAAAAAAGTACTTACTCTCTATGACCTTTGTAGTTAACTGAGGTTCTACATTTTATCTGTCATCCCTACGTCCCAGATGTTGGCAGAGGAGGAGAAACTCTTCTGCAGTTTTTCTTTTTTCTATTTTATTTTTCTGCGTCCACGTTTTAAATTATTAACCTAAATTTTCACAGCCTCATCAGCCTATAGATGCAAATGAAAATCACAAGTGTCCTGACCTGCCCATCTCCTCCTGCAGGACCTCGACCTGCTCAGCTACCACAACCCCTCCAGACGCCGTCATATTCCTCCGGTTCAGTGTCCACTGTCCTCTAGGCCACACGAGGGCGGCAGTAGTCAGCCCTGAGCCATGTGGCTGAGACTAGGCCTTGGCGCCCTCTGTTGGTGAGCCCCAGATAGCAAACATGGGATATTCCCAAAGACATCGGGCTCTGCTGCTGGTCCATACTTCTTGCCTGGCTCAACAGCGGAGGTCTTCTTTAGCTGCCTTCCCTGCTTCATCCACATTCCTCCTCACGAGCTCTGCCTGGTTTAGTATGTACCATGTGAGCAGATGACATTCAGCCCCTAGCCCCCTCGTAGTACCCTTGTACTCAATACTCTGCCTGGCTCTGTGCTGACCAACAGTTCCTCCAATGCCAGGTGTCCAGCCATGGAAAAGTCCACCGTTTCCTGGGGTGACAGTCACTCCACACCATCTGGTAGGCAGGGCCTCTGGGAAACCTTCCCCTGGACTGGCAGATGAAGCTGGCCACATAAACCTCCTGCTCTCACTCCAAGAGTGTTTTGGTCAGTTTGCAGGGATTCTATTATGGTTTAGATCTAAAACGTCTCCCCAAACCTCATTTCAGAGGTTGGTCTGGGAAGAGGGAGTGGTTCACTGGGGATGTGACCTGGACGGGTGGATTCTTGTCCCATATTCCCTTCTTTCTCAGTTTTCCCGCTGCCTTGGCATAAACAGTTTCTTTCGATGCTGTTCTGCCTTGGAGCAGCGGACCATGGACTGAATCCTCTGAAAGCCAGGAGCCAAAATAAACTTCTTTAATTTGCAGGTGTCACATATTTTCCTGTTCCAGTGACAGGAAATCCAACTAATACAGGCTCTTTATACAGGAGGATGGTTTATTCATTTTAAATCTCTCCACCAGGCAGGAATGGATCCACCTTAATGGCTGCCAGCACCAGATAATGAGCAGAGTGCACCAACAGTAACAGAATGAAAGTTGAGGGTCCAAGGAGGCATGAGGGGCTTCCCAGGGTCAAGTGAAAAGAGCAATTTTTTAAAATAAAGACACTTTATTTACAGATAATACAAAATAAACCACAAGATGAACTACTGTGCAGAGGGAGTAATGGCCCCCCCAATAACCACCCTTCCCATCCCGGAGTAACTTATATAAAAAATTTAAAAGGCCCTAGGAGGTGGGAGGGGCTGGGCTGGAAGCACCTTCGCTGACTGGGGATTGGGGCCCACACAGTCTTCAACTGCCCCCTTTCCAGGGTAGAATAGAACTGCCTCTCTCCCCTCTGACCCCTGGACCTGACAAGCAGGGGACACAGGTGGTGGTGATGACAGAGGCTCTCTAGCTAAGGACCCTGACTTCTGACTTGTAAGGGGTAGAGGGATAGGTGAGTAGGACCTTGAGGGCAGGCATGGGGTGGTGTTATTGCAGTGCTCCAGCCGACTTCCTCCTGGCTATGGATTTGGGTCTGCGCTGGGTTCCAGGAAGCAGCCACATCAGGGCAGGAGTATAGTATCTTCAAAGTGATGATGTTGTTGAGTCCACCACTTCTCGGCCATTGCAGACAGTGGGGACAAACTGGGAACCAGATCCTAGGGAAAGGAAGCCAGAGGTTAGGGCTGACCCTGAGGTCTTCCGTGGAATGCAGGCAGCAGGGGAGGCAGGACTACAGAGGGAAGTGTCCCTTCAACATCACCCGCTTATGTCCAGTATCATTTTGAAGACACCCCACCTCCATACAAGGAATCTCAGCAGCCTGAGGAATGGATCATGCCTGGGGAGCTGGAGTGGAAGGGGTCCCAGGCGGAGAGGCGAGCTTAGGGTGCTGACCTTGGCCAGTGCTGGAGCTGGCCCTGGTGGCGGCACTGCCAAAGCGGCTGGTGGGTGCCCGGTGGCTCACCACATTCTTCTGTGGCTGGAAGAGGATGATGTGCAGTTTGGGTGCAAAGAGACAGCCCAGCACCACAGATCCGCTGAGGCTGACTGACACGCACATGGTGGTAGTCTGAACCTGCAATGAGTGAGTGGGTAAACAGCTAAGGATTAAATGTGTTTATCCCAAAGGCCTGGTCCTGGAACCAGGACCCCCTTTCCCAGGCTCTTCAGGGAAGGAGTGGAGGAGAAGCAATCATCCAGTGGGCTTTGGTGCATTTGCCAAGCCCTAAAGGATTCCCAGAAGGATGGGCACAGTCCCGGCATCAGCCCCAGTGGACTGTTTTCCAAGGACACAAGAGTCCCAGCTGTGGAAGAGCACATGCAAGGGTGCACATAAGTATAGGAGTTTGTGCATGTGTAGAGGGGTTAGAGGTATGGAGTGCGTGTGTGTAGGTGCATGCATCTCTGTGTGGGTATAGGCATGTGCATTAGTGAGTGGAGACAGGTGTATGTGCAAATGTTTGGAGGTAAATGTGGAATCTATAGATATGGATGCATGTGTAGATAGGGAGATGTGTTTGTACCAAGTGTGCCAGAATGTGTGCACACTTTGTGTGCATGTGGGGATGTGTGTGTCTACACATGCATAGACACATGTGTCTGGACCCAAGTATGTACCTGCATGCATAGTTAAATACTGTGTGTGTAGGCCCTGGGTAAGTCCTTAGCTGTCTAAGGACTTGTAATTGGCAAGAAAATGCAAATCATATGCAAATGTGGGCTGAGTCAGAGCAGATTCCCTCTCCAAACCTGGCCTCCACCACCCAAGCAGGTGGCTCAGCAAGTGCAAGCAGAGCAGCCAAGCATGGTGATCCCTGGCTCATCAGCACCTTGCCACTTCTGTCCTGGGAAAAGGATCTTTGCCAGGCCTTTTCCACAGTTTTCTTGCTCCTTTAAATGTTAAGATTGTCAGCTCAGACCCTCATCTACACTACCAAGCTGAGTAACCTTGAATAAGGGATTGACTGTCCTGACCCTGTTTCTTCATCACTCACTCTAGAATATGAGGATTAACCCAGATGATCCTCATCATTCTGAGCTCCGTTCAACAGTCACCTCTCAGACAGCCCTCCCCTGAACACCCCATCTGAAGTAGCCATAGCCCCTTGCAGCTGCAGACACCCATGAGACACTCAGTGCTAGCTGGAACCAAATTTGCTTGAAAGCAACTGAGTACAGTTTATCACTTGCTTTAACCTTTGTCACTCCTACACCCTGCATTTCCTTTCTACTCTTTGCTTTACCTTTCTGCTTTCCTTCATCTGTCTACCCGCTCTCCAGCCAGCTGCTCAGTGGAGCAAGGCAAAGCCCCAATTCACTGGGGCACATTTCTGTGTCCCTGTTTCCTCCCAGATTAGGGGGTAAAGACTGAGTCTTGACATCTCTTAACTCTCTCTAACTTGGGTTCCCCACATACCTGGCCATTTCCCAAAGTCCTACTCAGCCCTCCTTCCCTTAGCATCCACACAAGCGTGGGCCCAAGTGAGCATTTAACCTCCTAGAGCTTCAGTTATCAGTAGATCAAATGAGACACCAGGAAACCAAGGGTCCAGGGTCTCACCCCTCCCTCCCTCTTCTGTGGCAGGCAGCTTACCCGATAGTCACTGGAGGTGACATAGAAGATGGGCAGGAAAGCCAACCAGATGATGCAGGTGGTATACATGGTGAAGCCAATGAACTTGGCCTCGTTGAAGTTCTCGGGGCACTTGCGGGTCTTGAAGGCATAGAGCGTGCAGAGCGCGATGAGGAGCACATTGTAGGCCAGTGAACCAAGCATGCTCGCATCACGGTGGTTACAGCGCAATGTCACCACCTCCCGCCGTTCAGGGGCCGTCTCTTTGCCTATGCCCGGTGCCTCTACCACCAGCCAGGCGGCCACGATGAGCAGCTGGCCTGAGATAAGTGCCAAGCAGATGGCCACCTGCGAGGCAGGACTGATGAAGCGTGGCCTCTGGGCACCCTCCCGGGCCCCACCAAAGATGCGTGCAATGCGGTTGGTTTTGGTGAGCAGGGCTGAATAGCAGACAGAGAAGGCAGTGCCCAAACCGAGGCGCCTCAAGGTACACACTGCTGTGGAGGGCTTAGCAATGAAGATGAAGGTCATGCAGTAGCAGAGGAAGACACCACCCAGCAGGATGTAGCAGAGCTCCCGACCAGAGGCCTTAACCACAGGTGTAGCATTGTGCCGCACAAAGACGCCCAGCACAAAGATGGTGGCCAGGGCACCCAGGCAGGCAATGGTGACAGGTCCCACGGCCCAGGCATCACCCCAGCGGATATACTCCTGGGGCAGCTCGAAGCAGCCAGTCAGGCTGGCATTGGGCCAATAGCCGAGCCCACAGTCCGCACAGGTGAACTCATCCAGCCGGTACTCATAGGGCTGGCAGGGGATGCAGAGCCAGCAGCACACCTCGCCAGGCTGCACACTCTTCACCTCATTCTGGAGGCAGGGCTCACTACAGCGGGAAGCAGGTAGGGGGCCAGCTGAGGGGGTGGCCCAGGGGATGAGGCTGGTATCGAGGCTCAGGCCTTCTGCCCAGTAGCCCACCTTCTGGTAGCGGTAGCGCCCACCGCCTGCCCGCAGGTAGGTGAAGATGTTGTAGCGGCCAATGCCATCACCAAAGCGGTCGAAGCGCACCTCGTTGTCAGTGTCAGTAGGGCGGAAGGGGGCTGGGATAGAGAAGGAAGGAAGAAAGGGTTGGACTGGTGGGTTACCCTGATGTGACCTCAACCCTCACACTCACATGGAATACAAACCCAGAATAAAGGCCACTTCTAGCTCTTTCTCTCCTTGTGCCAACCCTAAAGCCCATCCTGACCCCAACCTCCCTTTCTTTTCTTTTTTTTCTTCCTTCCTTCTCTTCTTCCTTCCTTTTCTTTTTCTCTTTCCTTCTTTCTTTCTTTCCTTTTCCTTTCTTTACTTTCCTTTCATTCCTTTCTCCTCTCTCTTCCTCTCTCACCCCCCACTTTGTCCCCTCTCATCTCATTTTGTGGAAAGTACCAGTGATCAAAGCCAGGATTGCTCTATCACTGAGCTATATCTCCAGCTCCTTTATTTTGAGGCACGGTCTTCCTAAGTTGACCAGGTAGGACTCAAATTAAAAATCCTCCTGCCTCTGCCTCCCTCATTGCTGGGATTACAGACATGTGCCACTGTGCCCAGCCCTGATCATTTTTCTAGAAGTGAGGTTACAACAAATTCTTACCCCTAAATTCCAACATCAAACCTCAGCCTTTACCAATCCTAAGCCTCAAACATAACTCATTCCCCAACCATGACTGACAAAACTCAACCTTACCTAGTCTCTGGCACATGCCAAGCTGGGCACCGAACTCTAACTTTATCACAACACATACCACAGCGCTCTCCCCAAATGTGACAATCCTATTACTGTACTCCTATCAACAACAACCCTAACTCTAGCCCTAACCCACCACCAGCCCTAACCCTGATCCCAGTATAAACTGAATCTCAACTTCAGCACTCCCTTGTAACCACTGTTTTCCACAGAATGGTCATGGCCACTCTCCACCCTGACTCCATCCCTCTCAGAGCTCATACTGCCCGGCAAGTGTCAGAAGCCAGGGCCACAGCCACATCTAGTCCCAGTGAGAACTCAGGGTTCAAGCAGGAGATGATATGATTAAGGCCCCATGGGTGAATAGTGCAGCGTGGATTCAAACCCAAGTCCTACCAAGCCCTTTTTTCCCCATCTAGCCTCAAAGTTCTCAATATCTAACTCTAGCCCAACCATAAATTCCACCCAAGCCTAGCTCTGACATCAATTTAATCACACCCTGGAGTCAAGTCCTAACACCCACCAGATTCTATAGCTCTGATTGTCAATCTTACTGGAATTACAGTTGCCTCAGGTTCCACAGCTTCAGTTACCCAACTCAGAGTCAAATTTTTTTTTGTTCTTTGTTTTTCTGTTTGTTTGGGGTTTTTTCAAGCCAAGGTCTAGTTATGTAGTTCAGGCTGTGCTTTAACTCACTATGTAGCCCAGGCTGGCCTAAAACTGGCAATCCTCCTTCCTCAGCCTCCTGATTCTTGGGATTTCAGGTGTGTACCACCATGCCCAGCCAAAAAAAAAATTTTTTTAATCATTTAGACCACAATGCTTGAGTCTATACCTAACATGCACAGACTTATTTTCTTGTCATTTTCTCTAAACAATACAGTATAACAACTATTTACATAGCACTTACATGTTTTAGATATAATAAATAATCTAGAGATCATTTAAAGTATATGGGAAGACAGGTATAGGTTATACGCAAATAAACCATTTCCTATAGGGGATGAGCCTCCTCAGACTGTGGCATCCCTGGGGGTCCTAAAAACAATCTCCATGGATACTGAGGACAACTTCCCTCTTGGTCTCAAACCTGTGCCATGCTTCCAAGCTCTGTCAGTCTAGGCAGCCTCTCCCACTGTTCCACAAGTCTTCCTGAAGCCTAATGATGATTCTGAAACACTCAATTCTTAAACTTGGCATTTTAACTTTTGATTTGAGAATACTTTAAAAGGAAAATCAACTGAGTTTCTCTTTCCTAAGTAGAGGTTCTTCTGATGCTGACCCTCAACCCACCCTGATTTGGACTCTAACTGCTGCCTGAGAATGGGCTTGCAGTCCCCTGGCCTCTGCGCTCAGCAAGAGGAGTCAGGAGATAAAGGGCAAGGAACCAGAAACCCTCTGAGCAGCAGGACGAGGCAGGACACTAGGCTCTAGAAAGATCTCAGAAAGCAGAACCCCAGGCTAGGCACTCTCTCTGCCTTGCAGTCCCTGTCCTGGCTCTGACACCAGCACTCTGATGGAGTCCTTTACTTGCACCATGCTATGTTTTCTTAGCCAAGTAATGGAACATGAAGGCCTGCTCCTCCTATCCTCTGAGGGTCAGCAGGATGAAGGACACTGGCCAGCTCTATTACCATCAAACTTGACGTTGAGCACGAAGTCCTTGTAGAGGCGGCGGCCATTCACAGGTCGCATGGCGTCACAGAGGCGGGTGGTGTTAGGGCAGAGGGTGCGGTGCATGTTGTGCAGTGCATGGGCCATGGCATACACTGCATTGACCACAAACATGATCTTAGACTCCTGTTCAAAGGGCACAGCTTGCAGGGAGTGGGTGGCACAGTCTCGCTGCCGGAAGCTACAGCGGAATCTCTGCTCCCAGAATTCACGGAACCAGGGATTCCGGCTGTTGTTCCAGGGGTCCAGGCTTCGGAAATAAGAGGCAAAGTCACTGATGGGGTAGGAGGCCAGCTCGATGGTAATGGCGCCCTCAGCTGCCCCCTCACTGCCTTCCACAACACTCTCCAGGGCCCCCCAGCCATCACTGGCCACCCAGGTGAAGCTGGCATTGAGGCGCTGGGTGGCAGCGAGCAGCTCACGGGCATCCTCAGAACGGGTAAACAGGACAGCAACACGAGCACTGGGTTTCTGCAGTAGGGCTCGTACCACCCCCTCAAAGGCAGCACGACTCATGGCACGGCCCACCTTCTCCGAGGTCGCCACGCAGATGTTGCGGGCACGGGCCTCTATCTCGAAAGCCTCAATGCCTGTCTCACCATAGTCACCCTCAGAAGCCACAGTGGACACGTAGGTCCAGTTGAAGAAGCGGAGGATCTCGGCCATAGCCTTGGCTTGGAAGAAGTCAGGGGGCACAGTGCGGGCAAAGTAGTCATAGCGGGACTTGTCACTCAGCTTGGCACTGGTGGAGGCATAGCTGATCTGTGGGATCTGAAATAACCGCAGGAGGTTGGCCACCTGGTCAAGGAGTGAGTAGAGAGGGAAAAGATCAGGACCAGGTCAAACAACCACCAGAGACCTCTAGCAAAGCTTGGGACCAAGTGTCCATAAGGTCAACCCAAAGTTCCCCTGTCTCTAAAGGCCCTCATCTAAACTTGATGAGTTTTCTACCTGGGGTTTCTGACTCATCCCAAGGGCTAAGGGTGCAAAGCCAGTGCCAAACCCTGGGGTCCTGAACCACACCTATACCAGACACGTGGCAAAGAAGCCTAGGAAGGCCTGAGGTAGACAGAAGTTGGCACTTGGTTGCACCAGGGACGAAGGAAGTACTAGGCAGCATCTGGGATGCCCAAGATTCTCATGCTCTGTTCTTGTGTGGAGGTAAGAAACACTTTCCCAGCATCAATCCTGATGGAATGATGTGGAAAGAAGGAAAAGGCTCCCATGAAGAAAGACACAGATCCAAAAGCCCAGTGACCCTGGCTACCCAAGGCTTGGTCTCCACTGGATGTCTAAGCCTGGCATTAAAAAAAATCACTCTGCTCCACCACTGACTGCCTGACAACCCATCTTCTACCCTCAATTCTTGAGTAGACTCCAGCCCAAAACTTGAAAGATGGTAGATAAAAGAAATCAAGGTATGGCCACAGGAGAGGTTTAAATCCTCTACTATTAACTAGAATGTAGGGAGGGTCTGACTCAGACAGGATGAGGTTCTAATGCCCTTGCCCTCACTTTCTACCTCTGTACCCCTACAGTTAGAAAAATCTCCTTGAGTCTCAGCTTTTCATCCCTACCTTATAAGTCAGCTGAGCAGATGAAAAGTGGTAATGCATAGGAGACCACAGCATCTGGCACATGGAAGCTGATAGGAATTGGGCAGGCAAGAAGGGACAAGAATGAAGAGAAATCATGGACAGACAGGTGCAGTCTAAGGTTGAAGGAATGGCCTTGTACTGTCCAGGACAGGGAAAAGCAGCTTGATCCTGTGGTATGGGCCCTGCTATAGGAAGCAGGCAGCTTGGTATGGGAAGGAGGTAATGGGGCTGTTGTTCAAAAATGCAAGGGGCCATGAAGGAAACTGTGGAGTGCAGAGGTGCTGAGAAAGCTTCTCTGAAGCCTCTGAAACCTCAGTGGTAGGAAGTTGCAAACCCACCCCTGCCCCAGCCAGGGCTGCAGATGGCAATGTTGGCACAGCCACACTTATAGCTGGGACTAGCAGGACAGATAATCCAGGCCTCTCCTACCCCACAAGCCCTACTTCTGCCTCATTTCTCCATAGGTGATGCTCTCTGCTTGCCTCATAAAAGAAGCTGAAGCTCCTTCTGAGGCCTCCCTTCCAGCCCTCAGCTTGGATCTCGGTTCTGGCCTCACTGTCCAGCAATCTGCACTGGGCACCGGCAGGCAAGGAATTGGGCAAGAGCTGGGGCCCAGTTATGGAGCAGGAGCATCCCACCTGAGCCAAAGCAGCAAGCAGTACCCAAGGTACAGTCAGTGAACAGCAAAGAGAAGTTAGCAGAGCCAGCACCTGCTGAAGCACAGTAACAGAACACCCTATGCTGATATGCTGACCCCTTTTATGGGAGAGGTGGAGGTTCCCTTGCCCCCTCAAATCCTATACTTCCTGAAGACCCTGAGATAGAGTCCTTTGAGCCCCATGCATATTCTACTTCTTTTCCTCTTGGATTCCCTGACTCCCCTACCCCACGGCCATTCTTAGCTTCTATTGGTCCACCCCTCTCCAATCCAGGGAGAGACAGTCAGATAGATTGGGCTGAGATTTCTGACTTCAGCTCTCCCTGTTGCCACCACTTTGACTTATGATATGCTTTTCTTTGAGCCTCAACCTCTTCATCTATAGAATGGGTTAATACTGTAACAGCTAATACTGAGGGTGCCTTTATGACCTGCCAGGCCCACTGACACATGCTTTGAATGCGTTGCCTCATTAAATTTCCACTACAAACCTAAGAGGAGAAAGTATTGTGAATCCCATTTTATAGGAGGAGATAATCTTCCCAGGGCCATGCAGTTAGTATATAGAGAAGCGAGGATCCAAACCCACACACAGGCTGAGTCTAGAACTTGGCTATTAAGCCTTTCAGGTTGCTTAACATGAGGGTGTGTGTGTGTGTGTGTGTGTGTGTGTGTGTGTGTTGGGAGTGATTCTTCATTTTTTTTCTTATATGAGTTTCTCTTTCACAACCTCTAGAAATCTTCTATATTCTTATCCTTCTATCAAAAGCTACTGAAAGGAAAGCTGCTGATCCCCTTTCAGTGGATGGTACCTTGGGCTCCTGCACAGCTGGAGTTCTGGGGCACCACCTCTGGCCTCTGTCCCCACAGCCCTTTTGAGTGGCTTTCTACGTACCTGGATGGAGACATCACTGTAGGAGCCGCCGATGACGCCAGTGATAGCAGTGGGAGCGTCACCATGGGTAGCATAAGAGCCATCAGGGCAGATGTGGCGTGAGCCATCAGCACCACGACTCAGCGAGGCACGCACAAAATCCAGTGCCTGCTCCAGGGCATGTGTGTCCTTGGAGCAGCTGTCGAG
This sequence comes from Fukomys damarensis, assembly GCF_012274545.1. NCBI lineage: Eukaryota > Metazoa > Chordata > Mammalia > Rodentia > Bathyergidae > Fukomys > Fukomys damarensis. The sequence continues at coordinate 43,242,861 of NW_022900949.1, read as the reverse complement.
GATATGCGCTCCAAGGTGCACGCCGGGCAGCAGGTGAGGGTCTTGGTTGATCCGATCCAGTGCAAAAAGCATGGCTTCCAGGCGCTGGATGCCACGATGCTCATTGACAGGACCACACTCCTCTGCTGGGCCACCCTTCTGGTGCACCGGGAACAGCCCACCCAGAACCAGGTCACCCTCCAGGGTCAGCACCTTCTTGGCTGGGCCCTCAGCCACAGCACCCCACAGCAGCAGCAGTACCAGGAGCCCAAGCAGCAATCCCATGGCCCCAAAGGGGATGAATGGGTCCAGCAGACCTGGGTCTCCAGGAGATGAGAGTAGAAGCAGAGAAGGGAAAGAGAGGAGGGAACAGGGGCCAGGAAAGGACAGACAGGAAGAGAGATGAAAAGGGACCCAGCTCCTGCAGAGAAATAGACAGAGGCAAGGAAAGTGGAACCTGAGAGCAGCTGCCCCCCATTTTTTCCAGCTTCCCCTTCTGACTCCACCTTTTCCCACACACCTTTCCTGGTACCCAGGAGCCATGGAGAGGGTAATGTCACTATGCTGAGAAGTTCCCGGGACACCGCCCTGGGTCTATCTCCAGCCTTGCCCCTCTCTGCGGTAGAGATGGGCCCTAGGCACCTATCAAACACAGCAGAGGGGGAAGGAGGCAGGCAGCGGAAGCCCAGGAAGAGAACAGGAGACTCCAGAAATGCCAAGCCCTGTGAAAGTCAAAGGGTATCCAAGACCCTGCACAAACCTCACAGAACCCCAGACCAATACCTGAATCCAAGTCAGAGTTACAAACTCAGGGTTCTAGACCCCATCCTGAGCCTTAGATTTCAGAGATGAGACACTGCTGTCTGGGTATCCACAAGAGAAGAGGAAGTGAAGCATCTGTAGGGGACAGTCTCCAACCATGGAGAGACTGCAGCCCAGCTGACCACCCAAAGGTCATTCGCTTGTTCTTAAAAAGCCATCTTCCACATCTCCTGTGAAAGAACCCTGACACAGCAAGGTAAAGAGGCTGGCCTCAAAGAAGGCACCCAGTGGCTACAGGTTTTAAGTTAGTAGGGAAAGCAAATGCAAACATATGCATGTGTCATGGGTGGGGACAATTCCTCTGGTCGGACTATTCCAACAGCTCTGAGGGTGAGTTCTGGATTCCCTAGCTCTGTGTAAGCGCAGTTTGAGACTTTGTGCCTTGTTTCTTTCACTCCAAACACAGCAGAGAAAGTCACCATTTCTGGCCTCCCCATCCTCAGCCTCAGGTACCTGTCCATTCTGACCCTGGCCCTCAGGGGCCCCTTCCTTCCTTCTACTCTGCATCCTATCATCAGTACCCAAGCTGCCTCCCCAAACATCCACCCTACACGGGCTGTTACAATCACGCAGGCTTAGAAAGGCTAGGAGAGGGATATACATTTTCAGAGCAGGAAGGAAACTGAGGTTGAAGAGACAGGCGAGCAACTAGTTCAAAGACCCCATGTCTTGGCCACAGAGAGACTAGGCTTCTCACTTTGTACACTCAGCTCTCCAGACCTCCCACCGATACCTGGGCAGAGACACTAGGATCTTGTAGACACCCGAAAGAAGCAGCTAACAGAAGAGAGAAGCAGGGATGAAGACCAACACAGATGGGGCAGGGGCCCAGATGAGGCAGAGTACAGGGGAGGCCCGGATGGAGGCTCAGAGGCAGGAAGAGGACAGAACCCCGGAGTCGGGCAGCCAGGGTGCAGGACAATAAAATGTGGTCATGGGGCAAGCAAGCCCAGGAGGCTGAGACAAAGACGGAGGCACAGACAGAAGGACCAGATAACGCTGGAGCGGGAGGAGCCCGGGAGCGCGATGCAGGGCGAGCTTTCTCTGGAGAAGAAAGGCTGGACGCCCCGGCTGTCTTCTAGCTTCCCCAAGCTACCAGAGCGCTGTCTGGATGCCCGGGCCCAGGTGCCCCAGAACTCGAGGGCCTGTGGGGACCCAGGATGTGGTGGGGTCAGGATGAGAAGGTCGGCAGCCACCGCGGCCCCGCGGGTTCACCCTACCTGGCGCGCCCAGCTCTGGCACGGAGAGAATCGGAGTAAAGCAGGGTCGCGGGACTCCGGATCCAGCTTGCTGGCTCGCTCTCCCGCTCTGCGCCTGCCGCCCGCCCGCCTAGCCGCTTTCAATCGTGGCTGCCCCGCCCCCGGCCCCTCCTCCGGTCCTCCCAGCTGCAGGTCTCTCCCTCCCAGCCCAGCTTCAGCCTCTTTTCCGATCCCTCCACAGCTCTTCACGGGCCCGGAGCTGTCCGCTGTGTGGTGCTGAATCCCTGGGCACTCCAGCTCTGCACCGGAGCAGGTGCCTCGCAGGTCCCTTCGCCCCGCAGCCAGCCACACTGCATTCTAGAGAAGCGGAGGTAAAAAGGCATGGGGCAGGGGTGAGAAGGTCACTGAACCAAGAGAACGAGGACAATGCCATGGGTCCCGTCAGTGAGAGCGGAGGAGCTGCACCCAGGTTCTTGAGCAGACATCAGGGAGATAGGTAAGGGGGCACGTAGGCTGTTGCCAATGGAGTACTGGCCTGTTGCAGAAAGTCGGTCCCTGTCTTCATCCACTCTCTCCACTCAGCAACTGCAGCACAGGCCACATATTAGGCCCCAAGTGAGAGCTAGGACCTGAGTCACCAGGAGCAAAAGCTTGGAGAGAAGGGGAGGTCAGAGAACAGACCTCCCCCTTGCTTCCTGCAGATGACCTTTAAGGCTGCTACCCCTCCCCCACGAGCCCCTGCTCCAATGTACAAAGGACATTTATTGCAGAAATATCAACCTTTGGAGACTTTCAAAGCCAAGCATTAGGGTCTTTCCTGAAGGATCTGCTGGGTTGATGGGGATCTGGGAAGGAAGGGGCCAAGAAGGGCTCCTGGAACTGGCTGCTGTGTAGGAGGGAGTGTGCGCTAGAGCCCAACCAGAGGGAGGACAGCTCGAAGAAGACGCTCTTGACTCTTCCCTCCCACAGAGGATGGGTAAGGACAACACTGGGCAGGGGTGGTGGATAAACAGTAGATCAGGCCATGCTGAAGGATTTGGGGAGAGGACCTGAGCTCAGGTCTACCCCCTGACCTGTGTTATTTTCCCTTGGACATACACACATTAATGATGCTAGGGGCACAATATCCCTACATGTTCCCCTGGTGCTGCCCTTTTTCCCACAGGTGTCAGTGGAAGTAGGGTCACCTTAGATAGATGCTGATAAAAATGCCAAGCCCAGGCCCCTCAGACGCACACATCAAAATGTATGTGTGGTATTTGAGGGCAGGATCACAAGGACAGGCTTTTTCCCTGGACACGGAGGCTTGATGCTCCACTGCTCTCTGAAGAATACAGCTTTGAAACAAAACAGACACATCAAACCCAAACAAATACAAAACCTATCACTAATGGGAGAGAGGTAACAGCGGGAGGAGGGTTCAGAGCTGTCAGACAAAGCTGGGGAGACAGACATGCTGTCTTCCAGCTCCAGCTCTGCCACCAACTGCTCTCACCCTCTGGCTGGCTCAGAGCAGCCGCTCCCTGGGGTAGGTGAGCAATGGACCAGGCTTTGGAACAGCGGGGTTGACAGCAGGAGGGTGCTGAGGTGAGAAAAGCTGCACAGCGATCCCAGTCCCACACCCAGCCCACTCACCAAGGCAGCTTCACAAAAGACACCAGGCTTTATACACAGACACGGTTATACACAGCAGCAGTGATGGGAACCTTTCACATGGCCTGTGGTGATGAGCTGCACTGTCACTGCAGCCACAGACACACAATGACACAAAGACATGTAGCCACCATTCCCAGCTGGGCACACAGACAAGAACATACACCCAAGCCAGGCACACACCTGTGATCCCAGCACTTGGGAAGCAGAGGCAGGAGGATCATTGTGAGTTTGAGGCCAGTTTGAGATGCACAGTGAGTTCAAGACCAGCCTAAACTACACAGCAAGACTCTGTTTCAAAAAAACAAATACACACACCCAACTTCACATACATAATTGTACCTGAGGACATGGTGACACACATAGTTGTATAGGTAGGCAGACACAGCCAAAATACATTGCTGTACATGATTCCAAAAGTACGTAATTCCCCTACACAGCTGTACACTATGGCCAAATAGCCATAGTGGTATCTACATATGGACACACAGCCACACATAAACAGCTAGATATATAGTCATGCCCCCACATTCAGAGTTGTGATCATGGACACACACCTGTACAGACCCATAGATTTATCCATGGATACACAATAAAACATATGTCTTTACACTTGAACACATGACTGTGTACACAGCCACAGGTAACTACATACAGATAAAGCCCCAGACATGCTTCCAGACAGCCAGTCTCACACATCCCTAGCACGCAACCCATACCGTTAAACACACAAAACACAGCAGTATATGCAATAGCCATGCAGCTATCTATACATATGTAGCCATGCCCAGCTAAAAACATATTTTTTTTGTGTGTGTTGTACTGAAGATTGAAATAGAGCTTATGCACTAAGCTACATCACTGACCCTTTTAAAAAATTTTTGTTTTGAGACAAGGTTTTACTAAGTTGCTAAGTTGCCCAAACTGGGCCTGAACTTATAATCCTCCTGACTCAGCCTCTCACAGTGATATATTACAGGCAGGAGCCACCATGCCTGGTCACAATCACCTCTTGATGCTCACCTGGGTACGCTCACCCAAGAACACCATGAGCAGCTCTGTCTGTACGTATATATACACACCCAGCTATGAAGGCACTGGCCAGCACAGCAGGGTGTCTTCACCTGAAGCAGAGGTCCCAGCATGAGCACAGGCACACTTGAACCACAGATACATAAACGCATCCTTGGAAGCAGACAAAGGCAAGCTGTGAGCTCTCCACTTCTGAGCCCTGGAGGGCACTCTGTGCTTAGCTGTCACACTCCTTGCTGTTTCTCACCAGACTAGGGGAGCCCCAAAGGTCACTGCATTGTAGGGTGGTTGTCCACTGGGGTCATAAAGCAGGGCTTCAAATGTTCCCTCTCCCCTCACTCCAGGGATCCTTCTTTTCCTTGTGCTTAGGAGGCTCCTACCCATTCCCAGCCTAGCTGCACAGTGCTCCCCAGTGTTGAACAAATAAACACACAACCCAAATCAAGATGAAACAAGAAAATCATTTGTTTTATTCTGGATTCTGGAAGCTCCAATGTGAGTCTGAAAAAAGATGACAGGGGTGGCAGTCCAAGGGGTGATGTAAATAGTCCTTGGCATCTTTGGCCTTGGAGGCCAAAAGGGCTTAGCTACAGACCTAGGGTGGGAGAGGTCAGACCCCCAGTGACCCCCAGATCAGTCTGGAGAAGGAACGGAGAAAACGGGCTGGAGAGCTTGCTCAGTTCCTTAGCAACTGTATCACAGGAGGTTGCAGGTCACAGAATACTCCTCACCCTTCTCAGGGGAACTGAGGTCCTGAAGTGGCTCCTAGAGGTTTGTCCTCAGGTTCCAGCCGTGACTCTCCCAAGGGCCCCTCTCCCTCCAGGTCTAGCTCCTCAAAGGATGAGCCACTGGCGCCTGACTCGCTGTAACTGTGCTCGCTGCGGTGATCACCATCATCCCAGCCTCGGCTGCTCACCCCAGGGGACAGAGTGGTGGCTGACGTATCCCGACTGCCAGGGCTCACCTCCAGGCTTACAGAACTGGTGTCACTCATTGTGTCAGCTCCTGTGGCCAGGACAAGGGAGCACAAGTTAGTCAGGACCGCTGCACCCCACCAACACCAACATGGTCTCATCTTCCAGAGCAGGGACTCTACCACCAGCTCAACACCTGAGCATACACAGCCTGCTCATGAATAATATACCCACCATGGCTCAGGAGACCCATTCCAGCTGCCCTCTGCCCTGACTGGGGCTGCACTGACAGGGATGAAGGAGAGAGCAGGGAGGGAGGAAGAATGGGAGAGGGAGCAGCTGGCTATGTACTCCCTTCCTTACCCTTTATTAGCCTCAGCTCCCTGCACTCTCACGAAGCCTGCTATCCCCTCTCCCAATCCATTAAGGGCTACTCAGCCCCAGGGTGAGAAGCTGAGGGTAGAACAAAGAGACTGGAAGTGTCCCCTCCATCCCTCATTTCAGGCTTAAAAAGAGGTTTGTCCAAGACTAGGTGCAAGAACCCAAGAATGGACCAGGAGGCCTCTCCAGCTCCCACCCCCACAAGCTTCTCTAAGAAGCAGCTATATCCAAGAAGTCAGCTGGCCCCTGACCCTGGCCATCCTGAGTCTCCACTTAAGGAGGGGTCTGAGGCACAAAGGTGGAGAAGTCTTAGCAAACACTCAACCAGTCACAAGAAAGGTGGGTTCTGGGATAGAGCATTTTAAAGACCTTCGCCCTATGCCTGGGTCAACCTAGAGAAACTATTATCCACTTCAACAAGCCCCTCCCCAGCCACTGTTTTTTCCTGTACTACATGGCAGAAAAAAGGGACCTGGTGGCTGGGGAGCCCCAAAACAGTGGTGGCCCAGGCCCTTCCCTAACCTGTTTCTTTAACCCAGTAAATGCTCTAAGCAAGTGGCCCTTCATCTTCCCTATCTAGGGGCAACCTCTCCATTCATCTCCCCGAATCAGAGGTACTGAATATAGCTGGAAGGTAGCAAGGAAGAACAAAGAGCTCAGGCCCACAATGTGCCACCCTTCCTGTGGCATATCATGCAAGGTGAGGGGTGGGCTGATTTTCCCAGATCCTGTTTCCATGGTGATACAGGCCAAAGCCAGATATATCTGGGGACTGCTTTGCATTTGGACTTGCCTGGAGCTGTCTCTGAATCTCAGCTGAGGCCTATATTAAAAATGAGGGGCCAGGGATTTAGCTCAGTGGTTCCGCCACCTGCTTTGCAAGCACAAGGTCCTGAGTTCGATCCCTGGTTCAAAAAAAAACAAGAAGATTTGGGGCCTGCTTCCCCAATCTACTTGGCGTCAGAAGATGTTCTCTTGGTCCTCACTGGCAGAGTGAGGTGAATCCTGAAAGTGCCAGCCTGCTAGTCAGGGCCCTGTAGCTGGTGGGGCTCCAGGCATGGCTTCTGCATAGAGGCATGCTAACAGAGTAGAGTAGAAGCCTGGGCTGAGCTCCTGGGGCAGGGCTCCAGCCTCTCACTCACTCTAAATTAAATGATCAGTGTCCCAGAGGTTACAGACCTAGTCACAAGGAGGGAAGTGGTTTTTTTCCTGGACCCATTACTGCCAAATTCTGTCTGCCACCCATCCAGTGACTCTAGAGACCTCTGCTTCCAGCCTGATGCTTCCCTTACTACTCCTTGGCTAGAAGTAATCAAAGGAAGGAGCCCAAGGGTGCCTCCTTCATCCCAGGGCTCAGCATGCTGGGAGGAAAACAGCTCCTGGGAATATACAAACAGTTGTGATGAAGGAGCTAAAGGCAGGGGAGTGGCATCCCTATAGACCCACCAAAATACACACAGGAGAAGGTCCTCATCCCCTGAGCCTTAACCCTAAGGAGAAGATACCAGGCAAGGCAAGGAAGCACCTAAATCCCCAGGGCTGCTGGCCAGGGGATGTGAAGCTGCCACTTTCACCCCAGTTCCTCCCCCTCTGCCCACAGCCAGTGCAAAGAGATCAAATATTCATCGCCTCTCTGGAGCTAAATAATACATCAATGTAATAACAGGCACAAAGCAGCTAATCACCCCCTTTCACCTTCTAGCCCAAGCCACAGCTCAGTGGGGAGGCAGGCAGGGACAGGCCAAGCCTTGGGTGGCCATGCATCCACCACGCACTGCTAAGTGGCATGCACCTGGCAGCAGATGCCCACAGTCCACCACAGGGTGTCAGGACAGGCCTTATCAGGGGTGGGCAGATCTTCAGCCCCACACTAGGGATTGGGTGGGCAGGCTGGTAGGGAGGACAGGCCGAGGAACTGGAGGGTGTGGGAGCTGCAGCTGCAGCCAGCACTAGCAGGTGCCAGGCAGTCCTTCAACACTTCTAGCAGGCTGTGTTTGGGAGGGAAGGAAACAGTGGGTGGGTCAAAGAGAGTAGGCAGGCAGCAGAGGGAGGTCAGAGGAAGGTCAAAGTACTCCTCCTTCCTGTCCTGGGGGCTGCCTGGGTCTGTTGACCTTGTGTCATGTCCTGTGCCCAAAGTAGGAGCACTGAAAGAATATCTGCCAGGCACTACTAGACAGAAGGGAGCAGTACCCCATGGAGGTAATTAAAGTAGCAGATGAAGTTAACTCTGCTGGACACAGGCCCCAAGGGAGCAGAGATTGCCTCTCACTACCCTTCTTCCACCAGCCAACACATGTCTCTCTAGGGTGACCTTGGCTGTTGAAGACTGGATGGACAGAAAGTCTCCTAGAGAAGGAGAGTAAAAGGGACAGTCCTTCCCCTCACAGCTCTCTGTACCACTCTTAGAAATCATGCCCTTCCAGATTCACAAAGGTTCCATCCAGAGCAGTGAAGGATTTGTGCCCCTGGAACCACTTGTGAATGTTATCAGTTGGCCCCTCTGCCTCTGGGAACAGCCTGAGGTCACAAGAAGTTATGGCTGGAGGTGAGCTGGGAGCAGGTAAGTAGCCTCCTAGCCTTGTCCTGGGGCATTGTGGCTGCCAGCAGGTTCATGGGCTGTCCTTGGTAGCAGAGGCAGGGAAAAAGCAGTCAGTGCTGGTGGGGTCCCACAGTGAGGGATAGGAGAATGCTTTGTTCCTCTCCTTATCTTCAAGATCCTGTGCCAATATTACTTTCTGATGAGCCCCACGCAAGTGACTCCTTTCCTGAGCAGCTTCAGCCCCCTCCCATGAGTATCCAATTGGCTGTGATCTGTTTCCAAGGGTAATCCTGATACATCTGGTGGGAATCCAAATGGGGGCTTTATGTGTTGCCAAGGGGAATGTGAGTGAAACCATACCTGTGAGAACCACATTTCTGAGAAGAGACAACTCTGCATATATGTCCTGGGATAGGAATGTCTCCTTCCTCCCTCTGCCAAGTATGCCTGACACCCACAGTGCCAACACATAGAGAAGCCTCCTCAACCATTCCCTTGGATATCCAGAAGAGGGCCCTACCCTCATGACCCCATTCTATACCTGCATCATCCACTTGGGTATCACTGGCCTCCACAAGACCCCGGCATTTCCGCTCTGTCTCCTTCACTTCTGGCACATAGAAGTCTCCCTGCCGTGCCAGTGGGCACATGAAATGGATCTGGTCTTGCTGGTAGATCTCTAGCCGAGGGTGGGCACACAGCTTCCGCTCCTAGCCAGAGAGTTAGAAAAAGTGGAATAAGTCCTACAGGGCCCGCAACCCATTTGTCCCTAGGTGGCTCCAGGAACTGTCTATTCTCTGTTCTTTACCAAGGGGCTGGCTGTGCCTCTCATCCCAGTCTCTTCAAAGTTTAAAACCCCTACTGAAGGAGGCAATTGCAGATCTCCCTAAGAACAGGGCCCTGGGTCCAAGGATTTAGCTCAGTAGTGTCGCTGCCTGCCCCAAAAGCACAAGGTCCCAAGTTCAATCCCTGGTACCAAGAAAAAATAAAAAGAACAGGGCCCTATAGTCTAAGGTATAGTGGTCGAAGGACCCAGGAATCCTTAACAACATTTTAGAATAGTAGCTAAAAGAGCCCACAAGTCTAGCACTGCTGATTCTACATTGTGTCTGGGACTAAAAAGCTGGTCTAGAGCTATGAAGCTTAGCACATCTAGACCATCCAGGACGGGGATTCCATGAACCCCTAAGCCACGCACATCAAGGTCTAACCTGTTAAGACTTTCCAACCCCAAATTACCTCCTGGCCCTGACAACTTCTTTACCCTGGACAATGCCAACTAAACCAGAAATATTAGTTGAGGCCAGTACCTCTGATTCTGGGGCTTCCAGCCTCTGCCAACAGACACATTACCACAGACCCTGCTTCTGCTCCCATTCCCCTGCTAAATCTATGTCCCTTGCTAGGACCTCTGAGACTATCAAATGCAGTTCCCATACTTTCTCCTGGGCCCAGGGGCTCAGATGAGGGGGCAGAGGCTAAGCTGGAGGGGCAGGCATGACATGTAGGTCTAGCACTGGATATTACCCATTGGACTAAAATACCAGCTTTTGGTGCCCCAAGTTCTGAAGGCATTTCACTCCCCTGTGCCTGGACACAGGCCCCAATGTTCCCTGTCCCTGAGTGGGTGGAAGTGGACAGACACATGCCACAGCTTCCCTAAGGCCAGAAGGAACAATGAGAACTAGGGTCAAGTGTCTCTTGCTCCAGAGCCTACCCCTCCTTTCCTATGATAGAGCACAATTACCTACCAAGATGACTGTGAGGCCCCTGCCCTCACCTTCACAACACTGCTATTTATAGCACCCGACTGCTCTCACCACGAACTCTGAAATGAGCCTTCCACTTAACAGTAATGAGAGACTTATCGCCTGGCTTGGATAAGCCACTCCAGGACTCCACTTGCTGCCTGCCTGGCCAAGCAGAGGGTTGAAGAACCTCTTCCAATTAATGTCAGGAAAGGGGGTAATATAAATGAACCTAGTGAGGGACAAGAAAAAGAGGAAGAACCCTGAAAGGCAAATCAAGCTAAGACCCTCAGTACCAGCTAGAGGGAGGATACACCCAGGAAGCCATATAACCTGGCCCAGGGCAGCTACAGCTTAGCCTCCAATGCCATGGGTGACCCAGGAAAAGCCTATGCATTCAGCCACAGAGGGCAACATCCTGGACCCAATGCTTCCAAAGTCAGTGAAGGAAAGTCATTAGTTTTCATAGCTGGAGTCCATTTCTGCCAACCTGGTTGTTCTAGCTCCCCCCACACCAGCTCCAAGTCCATGCCCCAATTCCTGCTGTCTCTAAACACATTTTGACTGTTTTTGATGGCTGCATTGCTTCTCCACCCACACATATGCCCAACACAGGCTTGGTTCTTTGGAGACTTACAAAAACCGTACCAGGAAGCAGGAGTTACCAAGTTCGGTGGCCCTCCAATGATAGCTCTTAGGGGTGGGCATATGTCAAACCTGAGCCCTACTCAGTAAACTGGGCCAGGTTACCAAGGCCAGGGACAAGGAATCTCTCTGAAGAAGACCCTCAACTCCTCTGGCAGTTAGAGGGAAGAAAAGGATTCCCAAACCCAGTAAAGGCATTGCCTTCACCAGCATCCTCATGATCTGGGCATCTAAAGGATGTAAAGTACAGCAGATGAATGGTCACCAGCCATTTTAAGAGCTATTGACAACTGGCTTTTGGGGATTCTCTCAGAAATTAAAGCCTGTGCCCACCCAGAGATTCCAGGGACAATAGGGACCCTATTCTAGTGCCACTAACACTCAGACCACAGCCCTAACTTCCATTCTGGAGGAGCTTGGTAGTAATAGAGACGATAAGAGGAAGTAGTGCTCTTTCCACCCTCTCTTCTAGACTGGGCATTAGGGTGGAAAGCACCAGGCATATACCCTGTGCCACCTGCTCTTCCAGCCCCCCTCGTTGGCAGGCAGGAGGCAGCTCTGCGGCTGCTCTGCACATCTGCCTCCTCCAGAGAGCCCAGCTCTGAAGCTGCCTAGCTATGGACAGCCCTGTTGCCATGGAAACTGCATCCTCCATCCTTGCCATCGCCTTCATCTCAAAGCCATCGGGAAGAACAGAGGAACAGAGGTTATACAGGATGAAGAGAAAACTGTGCCCTGACTACAGGACCCTTCCTTCTCTGTACATCCCTGCCTCCCCATCAGCCTCCTGGGAAGAAGCAGCTGCCCAGATCTGCCTCAGACCCAAAACCAACCTGGTCTCAGCCCTGATACCTGCGGACCCGTAGCTGTCCCTAATAGGGGGAAGCTCAAAGCTAATTAAAATCCCATTGACTGTGTAACCCCAAATCATTATAACACATGCCAGATCCTGTCAAAATGCAGACTCTGGGGCAGAGGAAAAGGGGAATGAGGAAGGCACTGTGTTGAACATCCAATCTCAGCCCACAGGCAAGTAAAGGGCTTACAGTGGCTCTTGCAGTTCTTCCTGGGAGATTCCTCTTCCCTCCATGCTCTGCTCACTGAGCAGGATTGCGTCTAATGGGGGCTGGAGATGAAGAACAAGGGGGCAGGACTGGCCATACGCTCTGTCTCTGGGAGATCAGGCAGAGAGGACAAGCCCTTTCCTTCCCAGCCAGGTGCAGCCTCTGGGGGAAGAAAGGGAGGCTTTCAGGTCCTCATTGCACAACAGGAGCTATGGCCCAGGCAATGTATCAATGAGGCGGTAAGCATGGAAAAATCATTGGAGGAAGGCAAGGCCAGATGCCTCTTCCTCAGCTAGCCCCAGGGAGCCCTTCAAGAGTAGATTCCAATGGCCAAGGACACCAGCTCAATGCCACACTGGGCTGGTTCTGCTGGATAAAGGAGCCTGGTTAGGCCTTTAGTACTGCTAGTTCTGACACACTCCCTTGCACCACCCAGACAGCCAGAAGCATGTGAAAACTAACAAGGCAGGGAGGCCACTGGTAACCTGACAAGCCCACCATCCAGGGTGCAGTTATGCATATGACTCCCATGGACCATCAGACCCTCTCTGAGGGGGAGAGATGACCTTGACTATCATCATTTTATGTTTTGCTCTCAGAATATCAGCCTGTGCCCTGGCTTCAGCTAAAGGTATGGAGTGGGTGAAAGACAGAAGAGGTTAGGCCCACACTGGAGGCTAAGAATAGATTCCACTCCCAGGCTGCCCAAGGGCTGGATTTGCTCAGAGGGTAGATGGCAAATGCCCAAAAGGAGGACATGGGTGTGCCCAAGGATGGGCACACATCTCCTACACAAACTCTTGGCCCAAAAAAGGGTGAGATCTGCTTGATACATCCCTATTCCATCATAGTCCTTTACCTCCTGTCTCATGGGGATGAAAGACCCTGGGTCTTCTCTGCTCACCCTTTGCTACCCACCCCTCTGGGCCACACTGGAGAGCCAGGCAGACATAGAACCAGCAAGCAGCTGTTGCATCCCAGCCAAGGTGGTGGCATCTCTCTGGGTGAAGTGATGCATGCTCATTTTTAATTACACAGACACCAGTGTGCACCCGCTTACACCCAGCATTCCCTGAACTGGGGGCTCAGACCCAGGAAGCCCGACAAGCAGCTGGTTGGCATCGCATGTGCAGTGCTGAAGGGGCAAAGCATAGCAGGGAGGCTGTAGATTGAATGTAGCAAGTTGTTATTATTCTACCCAGGAACTTCCATCAACTTCCATCTCTCTGGCTCCCTCTCATTTCTACCAGGACTCCCAATTGCCTCTGGCTGGGAACATAAATCTGTCTGAGAAATGCTGGGCGTGGGCATGGAGGACACTCCAATGCCTGCAAAAGGGTCAGTGAGTGCCCTCCCCTGCTCCTTTCTCTAGTAGCATGAAGGCCCATAACTCTGAAAAATGACATGAAAAGGAGACAAGGAGAGAGAAAGACTGCTAGGGAGGGGACAGAGAGGACAGGAAGTGTCAAAGAAAGCCCCAGGAAGAAGCGTAGGCCTTGAATTAGCTACTGACAAATAAGTGGCTTCCCTCTGTGCCTCAACTTCTCCAATAAAAGGAGAAAAAAGGATGATCTGGGAACTGGAAAAAATGACTAAAAATAGCATTATTTAAAGACAAGATAACTGTATATTTGGAAAAACCAAAATCAATGATGGAACTGCCATAAACATTAAGTTACCATTAATTAAAGCACAGCACATATTTTCTGGGCACCAGTCAGCAAATTAGAAACTGTAACAGAAGCAAGAGATCAAGGGTCAGGTCTAGCCCAGGTCTAGTCTAGAAGCCCCCTAAATGGCAAGGGATGGTGAAAGAACCAGGCAGGCAGGGCTAGACCTGCACAAGAGCTTGGGGAAGACTGCAGAAGGGGAAGTGTGAGTGAACGCG
>NW_022900949.1:43207350-43228243 GCF_012274545.1 Fukomys damarensis | reverse complement strand
GGGGGGGGGGGGGGGGGGGGGGGGGGGGGGGGGGGGAGGCGAGATGCTGTGCCTGGCACCCCAGCCTGCTGTGCCTGCTGCTGCTGCTGCCTGAAGACTTTTCATTTTCACCTCAGAGCCGGCAGCTCGCCATACAATTTACACCTCTGCTCATCTCCCTGGTGCTACTCAGGCCCCGGATTCCTGGGTGGCTCATGGCAGGGTCCTTGGCAGCAGTGAAGCATCAGGACAGACTGGGACTCTGAGGAGCAGAGAAAGGATGATTCCCTCTGAGCAGATACATGGGACACAGGACCTCATGAATTCCAGTGCCTGGAAAAACCAGGAAACCCTGGCCCTGTACCCATGCCCAGGCTTTCCTTTCCCCAGGGCCCAGAAACCTGGGGAGCACAGGCATGAGGAACCCATAAGGAGCTCAGCCAGATCTCTGGACAAGTCAGATCTGAGATTCCAAAGCTCTTCCTTCTAAATATTGGTACCCCTAAATGATGCCCTCCCATGGCTGGCTTACAGCTCACCCCCTCTTTGAGATCCAACCGTCTTTGCAGCATTTGTGCAACCAAGGACCTTGAGCCCTGAATGGCTCACAAACTGATTAAAACATCGCTCACTGATTATCCAGCAGCAGGAAGGCTGCTCAGTGCAGATGGAACCATGAAGCCATGCACCTGGGAGCCAGAGGAGTCAGGAAATGCCAGAGGGGAAGGACAAGTGGATAAGAAGGATAGAGAGGAGATGGGGCAGAGGGAGGGAAGGAGAAGGCTCTGAACTTTCCAGTTGCAACTGGCACTCTGAACCCTTCTCCATCTCTCAGGAAGTCCTTTTATCTCAGAGTCTTAGGTTCCTTGGCTGCCTAACTAGGCAGCTAGCCTCTCCTTATCTGTGAGCTCTGCTAAAGGAATAATCATTCTGCTCTGTGGGCAATTTTGTTCCTTGGAACACTTTACTACCCCCATCCTAAATCCCAAGTTTTCTGGAGAAGAGCAAAAGAATTCTCCCTTGGTAAATTCCATCTGCCTAGGGGAGGCGACTCCCTCTGGATTGGTGATGGCCCAAGCTCACAGTACCATCAGACAAGCGTCAGCCCCCAGGGTCCTTCAGGGCTGCCAAACTATAATATCCAAGCTGGTATTTTGAGAGTAGTGGCTCCCACGCCACCCTAGCAAAGGCTGGCTTTGTGCTTTCAATCCTGGAGGAGGAGAGAAGGGAGGGGTGAAGCCAGAAAGGCTGAAAAGCAGTTTCCAGGGCCTAGGCCAGGGAAGAGGCCTGGTCCTGTGAGTTCTCCCACACCTCAACCCCCAGGAGCAGCTCTCTAAAGGGTACCAAAGATCCAAGCCCTGGTCTATTGGGGAGGGGGCTCTTCTTGGCTTAGAAGTATCTGGGACTGAGGCATCACTGCTACTCTTATCTAACTTATTTCCCTCATTCAGAGCTTGGCTGTGGCCTCTGGCTCTTCCTCCCCACCTCGTAGTACTCAAAAGAGGACTGCTCTTAGCCTAGCCCAGACACTGTCACTCATTCATCTGCTCAGACACTATTACTGGTAGACAGGACCCAAACTAATCTCTGGTCTCCCTGGATGTCAGTGCCTCACCTGTCATTCATAAAGACAGCACTGCCCACCCTTCCAGATCCAGCCCAAATACCACCAGCCTGCAAGGCTTGTTCAGCCTTTTCATTGTCTCCAACTTTCCTTTTTACTCTCCACTCTACTCGCTAGCTATGGCTAAGCTCTGCCTGGGGGTGATGGGAAAGAGTGTCCTGGGACCAGGTTCTGGGGCTGCTGAGTGCCTTCCTGTCCATGCTGTAGCAGGCCAACTAGCAGGAAGCAGCTCTGGCAGTGAGCTGGCTTGCAAGAACCAGTGGGCGAAGCCTGGGAATGGGGTGGCCTCTGCCTCATTGAGGGTGAAGACACAAGGCCCAACTGCTGCCTGCAACAGCTGCTTCCTGTGCCTGAAGCATCTGCACAGCTACCTTTTTTTCTCCCCCCAGTGCCAGGGATCGAACTCGGGCCCTTGCACTTGCAAGGCAGGTGGTAGAACCACTAAGCCAAACCCCCAGCCTGCAAAGCTACCTTTTAATGAGTACCTGCTGGGCAAATGGGCATAGACCAACAACCTCAGTCTCCAAATCTAACTACCAGGACTGGAAACAGAGGGTCAAGTGAGTTTGGACCTTGATACTGTTATCCCCAGACTGACTATAGCACCATTCTAAATGTATCCAGAATTCATGACAAATCCTCAGCTTCTTAGTCCCAGTCCCACTCATGCATAGTGCAGAGTGGTAACAGGCATGTAACTAAGAATGATCTCAGCCCACAGGACTCAGTTATTGCTGCCATCCCTTTGGGTAACCTCCTCTCTCTAGGACTCTTCCTATCTGTAAAACAATAGGAATGTTGACTTTGATCAGGACCCTATGACTGCCTTCTAGCTGGATCCCATGCTCAAAACAATGCCACACAAAGGAGGGTTCATTAAATAAATACAGAATAAGGGACAGAGTTGAGGCAAGGATCCCCCCTCCCCACCACCATTTTTTTGGTGCTGGGGAACAAACTGGCCTTGCACATGGCCGAGTATGTGTTTGAACAATGAGCTATACTCCAGCCCCACCATCCTCTTTTTATTAAAATAAAGTTGGAACTCTCCTCTTGTTGGCTGGGCAAATGTGGTAGGCAGAGAAAGGAATATTTCAAATTCCCCATGTGGCTCCCTCACCTGGATTCCCACTGCCATGGCCCAGTTATTCTCCACTGGTGTACTAGCCCTGTCACGGACATGTACCTAGCCACTGACTCCCTCACAGTTGCTAAGGCAGGCTAAAAGGAAACAAACATAGGACTCAGAGCCCAGTGGGCAGAAGTCCAGGCTGGTTTTTTAAATTTTGTTTTGTTTTGGTTTTTTTGCGGTACTGGAGATTGAACCCAGGGCCTTGGCACTGAACTGTATCTCAAGTCCTTTTTTTTTTTTGAGACAGGTCTCACTAAATTGCCCAGGCTGGTTTGAATTTATAATCCTCCTGCCTCAGACTCCCAAAGTTCTGGGATTTACAGGCACATACCAACATGCCCAGCTACAATCCAGGTTCTGACCAGGGCACTGGGAGCTTCCCCCAAGCCCACAGAGCTTACAGGGATGACTAACTTCTACAGGCACCATACTTCACACCCCAGTTCCCAGATGGCTACCCCAAGGCACTGTCATGCTATTACCCTGCACCCCCACCCTAGAGAGATCTCAACCTGCAGCTACCCAGGGCTCCCCTTCAGGTCCAGCTTCTGATGAGTACTGCTCCCCAGGAAACAGCTGCCTTTTCTGGGAACTGCCACAGGTTCCCCTGCAGGAAGACAGGCCCAGGGGCACTCACACTGCAGCTGCTGTAGCATCCTCAGAACCCAAAACAGGCATGCAGCTGGCAAAGGCAGAGTGGCATCTGCCCAGTGGTGCAACTCTCTTGGGATAGAGGTTTTAAACCAGTTAGCCTCTGAAGCCCACTTATAAACAAAAGCCCAAGACATCTTCTGGATTGTAAAGCCTTAGGTAGAGTTACTACCAACTGAAGCAGATAAGGGTCTGAGTACTGAGCCTTCCCCACACTGCAAGCACCAGAACCTCTCAACACAGCACTATGGCTGCCATTCTAGAGTAGTCTCAGAACTATGGTCTGAGGTCCCTTCCCCCTTTAAGACTCTAGTAGGCCAACCCCAGGCAACCAGCTGTCCCAGAATTCAGCCGATAAGGTTTCCCTCACAGTCAGACTACATCCCTTCGGCAATTCTTCTCAAAACCTTTTTCCAGTACCAGGTATCAAACTCAGGACCTTGTGCTTGTCAGGAGGGTACAGCGCCACCGAGCTGCAATCCCAGCCCTTGAAACCTCTTTCTTGAATTCTGCAGAGAAAGGGCCAAGTCTGACCTCCAGGGCCTACCTGTCCCCAGCCAATCAGCCACCATCAAACAATGCCCAGTCTCCCTAAACTTGGAAAATGCTCAAGACATTTTATAAGGACCCTCCCATAAGAACTCCTGGAAATCAGAGATCCAGGGAAATTAATTTATGGAGATTTTGGACCTTGCTGGAAGGGGAGCCAAATTTAGGGGGAAGGGAGCAGTCAGTCTAACACTCTCAATGTTCCCCAGTAACTGCTACAGATAGTCACAAGCCAAGTCCCGCTCCATTAACCTTTCATGCACAAACCCACAAGTGGGATTCCCAGTTCCATTATTTAATCCTTGTCCACTCCATGTGCTCAAAGCCTTTCTGGACATTCATTAAAACTGGTTCTAGGCAGGGGATTTAGCTCAGTGGTTCAGTGGCCTGCCTCGCAAGCTCAAGGACCCGAGTTTGATCCCCAGTACCACACACACACACACACAAAACCCAAAAAAACCAAAAACTGGTTCTAAGCCAGGGGGCACTCACCTGTAATCCTAGCACTCTAGGAGGCTGAGAGATAGGAAGATCAAAAGTTTGAGCCTACCTGGGCAATTTAGCAAGACTGTCTCAAAATTTTAAAAAAAATTTTAAAGGTCCAACAATGTAATGTACCTCATTGTGAAGGCCTTGGGTTCAATGCCCAGTACTGGGCGGGGGGGATTGTTTCTAACCTAAGGTGAAATTTGGGGCCTTTTCCCATTGCTCTGGGCTCATATCTTGGCCCTATCTCTCTTCTGCAAGCTTGTAACAAGCCCAGTTTCTTCTTGCAGCTGCAGAAGATACCCTGAGCCTTGGATCCCTTCTTGGATGCCAGTGGAGCAGCCTCAGCAAGCCAGGGCATCTTCCACATTCAGTGATGGTCACGCAGTACCCAGGGATCCCTCACATGCTGTCCCAGCCTGAAGAGTTCTTTAGCAGTTTATGTGGAAAAAGGCAGAGATCCTGCTCCTACAGCTCAGTTTTCCAGGCTGCCAAGCAGAGGAAGGCTGGTCAGCCAGAGCTGTCATGCACAAACCTGGGATCTAGGGCCAGGGATTTAGCTCAGTGGTTCCGCCGCCTGCCTCACAAGCACAAGGACCCAAATTCAATCTCCAATACCAAAAAAAAAAAAAGCTGGTATCTATACATCCCTTCTAGAATCCTTAGAGGGGTCTGACAAATGCATCTCTTTGGGCTCTTGCAGTGACCCCCAGGTCCCTCACTGTCTCGGGAGACCAATCATGCCCCAGGCTCAGGCACATCTACAACTGGCAGGATAGCAGCTGCTCTCCACCTTCCTCACCCAAAGTTCTGAGACCTATTCACCCAACCTCTCACCTCAGCCTCTGGGGAGGGAGGTGAGCCTGCCAAGCCCTTCCTCCCCTTCTGGCAGCAGGGCTCCTGGCCTCTCTCACCCCACAAAACAGAATGCTGAAGACTGCTGTTATTCCATCTGAAGAACCTTCAAAGCAATCCCAGAGCCAGAAAGAAAAGTGTGTGTGTGCGTGCGCGTGTGTGTGTACACATGCATCATGCTCACAGTTAAAAGCAGCCAGCTGTCAGGGCTGAGAGTCAGAAGCACCCAGTCTCATTAGTGGCTGCTTTTCTTTGACTACAGGGCCACAAGGAAGGAGGAGGGTGGGAGGCAACTTTTCTACCCTGTTTTCACTAACTCCTGGGCTGAAGAGGCAGAGTGCCATCCTGTCCACTTCACACTGACTAGCACACAGAGCCAACTCCTTCTTTATCTCCCTAGGAACCAAGGTCTCTCTAAACCAGGAACAGACCCCTGCCCCTTGCCACAGAAATAAGGTGAGAACTTTAGGTCGTGCCTATTCTGTGTGCAGCCTGTTTTCTCTCCCACAGTGCGTGGCCACACTCACACAAGCATTCCACCCAGACATCTCTGGGAGAAGCCCCTTGCTTTCCTCCTATACCATGGCTTCCTAATTCCAGCCCCACCCCAAAAGAAAGGAGCCCAGAATACAGCTGATGGGCTTCCGTGGGAGGGGGAGGAAGGAGAAAGAGCTTTTATCAAAGAGGTGATGTCAAAAACCAGGCAACTTGTGAAGCTGTCAGGGGCTGGGAAATCTGGACAAAGGTGTCTAAAAATAAATCCCTGAAGCCAGGAAAAGGCTTTGGTGGCTGAGTCGTTCACCACCACACCACATGCCATGTGCCCTGTTCTGAGGTCTGGAACCCAGAAGTCTCTTCTAAGCGGGGGATCCTCTTCCAGATTAGTCCTTGAGGTTGAAGAAGGCATAGACAGGACCAGACACCATGTACCAGCCCCCACCTTGAGTGAGATGGGGGAGGACTCACCTGAGAGCGCATGCTGAGCAGGCCTACGGCACTGAGGTCTCCCATTCCCACCCTCACCACCAGCCTGCATCCTCACTTCCAGCATTTCCTCTCCATCACCCCTTGGGGCTGCTACCCTCCAGGTCACTAAAAAAATCATCTTTATCCTCCCCATTAAAGACCAAGTCAGCCTTCCCATTTCCAGGTCTGCCAGCCTGCTTCTGCAATCCTGGACTTGACCACAATGACCACAGCTGGTGACCCAGGGACTCTTGCACCTCTTTACCCAGAACCTGTCCGAGCTCCTGTTTCCTGTCCCTGTCCCAAAACTGTTCTGGAGGACAAAGTCACAAGGCTCCTTCATCCAAGTCGACCAAGCTCCCATTCTGGTTGGATCTCTTGTCGTATACTTTGATCCTAGCCACACTGGCCTCACCCTCTGCAGAATACTTGTTGCCACCAGCTGTCCAGTGCCCAGAGGATGGAGGAACAGGGCAGCTCCCAGACTAAAAGCTATCAGCAGACTGACATCCCAAAACATGCTCTGCCAAGGCCTCTCTGAATTCTAGACTCTCCATATGTCACTGTCACCAGCTGTCTCCACACCATCACCTAGATGTCTTTCAGGTGGCTCCACTGACAGCCCACAGAGATTGCTTCCTCTACTCCCTCATACTCACTCACAGAAGGTGATACCTCTACTTCCCCTTCCCCCAACAGCTAACCTACCCTAAATCCATCAATTTTACCCTAAAATATTCTAGAACTCTCTATGGTGGTCTGCATCTCTATGACCACTGGCCCAGCCCAAGCTGCTCCTATTCACAATGGAATTCATGACAGATACCCTAAGCACATCCACGCACTCTCTGGTCCATAATCCAGTCCCAGAGATGGGCCAGCCTGTCTCAAGATATGGCTCTTATCAAAAACTGCAGTAACTTCCCATCACATTAGATCAAACTTGTGCTCCTCCCCCTGCTCTGCCTAAACCATTCTTACCTGCTCTCCAAAGGTTCTTCTAGACTCCTGCCTTGAAGTTACCACCTTTGAGAGGCTGTCCCTGATCACTCTAAGTAGACCCCTGATTTTCTCACCTTGTTCTTTTCTAGCATATATCTCTTCTGTTCTTGTCTGACAGATAGTACCCATCTTTATCACCTGACCATAAACACCAACAATTTGTACCATGTCCTGCATGGCACCCAGCACACAGATACTTAATAAATATAAATTAACGAATAAACATTACTTCTAAGACCAAACTGGGGCTGTTTTCCTAGCATTCAAGCTTATAAAATGTTTACAGGAGGAAAGATGTACAGCAGGACACGGTCTTTAGGATCTCTGTAGATACAGAAACCCTTGTCAGATCTCTTGGTGACTGGTTCTCCTCTTTTTCCCAGGTAGGTTGGGCTGTTGGCATTACTTCCTTCCAGCACAGGAAGAGAAGGAGACAGGACCTGCTATGGCTGCCCCAGTCCTGGGCTTAGGGAGCAGGCTCATAAGCCCATGCAGATGCAGCACCAGGCAACACATGGGAACCTGGGCCTGCCCAGCCAATGGGAGCATCAAGGGTGTGTTCTGTAGGCCTCTAGCAGGATGAGGACAGCATGGTCCTGTCCATCCATCTGAGCATGGAGTGCAGGATGAGCTCTAGAGGCACTGCCAAAACTAGGCAGGCACCAGCTCCACTGAGCTACATTCCCAGTCAAGACACTGACAAAACCAAAGCCAACAGACCAGGCCAGGTTTCTGAACAAGTTCCTGGGAGATACTCTGGCTCCCACAAGGTCTTGGGCATCTCAAACAGATGCCAACAGCCTCTGCCCATCTTCCTAGCTCTCCAGGCATGTGCTACATGAGGGTCCCAAAGCGCTACCCGCTACCAAATTACCTCTTTTTCCCATTCTGGGGAGTCACCCCTGGTTCCCCACCAAGGGACATGGCTGACCCCCCTGAAATACATACTAGACCCATGCCGCACCTTGATGTAGGTGTCCAAGGCACGATGGACCCGGTGGGCAGCCAGCCAGATGGACAGGGCAGTGGTGTAAGGGAAGGCGGCTGTTACCACATGGCTGGGTGCTGGGAAGGAAAATATCTTGAAGCCAAATTTCTGGTAGAGACAGATCAGTTCAGGGGAAGGCAACTCTTCACCTTCACTTAAGATGCTGCCCACTGCACAGCGGCACTTCTCAGGGGGCACCTGTGGAGGCAGAGCAGGGTTCAGAGCTGGGTTGAGGAAGGTTCTCATACCTTCTGCTGTCTATGCTAGCTCAGGCCTGGGAGAACCACCTGCTCCACAGACCACAAAGCCCCAGCTCCCAAACAGAGTTATTTTTTTGCCAAAACCCATTCATTGCCCCTGCCTATACATTCTGATGGGGGCCTCCTATCTACCCCTTCATCTATTCTTTCAACATACCATGCTCTATGCTGGAGACCCACGTGTCACGGTGAAGGATCAGACTTGGTTTCTGTCCTCCAGGAACCAGGAGAGGGAAGGATGGAGAGGACTTCTGCACCATCACCCTCCATACAGACCATCAACAGCACCACTGAGGGGCCCTCCCTCCTCCTGAGGGCCTCCAGAAAGACTGAAGGCTGGCTTAACCCAGAGTCTGCATCAGTTCATTGTCCTCTTAGCTTCTGGAGAAACAAGATTCACTAGCAGAGAAATTATGGCAGCAGCTAAGGGAGCAGAACTGAGGAATGTGGACAAGAAAACAGCCCACAGCTCTCTTCTTTCCTGGTCACATCCCAGGAAATCTCCATCTGTGTGTGTGTGGCAGGTGTATACACAGAGTAAAAGCCAGGGTGGGGACATGGAATCTGGCTGAGAGGCTGTAGAAACCACTGTCAGAATGTTAGACTTCTTCTCCAACCCAGGCCCCATCCTGGGATGTGCCCTACTTCCCAAGTCTCTTCCTGGCTAAACCCCCAGACCACTGGTGCCCTTCACGTCTTGTGTCCCCCACTGCCAGCACTTCTAATCTGCTTCTCTCGCCCTCTTCATCCTCCTTCTTACCCCTGGTGATGAAGCTCTTCTGTGAGCCTCCAACTCTATCCAGGACTGACCAAAGGCCTAAATGGCCAGATTTTCCTTGGTGTCAAGAGGGTCCACTTTGTCTCACCTCCAGCTATTTCCCTTGTCCATTTTCTTGCCATTTAAGATATCAGCCCTTGTGTTGGGTTCCCGGGGTAGGTGTCCCTGAATCTAGGACACTTGGATCTTACGGTCTCAATTCTGGATTTTGCTTACCCTGAGGGCTCTCTTCTCCCTCTATGCAGGACCTTCTGACTCTTAAATTTAAACAAGCCACTCCCTCTGTCACCATTTAGTTCCCTCCCTGGTTCACCTTCCCAGCACTGTTAAGTCATTATCACCTGACTGCTTCTGCCCTCCCAGTCTAACCCTTTCCAAGCGCTGTCACCAATTCCTTTGGACAGTCTGTCTTCATTTGCCTCCTTTACTCTTGCCAACCCAGCACTGCCTTAGAATCACACTGCTGGGATTTATGCACCTACCTTACACTCACCTTGGAGCAGACCCTAGAGGAAGGGTCACCCTCTGCAGCTTTGGTCCTCTTGCTGCCCCTAGAATTTAATGACATCAAGCCTGGCTCAGAGCTTTAGCATCAGGTAGTACATATGGTGCAGTGGTTATAACCACAGCTGGAGAGGGGCCAGCAAAGATGCCTATCTTGAGTCATGTGATACTCACCAAGTACCTGGGCTTCTTAGAGCCACAGTTTCCTTGACAGCTACTTACAGCACTGTCACATTAAGGACTATTTCACAAAGGCTTATCTTGGGCCACACACTCACCAACTGCTCTATGACTATTATTGGTTATTAGTAGCTAAGATACAGTCCTTAACTGTCCTTTGTCCTAGAATGCCCATCCACATTAATTTGGAATATGCAGTTCCTCCCCACCCATCCTTCAGATTCAGTTCCCTCTTAGGGAGCCTTGGTAACTCTCTTCTCCCCACAACCTCCTCTGCCATATCAGATCTATCCTACTAGCAGCACAATCACTTTACCCAGAGGCCCAGGAAACTGCTGCAGTACCACCTCTTGTCTCTAGATGGTAGACTTGCCCCATTCATGCCTCAAGATTTGAGGCAGGTTTCCAGAGGCAACCCCTGACCAGCCAAAGGTTGGGGCCTGCCACAAAGCCTATCTCCACATCACTGACCCTAGCAACCTGTGCTAACAAAAGAAAACTTCCAATGTAGGAGAGAGACAGCAAAGGGGTTGGGGTTCCAAGATTTTTCATGGTATCACTTCAGCAGCCCTCATGAAACTTCCAGCTCAATACTTTCTATGCCAGAGATTTAGCTCAGTGATTCTACCACCTGCCTCAATACTTTCTTCTGTCCACAAAAGGTATTAGAATACCATGATCACCCTGCTGGGAACCTCTCAGTGGCTCCCAATCCACCTCTAAGATGAAACTAGACTCTGGAGTCCAGCATACAAGATGGTCTATTAGCATGACCCACACAACACTGCCTGGCTTTGTCCAGAAACTCACCTTACATCTTTACATCCCCAGCCTCAGCAGGGGCCAGAGCTCAGATGGAGAGGCATGCATTGAGTGTCTATGTGGCAAAGGGAGGAACAGATCCAGGCTTTGGCCCATCCCTCCTTGCCAGCCTCCTCCCCTTCCACACCACCGCACACACCCACAGGGAATTATTTGCAGCCAAATATGCTGCACACTCCCAGGCTTCCTGCCTTTGGGTAGGCTACTTCCTTTGCCTGAAATGTCCTCTTCACCCTATTCCATAGTCCTAAAGGCTGGGAAACGCCTATCCATCCTATAAGACTCAGCTCATCCCATCCCCTCAAAGCCTTTTGATGTTCCACACCAAATTGTCCCTCCTCCCCTATTCCCAACACCCACTAAGGGAGCAAGTCTTGTTCTGTATGGTAATGAGGCCTCCCCATCTCTTCCTACCACCCCAGGCTTCACGACAGAAAGGTCAAGAATCCTATGTACACAGAATTCTTAGGGAACCCTCAGTGACAACTTGACCTCCTCCGCTCCCATCCGGAGAAAGAGATGAGCTCCTGCCACATGGGAAAGAGGCAGCTAGTAAAGAAACAGGGCTCCTGAGATCCTGGAGGTGTGTGGGGCATAAAGATTCCCTTTCCAATTTGAGCAACCCCTCAATTCCATAAGGAGGACATTTTTAACCACTTACCCTACCCTGACTAGTAGCTAGGGAGCAGCCTAAGAAGAGCCTCAGCTGCCACCATGACAAGCTAGGGCTGGGGAACAGCTGAACCAGGTACCAGCTAGGCAATAAGACAAGCCCTAAGACAACCCAATGAGTGGTGAGACTGGTCCAGTAGCAGGGAAAGGCTTCCCTGGCATTCCAGGAAAGCCCAAGTCTACTTCAAGGAAAAATGGCCTACTAAAGTTGTCAAGGGCCCAAAAGGTGTAGGTGTCCTGATGGCAAGATACACTATACACCTTGGTTCAATGCGACATTTTTATTTGTGCCTAATCTTGGGATAAATGCCAAGGCTTTCCCCACCTTCCTGCTTCTTTTATTTTCTATCAGCAATTATCTGGATACCTGTGCATAGCACAAGAGCTACACGAGAACTGTACCAGCTAGAAACCACACCGCCACCACTTTGGATAAAGGAAAGCTAACTCAGAATCTGCCCTCAAAGCACGAGTACCAGGAAAGAGATAGGAACATGCCAGAGTCCAGGGCATCTCCTTTGGGCTGTACAGCCCCTTGAGTGCCAGCACTGTAACAAGAACGCAAGAGGGCAGTTGGCTTGGAACCTGAAGATTCCCAGTATGGGCCAGTCCTAAGACTGGTTCCACTCTCCCTTCCTGAAAGGCCTAACAGGATTGTGACAGTACTGTGCTGTATGGCCACAATGAAGAGAGCCATCTGAGGACCCTGCCTGGCCAAGACCTCACTGACATTAGAACAGGACAAAATTTCTGCCTCCAAGGATCAAGGTAAGAGAAATGGTATCCATCAGATTCATTACAAACAGCTACCTCCAAGCCCACAACCAACATGGAGAGCTGTACCATCTGCCAGTCCTAGGGTCAGAGGCTGCCTCAATCCCTTCCATGCCAGCCCACCCAACCTGGAGCTATGCAAAGTAAGGGGAGGAATAAAGGTAATGTCATTTGCTTGTACTCAACAGGGGAACAGAGCAGTAGCATTTTCCCTTATAGAGCCTAGACAGTGGGTCTCATTTATCATCCTAGATGCTGCAGGTCAACACCCCAAGCCTCATGAGCAGCTAGTGCCCACTGGCCAGGACAAGGGTTGATGCAGATAGCCAGAGGTCAGGACCCATACTTCAGGCTTGGAGGGAAGGGAGGAAGCAGCAGAAGGCCAGCCTCAGGAGAGATTGGGTATGCAGCATTCTGAGAATTTCTACCTAGAATTCTTTCAGAAAACTTCTTCCACCTTCCTGAAGCATACTCCTAACAGCTAATATCTGACAAGGCCTCCCCACCACCATAGTTGCTGCCTTCTACTCACGTGCTCATCAAATCCAAATAGCACTGTGTGGCAGGTGTTACTATCAACC
Source organism: Fukomys damarensis (assembly GCF_012274545.1). Lineage (NCBI taxonomy): Eukaryota > Metazoa > Chordata > Mammalia > Rodentia > Bathyergidae > Fukomys > Fukomys damarensis. The sequence continues at coordinate 43,215,440 of NW_022900949.1, read as the reverse complement.
TTGTTCCTGAGGCCCAGGAAACCAAGCCACTCAGCAATGATCACATAGCAAGACAGTGCTGGAGACAGGATTCAAACCCAAGCAGACCCACTCTAGAGCTGCACCATACAACCCGTGACCACTTGGGAGTCTGAGAGTTAGGCCCTGGCTAGAAACAGGCTACACAATGGCCCTTCCCTACACTGTACCTGCTGACATAGCCCAGCAACCTGTGGCAGGAAGACAGGATTCTGAAAGTACAGAGGCCCAGTAGTAAAGAATCTCAGAGGCAAAGCTAGATGTCCCACATGCTAAACAGATATTAGGGGCCAAGGGTTGGGTCTTATCCTCCCCATTTAGTCCCCACAAAAACTAAAACCCTGGGCTGGGGTATGATTCATGCTAGGTAGGCACAAGACCCTGGATTTAATCCCAAGCACCAAAAACAAAGGAAAAAAGGAAAAAAAAAAAATCCCTGATGTAAGCGATTCTTTCATTCCCATTCAACAAATGAAACAAGCAGACCAGTGACTCACCCAGAGTCACATCCTGGTAAGCAGTGACACCTCAATTCAAACCCAGAAGGGTAAATCCAAAGCCCTTTCCAATCACTTCTCCTCACCTCCTTTCCAAGGGCAACTCCAGTGGTCAGAGAAGTGCTTGCCTTTCGCACCTGTCCCACAGATAACCTGCTGTACAGCAAAAGCCTGGGCATTATCAGAGTTATTGAGGTAAGGGGCAGTCTATGCCCAGCCCATAAGTTCATTACCCCTTCCCTGACTCTATATGACTTAAATGCCTCTGGGACAGTGTGTGGAGGATACCCACATGCACTGAGGATGGGTAACACAGGCCTGACTCAGTCTCAGGTCCTGCAGACGTATTGTTTCAAGGCGTTGATTCTCATGGTGTAAAAGAAAGGGGTTTCCATGGCAGTCTAGCTTTCTAAAGGTAGAACCCAATGTGCCTGCAATTCCTCCACACCATCCGTGGCTAGGACAAGCACTTCCTGCTATGTGGTAGTTAAGAGCAAATTCAGGACAGTCTTGGTCAAATAAATCCAACTGGCTGCCCCACCTTCTGGCTTCAGCAGGGATTCCACAGAACAGGTAGGCAGGTTGCTTAAGCCATATACACAGTATCTAAACTAGTAGAAGCAGAGGGTGGACTGAGAGGTGAAGCACCAGGCTACCAACAGACAGGACAGATTCACCGGCATTGAGACAGCAGCCCAGTCACCAGCTCCTGCCTACAGGCCAGAGCTGGCCAGGATCAAGTAAGGCACACAAGGTTCTCCGAGCTTTCCTTCACCTCCAACACTAAGGGCTCCCCTCTAACACTGAAGGTTCCAGGACCAGGCCCAGAAGAAGAGGCTGTGGTCCACTTCCAAACCTAAGCACCCATCTCAGAAGGGGAGCTAAGCGCAGAGTAGTTTTTCCAGCCAGGATCCATCCCCCAAGCTATGTGAGGGCAATGTGGACCAGTAATACATGAGGGTCTGTGACAAATATCCACCTTCACCGATTCTAGTGTCTGGAACTCAGCCTTCTCCCTCAAGTACCTTGAATGCTGTGCCCTGGACTGGAGAGGACACACTGAGTCACTGCCAGGGTTCAGGTCCCAACACAAGCTCCCTTCTTCCTACACCCTTCTTCCCTTACTCTCAGTCATGTCAATGCCTGTAGACCTAGGGAGTAGAAATCTTTCCTCCTGCTTCATAGAGACCACCTGCCCAGACCTCACAGCCTCCTCTCTTATAGGAGGTCTCCAGAACGTGGGGCTCAAGCAGCATCTGCTATGAAGGAGTCCCCAGCAAATGCCACTGTCCAGCCTCAGTGGTACCCCTTCTTATGCTACTTCTGAGATCCACAAGAGAGTAGGCAGGCTCCACAAGGCTTTTCTCAGGAAGTAGCCTCCGCTGGCCTGAGCCAAGACATGGCTAGGAAGTTGTCAATCCACACCTCAAAGTCAGGTGGCACCTCTAACCTGGTTATTCACCGATCCACTCAGTGCTGAAAACAGCCTCACTTCCTCCTTATATTCCCAGGAGGAATTCTGACCCTGTGTTATGCTGGGCTACAGAGGGAGAAGTGAAGGTGGGACACTCAATAGGACAGCCTACACCTCCTCTTTCTCTGAGAACTGGATACACAGGTCCCCACAATGGACACAGCTAGCAGAGGCAGCTTGGGGAGCAGCAAGCCTAGGTTCTCAGCCTCCTGGTGGGAATGAATTCCACAAGGACAAAGTCACCCTACCAAGACCTCCTAAGGGCTGGGTCCCCTGGTCCCCACACTGCCCTGGTACTCAGCACATAGACTGGCATGGATCTGGTGCTCAAGTATCTGTTGAATGAAAACAAGAATGTATGAGATCAGTACATCACTCCTGTAGATAGCGTCTCATCCTCCCACCCACCTCACTCCTACCCCTCCTTATGTAGTATCAGAGTGTAGACCAGGAGGTCTCAGGTTCTTCTTGACCAGACAGTCTATAATTGTCACGAATGCCTGAAACCTAAGGTCCCTGGTTCCCATTTGCAAACTACCAAGAAAATGCACTGCCTAGCTCCCAGAGTAGATGGGGACTCAAGTGTCTCTGAGTCATCCCAGTGCGAGCAGTGAGCCAGCTCTGAATGTGGTATCTTTTGGAATGACAGAACTGTGAAAGGCAGGATCACACTGGTCCCTTAAGTTGACTATTCATCTCTGTGCTAGCCAAATGTCCACAGGGTCTAGCACAGTGCACAGCCTAACTCTTTAGCACATGCTAATACGTGTTTTTTTTCCACATTTTCTTAGCTGTTGTTCAACATTTTGAGGACCAGATGCTGGAATGAATGCCTCACCTTGTCACTGAATTGAACCCTTAAAGGCTTAACTACGAAGCACACATTTCACCACTACTGTAATGATGAGGAACAGAGGCTCAGAAAGGTTATGTGGCACTGATCACAGAGTACCTGCTGCAATGTACTTTCTTTCCCATCCTGGAATTAGCACCTCCAACCCAAGAAGCTTCCAGAGCACAACGAAATGCTGAGGAGAAAAGAGGCAAACACAGGGGCCTCGCAGAGGGCAGAAGAGAGGCAAGGATATCCACAATAGATCCTGACAGACTAAAAGCCAGGCATCTTGTTTAGGAGCTTCCCACAGCCCAGCAACTGTCTCATCCCATTTGGCCCCTAGTTCTCCTGACATTAGTCAGTGCCATATCCTAGCATATTACTACAAAACCTCCTGTGTTTTTCCTTAACCAGCCCATGTCACCTCTCACTTGGGCCCAGCCCAATCTCTTCCATAGCCTCTCTACCTCATCTCCTTCCCTCCTCTTGCCCTCCAGGTAGCCTCCTAAAATGGTGCCATGCCCTTCCTCCCAACCTACTGTACCTCCCACCACCTGGCCCAGAGAACCTTTCTACCTCTTTCTCCACTCACCACGTATCTACTGGCTATACTTCCTCATTATCCCTTCTCTTCAGGCCTTTGCTCTTAGTTTCTTTAGCCAAGTGGCCCTTTGTGAAAGTTCCAAATTCTGATTGTTAAGAAAGCCCCCCTGAAATCCATTTCTTCTTCAAGCCTCTACAGCAAACTTAAGGGCCCCTCCCTAAACCCGCAGCTCAAACTTCCGTAGGCAGAGTTCAGTGCCTTGTTAGAAAATTACTTGTGTGAGGCTAACTTTCCAACCACACAGTTTCCTGAGGACAGGACCAGGTCTGATTCATCTCCAGAGTTCAGCTAAAAGCAGGACCTGGCACACAGAAAGAATCAGCACACTCCTGTCTTAACTGAATACACTCAGTGAGGCCTGGTCAGCAGACAGCAGGTTCATTTGTGCTCTCCAGACAAGGAAATGGAGACGGGGGGTCCAAATCCATGGTCTGACAGGTTTGGCAACAGAAGCTGAAGAGTCCTTGGCAGGCTGTCAGCCCATCCAGCTGTGGGCAGCACCACACCATAGCACAGCAAGGGACTACATTGGCAAGCCCTGACTCACTACAACTGTAGGACAGCCAGACACCCACAGGGTGCCCATGATGCTGGATTCCTCTCTGACTCCAGCATCCTAGACATTATGAAAACTTCATCTAGTTCCACTTGGCCCTCTCCCAAAAAGGCAGCTTGAAGTCTAAAGAAACGTCATATCATTGGGTCAGGAGGCATCAGAATCTGGAGAAATGGAGTTCCAATCCCTATGCTAAGAGGCTGCAAGGGCTTATAGTCACAGTGGGAAAGCACAGAAACAAAATATAACTCCAAAGAACAGGCAGAAACCATGGAGATGAAAGAGGGAAGAACAGCAAGAGGGAGCAAAGGGACCAAAGTCCAGGCAGAAGCTAGGGTCTCACAGTGATATAGTTCACTGCTCTACAAATTGCGAAAGTAGCCATGAGCAAGGAGAATCAGACCTAGGCAAGTAACAGATGCCTGAAGCAGGAATCTAAGCTAAATATGGAAGGTGGTTCAAGCTCAGAGAGAAGGTAATCTACAAAGCCAGCTCAAAGATTCCCACCCATTCCCCAGAATTCCACCCCCAATCCCTACCCACCCCCCATCCTAGGCCCAGGTCCATCCATGGGGCAGAACTCCATGAAGGTTCCTTACCGTGTGAGGGTTGTCATAATAGACAGCAATGGAGCGGAGCTTGGGGGAGATGCTGCAGCTCTCAGTGAAAAGCCGCCCAGTGTCGCCATAGGGCCCCACATGGAACTTGTAGGCCACAGTGATGTTGTGGATGAGGGATGAACCAGCACTCACTGCCACCCCAGTCAACAGGCCTGAGTACCCGGCAAAGGCCAGCAGGGTCAGCAACAGCAGTAGAGTCAGGCCCCCAACAAGGCCCAGTAGCAGCAGGTCCGACATGGCGCTGGGCCCCCCACACCACACCCCAAGGCAGCTGCAAAGGAGAAAGAAGGGAGAGGAGGCTGGTAGCCTGCTCTGACCATGCTTACCTGCCTGCCGGCAGGTTCTAACCAACCTTGCCCTGCCTTAGGTGCTTTGACCCAGGAGTGGGAGGGCCAGAAGTGTTTACACATAGAGTGACCTAGAAGGGAGCCACAAAGGATGACTGAAGCCACAAGCCTCTTTATTTCTTAATCACAGTCATTGAAGCTCTTGGAGCAGCTCAGCCTGGCAGCTGGCATCCCTGGTCACACCTGGGGAAACTGAGTCATGGACAGAAGACTGAGTCATCCAAGAACAAACTTCTGGTCCTGAGCAGTCTCCTCCAAGATGGTCCAGATACTACTAGTCTATCTTTCTCATTGCCTCTTCCTTCCCACAGCTGAGCCACTGTCCAGCACAGCCTCCCTAAGCCTCACAACACTACTGCTAGAAAGAGGACAGACAAGTGTCAGGGTCCAAATACATAAAACAAAAAGGAAAACCACAAGGAAGAAAATGTGCTACAGGAAAAGCATTTCACAGGAAACTCTCCTTTGCTAATAAGCACATCTGGCCTATAGGGACCTTGCTATCCACAAGCTCACCCATCCAGAACCAGCCTGAACAGCCAAACAAAACCCAGCCTGTGCTTCTCAGACATGAAGCAACAATGCTAAGAAGCTTCACTACACTTTCCCAGCCCCCAGATTAGAAACAGAAAGAAGAAAGAGGAAAAGCCGCTAAAAGTGGAAACAAAAGAGGAAGTAAGAAGTAAGTTACTCATAAAAGGCTGAGAAGCTATACAGGACAGGTCCAGAATCAATACAGAGGCCAGTATGTATGTGAGCCTTTCAAGGCGCCCATGCAGTTCTGAGCCAGAGGCCTAACCCTCTTTAAAGAGGGCTTCATCTGAGCAGCCCAGGAAGAAGACAAGATTCACAGCACACAGAATAGAATACTGTTTACACAGAAAAGGAAACATGGGCCTGCCTAGGGAACACTTCTACTTCAGTCACTTAAAAAATTAGTGTTTACAATTTAAAAGGTTTGGAACTGAAAAGGCAATGCTCTAGCCCTATGGAAAACTTAGCTCTATGGAATTATTTGTTCCCGATGAAAATATTATGCTGAAAAATTGTCTTTGGAGTCAATAAGCAGTGTCTGTCTCGCAAAGGCCTGGTACATTTCTAAACTTCTGGTGTCTGACACTGAAGCACCTCCCACCAGTCTTCTCTCCAGTCTGTAGTCCTGCTCAGCAGTTTCATTATCTTCCTTTCATGCACTCCCTGTCCTACTCATTGTGTCTTCACTTAGTTTCATCCCTGTTTTCTTGATGATAATGACAATATTCTGCTGAAACACACTACTACATTCATCCATAAAACAATCCAACAAAGGAAGTACAGATCAGGAAACAAGTACTGTAGGTGGAAGTTACAACACTTATTCAAGGATACATAGGAATTAAAAGGAGCCACCTGAACCAAAATGCAGGCAATGAAAACCCAGGAGGTCTGGCTCCAGCATACTATTTCCATATTCTCTGCTCCCTAGCTTCCAAACGTTTAATCCATGTTGGACATCTCTGAACCCAAAACTAGGAAGCCCTCAGCATCTAGGCCACCACTTCCCCTAGGAGTGACATGCCCTCACTCTGACCTATCCTCTCAGTAATCCCAGTACTCTGGGAGGCTGAGGCAGGAGGATCAAAAGTTCCAGCCCAGTTTGGGCAATTTAGCAAAACCTCAATACAAAAAATAAAAACAGGACAGGGGATATAGCTCAGGGTAAAGGCCCAGGGGTCAATACCCAAAAAAGGAGGAGGACTTAAATCTCCATCTTTCTCTTTCTCCAAACTCCCAAAGTGCTCATAAAGAGGCGTTGGGGAATGTTCCTGTGGGTCCCAGAGGCTTGGTCAGCACGTAAGGGAGAAAGGGCAATGCAAAATTTCCCTCAAAAGCAAAGAGAAAGAGAAGGTAAAGGTGTATACGTGTGTGTGTGTGTGTGTGTGTGTGTGTGTGTGTGCGCGCGCGCGCGCAAGGGGGAGGGGTGGTGGAGGTGGTGGTAGGGGCTCTCACCTTCTCGGGCAGGCTTTTAACAACTCATGGCATCCAGTGCAGCAAGGGCCAAGTGCTCCAGTGCTGCGGGCAGAAAGGAACAGTTACCCCAACCCAGGAAATAACCAGTCAGCAGGGCACCATGCCCTGACTAACCCCTTCGCAGGGAAAGCCCACTGGGGCCTCTACAACCACCTCAGACACCTTGGGAAAATCAGAGGTCAGACCTAGCCTCTAAGTGCTGAGGCGCCTCACTAGGGCCCGGCTCAGGGCCCAGTCTTGGGGAGTTCCAGTCAACACAAGGCGCTGAAATAGCTCCTGCTTTTGACCTTGAGCAGGGTGCCCTCTAGGGCCTCAGTTTCCCTTCGAGTCAGAAGCATTGGGCAGGCATCTCCACCCGGAGTGGGCGAGTGTCAAATAGGCGGCAGGACGCAGCTTCCCGAGCTAGCTCACGTGCCCTCAGCCCAGGGCCAGGCCCCTAAAAGATTCTCATACCCGCAAAACTTGGGGGAAGTGCGGAGGGCAGGCCGCAGCTCCGTGCGGAAGACGGGCGCTGCCTCCCAGCTCTTGGCTCCCGGCTTCGGATCGCTGGAGCTTCGCTCAGTTGCTCGGCCCCTTCTCTTCTACCACCGCCTCACAGAGGTTACGCACCTCTGCAACTTAAGGGACGCCAAAGTTTGCTGCTGGACGGCGCGGGCGGCCTAGGCAACAGGGTGGAGTTAAAGGTGACTCCGCGCCCTTCCTCAGCTGCACGGCCTCGGCGCACGGCGGCCCAAGGTGGCCTTGGGCCTCGGACCGGCCGGGAAAAGGTGTGGGCGGGACAAGAACCACAGAGCAGTCCAGGCCAAGAGGCCACAGAATGAACGCGAGGAGCCCTGAGGTGCAGCTTTCGCGGACAGGGGTCCCAGGCCTACGCCCAGACGGCGGGGACCGCCCTGCTCCGCCCGGCCCTCACCTCAGCAGCAACCTACCGGCGCCGGCCAGAGCAAGCGGCTCCGGGTTGAGTAGCTGAGCCTGCGCGTGTCAGTCGCTTACGCTTGCTCCGCCCCCTCTCGCGGCGGGATGTGGCCGTGGCCGTGGGCGCGTGCGCTGGGGACACTGGGGGCGGAGGCCTGCCCCGCCCCGTCTCCACAGCAACGTGTGCTCAACACCAGCCCAACCAGGCTGGGGT
>NW_022900949.1:43190031-43207290 GCF_012274545.1 Fukomys damarensis | reverse complement strand
GCGGGATGTGGCCGTGGCCGTGGGCGCGTGCGCTGGGGACACTGGGGGCGGAGGCCTGCCCCGCCCCGTCTCCACAGCAACGTGTGCTCAACACCAGCCCAACCAGGCTGGGGTGGAATCCACCGTTTATTTTCTTCCAGACTCCCAATTACCCGGCTGTGGGGGAGGGGGGCGGTTTGGGCTACACCCCAGGGTATCTGAGTTGGTGGAGGCATCCAGCAAAGCTGGGCAGCAGTTGTGGAGGAAATCAGCTCGTTGGCCCCTAATAGAGTGCCAGGCTGGGGTCATAGCTAGAGTGGCACCGCTGGGTCAGTCTCTAGCATTTGCACCACCCTTGCTCCTTCTGCTTTCTCGCAGAGGCTTTATGAGGGGACTAGGAACCAAACAGAGCAGGACCACTTGCTGCCGCTCACAGCTGAGAAAGCTGAATCTGAATCTGACGGATCCAACCTGTAGATGGCACAAATATCTGCTTCCTGCCTCCACTCAACCCTACATCAGCTCTTCTTCCATAATCACATAAGTAATATCTATCCAACATTTATGGAATACATTTCCTGATAGTTCCAGGGCTGAGGATACTGAGTGGACAAAACCAAAAGCCTGTGGCCCTCCTGGAGCTCATATTGCTAGGGGCCCAGTCCTCAAGAAGCCTAGCAAAGAAGGTGGGAGAGATGACTATTATTCTCATAAATTTAAGACAGGCTGGCTGTTTAAGAGGGGGATCATTCAGTAGTACGTCAGGAGGTGGATGCAGAAAAAGTCAGCAACAACGGGGCAATGTTATCTGTGGATCCCATTAGTGCATGGAACTTCATACACAGGGCAGTCTGTGGATGCTCCAAGCAGACTGGCAGAATGGGTAGCTGGCCTTTCCCAGGTATTCTGGGCAGGCCAGGTCATCACTGTTGTTTTACCTGTGACCATCAACCACATGATTGTTAAGATGCCCCGGCAAGGTGGCCAATACACTTAGAAGCATTTCCTGTGACACAAGGAGAGGGCACGGCAGTAGCAGCTCAAAGACACCCTCTGCCTGCAGGGTTTGCACTGTCGATCCTGCTTTTCAGAAGTTGATGATCTTCTTCGAGAAAACCACTGTCTGGAGCTGACCTTTTCTCATCTTGTCCGTTCACTTCCTTAGCTCGGCTGAAGAATTCCAGAGCCCCACACCAGAGTTCAGGATGTGCCTCAGGAGCTTCAGCATTCTGTTATGGGAGGACAGTCTGTCTGCCACTGGGGCTGTGGGCCATTAGCCTGCCAAGCTTCTTGTAACAGAGCAGACGCCCTCCTTGGCAGAAAACCCATGCAACACTCCGACCAACCACGAGGAGGCAGCAGCGTGCCTCACAAAGCACTTTTTTTTCCAAGTCTTACAATAGGCCTGAGACCTGCTCACCCAGGCTTCCATCCCAGGCTCTCTTCACTCCCGTTCCTATATGGCTACAGCATATATTCATTCCCCTATTATGGGCCCAGATTTGGCCTTAGTCTCCTCTTACCCTCCTCTGCCAGAAATCTTTACACAGGCTCAATTCTCTTTGTACATTTCTAGAGAATGTTTTCCCATGAATACTCTCCTTGAAGAAATTAAACTTGGAGAGCTAGAATATTATCTTCTCCCACCCCTAATCCTCTAATTCAGATGACAATCAGACTGCACATGCAGCCCAAAATGCTTTCCAACACTGCCATCAACAACCACTTAAGACATACCATCTCCCACCCGCTGAAGGCATTGATTCTGGCCTAATTCCCAGCCACTCACAACCTAGACAGGGGTGCCCCTGCAAGACCTGCCATGGCTGGGGATCAACTAGCCTCAAACACACTAGTCAGCTTCACTGTTTAAAGAGCCTGGAAGTGCAGCAGTAGCAGAGCACCCAAACCTCTTTATGTAAGCAAAGGTAGAAAAGGCCAAGTGAACTCTGCCAACAAAGAGCCTGCCAGCAGTCTGCTCTCTGTTCCCGCTATCTCACCCCCAAGTGCTGCCCCAGTGCCCATTATGCTGAGTAATATTCCATCACTCAGTTAAACAGTTGTCCAGTAATTCCTTAATCAACCAACACTGCCTTGAATTTAAATTTTATTTTACAAAAAGAGAAATAAAGAAAACTGATAGGCAGTTATACTTACAATTGTTCTGTTTGCTTTTTTAAAAAAGTGACATGAAACACAAGTAAAAATAAATACGTCATAGAAACAGCCAGTTGCCCAGTCTCTGGGGCAGAAGCGCCTGCCCTGCTGAGAGGAGGGAAGCCCATGATCACACCAGCAGCTGGATCACCCAGCCACAGATGCTCCTCTAAAACAGGCACAGGTCCCAGGCCTCAGGGGCATCCTGAGGAAATTAGACAGAAAACCAAAGCCAGGTACCAGGGCCTTAGGGGCCACCTCATCTCCCTCCATCCCCCTGGCAGTAGTGTGGCCTTAGTGGTTATCCATCATGAGACCCCCTCACCCCACCTGGACCCTCACCCCATGAACCCTCTGAAGAGGGTACAAGGAAAAAAAATCTGTTGGGAAGGCTTGGGGGATTTTTCTGGTGAGGCCCCAGCCCACCCTGAGTAACAACCAGATAAGTCATTTTACATCCAGGTGCATATGAACACACACACACACACACACACACACACACAGCTGGGCTACGCTCTCTTTCAGGGAGGGTCCTGGGTTAGGTCACAGAATGAAGTCCTCTCATCTGAATAACATCCCCACAGTGGTAGCAGACGACCCAAACCTCCCTCAGCCCTCTCTTGCAGACTGCAGCCTACATGACTACCTCTTCCCACCACACTAAATAACTACACCAAATATACCTGCAAAAGGGGAAAGGAACAGACTTGGGTCCCTGAAGAGCAAAAGTAGAACTGCCTGCTGAAATTCATCGTTGTAAGACTCAGGTGATCCTAAAAGGACTAGCTAGTGGCACAGAGCAAGGGGGTCACAGTGGAATACACAGGGTGACGAGAAGAGTTGGTAGGAGGGGAACTGGGTCAAAAGGTGAGCAATGGAGAGTGCAGCATTCTCAGATAGGCCTTGATGTGCTGATTTCCAGGGCACAGTAAGCAGAGGGCAGAAACTCCTGGGGTTAGGGAGGGGGGCACAACCTCTCAGGAGTTTTGGAGGGGAAAAAGCCACCTAGCTGAGTGAAGACCATGACTCAGAAGGAAGAGTGTGGTCATCTGAGAAATCAAAGGGACATGAGAAGCAGGAGATCATATCGTAGAAGCACTAAAATAAGGAATGTAAAGCCCCCAGAGGACCTTCCTCATGGGATGAAGACTCAGTTTCAGGGCAATGGACCTCAACCTTAAACATGTCACAGAGGGTCTTGCTCTGTTGATAGCTGGCTAATGACAGTCACCCAGATGGCTGAAATTTTGTTGTGTTTCAACTCATCAGCAAAACATATTGTAGTTCTTTGCTTCATGCTCCTGGAATGGGTCATTTTCATAGTTGTGAAACATAAATATAATTCATATATTAATTTCTAGGGAAGAAAGTTCCAAGGATCAGAAAATTTATCCGAGTCAGGAGATGAGATAAATACTTACTCAGCACAACTCAAAGGGATGAGGGCTTCACTAATTTCCATACTTCAGAAAAAGATCTGACCCAATAGTTCACTTACTTCCTTTCTTAAATAGCTACTTTGTCCTTGTTAGCAGTCTTTATCCATGCAGACATGAAGAAAAGGAATCAACATCACTGTACATGGTAATCTTAATTCATTTAGTACTATGTTCCCCAGGAAAATAACTTAGGCTACACCAAATGTATGGAACTTGAGTCCCCCTTGACAACACTCCATGGCAGACAACAGTGAGAGAAAATGCCTAGGTCTGATCTTCTGCCTTCCCCAGGTCATCAGCATTATCCTCATCTCTCAGGCCTGGATCCTAAGAAGCAGAACCACCACCACGTACCACGTGTTTCTGATCAAAGAAACTGAAACATTTCTGCTTCCCTCATGTTTTGTATACTTGCAGGTTTGCCCACAAGCACACATAAAGAGACAGCAGGAAAAGGACCTGGGATTTAGCTCAGTGGCACTAGGCCTGCCTCACAAGCACAAAGTCCTGAGTTCAAGCCCCAGTACCACAAAGACAGCAGGAAAATCAAGAGAATCAGTATATTTTCAGGTTCATTAACCCCACCCCCCAAAAAAGGAACTGATTGTACTTCAATTTCACTGAATCCCCTGCACAACAAGAAATACACATAATCAGAGAAAGCCTTCTCTAGCCAGGTCTGCCTCCCAGAATTATGGCCTCTGCTGAACTAAAGCAAGACTCAGGCCCTGGAACTATTGCAAGGTGGCACACAAGCGCTGCTCTCAGAATACCCATTTACTTTCTGGCTACTTCAAAAGCCTGTCCCTCTAGTAACCAGTTTCAGTTCCCTGCTGAAATGGTTTTAGATCCTCAGAGACTGCTGCACTGATTTCCTGTTACTGAACATAGAATTATCTCTATCCCCAGATATATCTCTTTCTCACTCACACACACATACAAACACAAACACACAAACACTCACAGGCACACACCCTCTGGGATCCCAGTGCTTCAAGGTCCAAGAGGCGTTAGTGTAACCCAAGTTCTGAGTGTGTTCTGCTAATTGTAGATCCAGACTAACTCCTACTGCACTAGCCTCAACCTGAGAACCCACTCTAATTGTTGATACCCTTCACCATCCACTACTGGGATGCACCTGACAGAGAAAGCACTAGTTGGAACTGCTATTTTTAAATTATAAAAATAATTTGCATAGCTATATTGTAGATCTAAGGCTTCTATAAGAAGAGTTAAGTGTCTGACAGAGTGCTTATGAAAACAAAGAAAGGAACGCTCCTTAAGTTCCACTTTTGGTGTTACTGGACAGCACACAAAATGGATGGGCATGCACGCACACGCGCACACACACACACACACACACACACACACACCCAGCCACCTCATTTTCTTTACTAGGAACAATACCCCAGAGTATGCTAAGGCCCCCCAATAATGGAGAAACAAACTGATCAGAAGAGGTACAGGAGGCTAAGCTGCCACCAGAGATAGGAAGAGGCAGATGCAGCATATGCCCAATCAGAGAGAAGCCACAGGTAGGTGGCAGAGCTCTTTCATTAAAAAGAATCGCCTGGCAAAATGTGTGTGGGGGGGTAAGGGGTGCATTACACACCAATAGAAGACAGTGTTTATGCTTAAGATGTCCCTTCCCTGGCACTGACAAGAGACCAGAATGACTAATGTGTTCCTGTTCTTATAAAAGCCAGACTTAAGGCTTCAACAGAGGAAAGGTTCCTCCTAGCCCCTTCAAAGATGGATGCAGCAGACACCAGCCCCACAATGCTCACCCAGCAAACTAGGGAAGTTTCCTTTTAGGAATCAATAGCCCACTCCCTCTAACCCAGCAAATGCCTACCCACAGCCCCACTATTCAGCATAGAGAGTTGGCCTCTACCATCATCTGAGGACACAGCTCCAAATCTGGGGGTAACTTACCTCCCAATAGCAAACAAACTCCATGATCCCAAGTTTCAATCTCTGTGGAATGAGTCTTACCACCACTAATTATCCAGTCTCAAGATTCCCTGATCTTCCCAAGACCTAAAGCATGGCTGTTTAACCCCTGGCCAATCCTAATCCTTTCCCGGTCAACTCACCACCCATCCAGGGTTTTTGTTGTTGTTGTTGTTGTTTTTTGTTTTTTTTCACCAGGAGCTATGGGGTCCAGAATATCTTAAAACTTCCCTATCTCCTACCTTCTGTACCCCAAACCTCCCCAATGCCGCTTAAAAAAAAAACCATACACACACACATGAAAAATCCAAATAATAAATAATTTCCCATAAGAAATAAATTAACATGGAGCTCTCTAATGTGGAAGGAGGAAAAGCAGAGGAAAGACCACCAGGATAGGCAGCTGGGGGCTTAGTTCCACTCTTGCGGAAGAATGTCTTTTCCAGCCACAACTCTATGACCTCTCACTCACACTGCAAGTGTTTTTCCTTCCCACCTGAGGAGGGGAGATCTGCTCAGAGATGGGACACCAGGGAAAGAGACAGATTGGTAATGCCCTTTTTCTCTCATAATTACCCCCAAATTCTAAAACAAATGTGGCTCTAAAAACCAGAGAGTTGAGTTAGCTGGGCTTTCTTTTCACCCACCTAGAAGGAAACTTGTAATTTCCATGGCTCTTCTGAACTCATCTTGATGTTCTACTAATAGTTGCCATGAACCACTGTACTCTGATTTCCACTTTAAAAAAGATAAATTCATTTTTTAATTTCCCCCTTATTCTTCCCTCCCTCCCTCCCCTCCCAACTTCACCCCACCCTGTTACATACATACAGAAACACACGCGCACACACCCACACATACCTGGTCTGCTTCCTTCCCAAACCCTAAAAAGACCCCACTTCACATAGGATCTCAGCCTGCTCCCCCTGCCCACCCTCCTTCTCTTACTCATCCTCCCTCCCTCCCCTCCCCTCCCCAGGCCAAGCTAGTCACCAGGTAAGGCAGCTCTACAGGGAGAGAATGTTCCCAAAGACAGAAATGGGACGTGAGCGTCTACACTCAGATGGGCAAATAAGTAAGCAGACAGCAAAAGCTAGGCAGGAAGGAAGAGAGGCAGGCTGCCCTACCCCTCCATCTCAGTTTTGGGTCCCTGATTTCCTGCTATTACTGTTCTGTTGGATTTATTTTTTTCTCTTTTGTTAACAGCAACAGAGCTCTGCCACTCTGGCCAACTATTCTTTGTCTTCCTTTTCTATCTTGCCAAGTACCCTATCCTCAGAATCCCAGATCACTGCCTTCCTGCCTGGTGGGCGACCTAATGGGGCCCCCAAATGAGGTGGGGAGGGGGTCCCCAGCTATTTCCCAGTGACCTCTATTACATCATCATCCTTATCTTCATCATCATTGGAGCTGAACCCCACCTCAGCAACCTCATGAGAGTCAAATGGAGGCACCTGGGACCGGAGGAGGCCACCAGCTGGGTAGCCTGAATGTGGGGACATGTAGCCAGGATAGACAGACATGCCCCGTGAAAGGTTGCTGGGCAAGACAGGGGAAGGAAAAGGCGCAAACATCCTTGGCTCGGACAGGAGTGGTTGTGAGAAAGGGAGTGAATAGCTGGGGAGTATCCCTGGCACAGAGGGGTTGAGCATGAAGGAAGGGTTGCTGGCAGTGACTGAGGTAGCCGTGGAAGAGGAACTGACAGGGCCTGCTGGCACCAGAGGGTCAGTAGTCACTGGAAACACCAGGCGGGCATCTGCCAGCAAGTTGGACAGCTGGTAGTAGGATGGGGTACTGCCCATAAACAGGGAGTTCTCCCCAGCCTGGGAGGTGAAGGGGGTGGTGAGGTTATGGTTTAAGGAGACAGGTGGCATGGCAAACCCGCCAGAGACTGGATACCCGTGTTCAAACGGCTGCATGGGGGCTGGCAAATGGCCTTTCCTGGACCGCCGGCGGGATGACTCCTGGGCGGCAGGTGGAGTGGCCAACTTTCGTTTGTGGCCCCTTAAGTCCAACACTGAGTGTCTGCCACCACAGGGCTGGCCAGTCACTAAGAGGGAACTATTAAAGCAGTGACCCCCAAGCCGTGGCTCAGTTCCAAGAGCTGTCCCAGGAACAGCACTGCTGTCCACAAGTTGGGCTGGGGGGCCAGGCAGGGCAGCATTGGTGCTTGGGGAGCTCTGATGGGATTCCCGAGCAGCAGCCACATCTGCATACTGCTGGAGCTCACTGATGATCTCCGGACTGTCAGGAGAGACAGGCCTGGCCAGGCCCTCGGAGTCTGGAGCTTTGGGTGATGAGGCACTGTGTCTGCCATTACTTGTGGACTCACGAGAAGGCCCCTGGGAACCTGTGGACAAAATACAGGCAAATAACTAGAAGGGCCAGGGAGAAAAGCAAGACAAAAGGGAAAATTCCATTAGTGCCCACATTCCTAATTGCATGATGCCTAAACACCACCACCCAGAAAACTTTTCCCAGTATCATTGAAAGAAACTCTTGAACCCAGAAACAAGTTGATCCATGAAAAGTAACTTTTCTGTATCCCAGCTTCCTCAATCTGTAATATTCTACCAAGGAGAATCCCATCAGATAATGGACATGAAATACTAGGAGATCATTCTTAAAACTAATCAGTTTTGCTGGGGGTAAGAGGGAGTGGAGGAATGAAGCAGTCCAATTCTGGTTTAGAAACAAAATAAAGCAGAACGTACTGATACGTGCACTGATACATGCCTATAATCCCAGCACTCTGGGAAGCTGAGGCAGGAGGATCACAAATTCAATCCCAGCCTGAGAAACAGCAATTTAATGAGACCCTGTCCCTATCTATCTATCCGAGATAGGGTCTCCCTAGTTCAGGCTGGTCTTGAATTCACTATGTAGCCCAGGCTGGCCTGGTACTTATGATGACCCTCCTGCCTCAGTTTCCCAAGTGCTGGGATTACAGGTGTGCACCACCACAACCAGCCCCCACCAAAAATGTTAAAGGGCTGGGGATGTAGCTCAGGGCAAAAGTTGTGTTTAATCTCCAACAATGAAAACAAATTAATTAATAAAATAAGTAATATAAAATCTACAACTATAAAAGACAAATTGACAACTAGGAAATCTGAATATGGCCTAGACAGTAGGCATTATTATGGAATTATTGTTAATTTTTCTTTTAACATGATGATGGTGCTAGGGTCAGGAGGAGAATGTCCTTAAGAAATATGTGTTAAAGTATGTAGGGATATAATGACGTGTTCAACTTACAAATGACTTGAATAAAAAGGCAGAAGAAACAAATAGAAAGGCAGAGAGAGACAGGAGATGATTTATGACAATTACTAGACCTGGGTGCAGGGGACATGGGTACCCACAGTACTGTTCTTCAAGCCTGTCTGTGTGAAAATTTCTGTAATATAAGGCTAGGAACAAGAACAGTATAACTCTCATACCTCAGTGCTGGGAGAATAAATGAAAATAATTTCCACTGAGGAGAACTTGGCAAGAGTTCTAAGACTGTTAATGTGCCACACATGTACCTTTGTCCTGGCAATGCCAGTTCTAGGAATGTGTCTTATAGACACATGTCAACAGTGGCAGAATATAACCTAGAGGCACATCAATGGGAAGCTCAGCAATGCACTGCATTATACCCCATCTTGTATAAACCTTCAATGAAGCATATCTAGAAGAAATGATAGGGAAGAAGCTATTAGTGGCATGTGAAAAAAGTATATTATGTTACCTGGGTATGGTGGCACATGTCTGTAATACCAGTATTCAGGAGGCTGAGGCAGGAAAATCACTGTGAGTTCAGGGCCAGCCTGAGCTACAAGGTGAGTCTGAGGCCGTCCTGACCTATACAGTGAGACCCTGTCTCAAAAAACAACAAAAAGAGCTAAAAACAGTATATTAGGGCCAGGGATTTAGCTCAGTGGTGCTGCCACCTGACTCACAAACTGAAGGTCCTGAGTTCAACTCCCGGTATGAAAACAAACCAACCAACCAACCCAGTATACTATGTTAACACTTATGTAAAAAATACATAGAAAAAACTACATATATTCATACACACATATTTTATACACTCTCACCTGTGTACACAGACACATAACCCTAGACCATATACAGCATACTGCTGAGAAACAACAGCAGCACCTTGTCATGCATAGTACCTATAATCTTAGCACTCAGAAGGCTAAAGGAGGACTGAGAGTTCAGTTTGCCCTTATATACCAAGTCCAAGGCCAGCCTGTACATAGACAGACTCTGTCTCAACTGAAAAAGAGCAGTAACTCCAGAAAGGTGCAATGGCTGGCTGGGAGTGTAGGGAGAGAAAAACTTACTTCACTTCATTTTGTGCCTTTTGAATTATCAACCATATACACATTATCTATTTTAAAATAAGTTAATAAAAAACAAAACAAAACCAATGTCGTATAGGTCAATGGAAACTAAAAGCCATCATACCTGAGGCAGCCATCCGACCATCTTCAGGGGCCTTTGGTTTGCCAGTTGCGCGGACAGCAAAGATCCGCCCATCACAAGTACGGATGTATGTCCCTAAGAAGAGAGGCAGAAAAAAAACTGTAAGATTGGCAATGCAGCCAATCCTGGAAAACTCCAGGGTTAGAAATAGCTATAAAATTAGTTCTTACACCCTCTCTCAAGAACCCTGAAATGAGGAATGGGATAACTAAGTTATGGATTGCCCATAATATTTATCTACTCCACAGATTACTAGCCTACCAAGTACCAGGCATAGCTCTAGCACCTTTGGAGGGGTAAACAGATGATTACATCAGATTTCAACGAAATGGAAGAAATAGAGTACTGTGAAAGAGTGCAAATTGATACCCTACACACTCCCAGGTACTCTGGCCCAGGTCCTCTTCAACATCTTCGAAGAAGGAGCCATATCACCTCAACATTCTCTCACCCTTAGGAGGAAGAATGTAAGACTTGCATCTGTTCCCATAAGGCACCAATGTACCTTCTCTTGAGTCCTGGCTATATCATTAGATGAATATTGTATGACGTCAGAGCTACCTCTAGGCCAGTAGTTGGAAGACTTTTTCTTAAAGGTTTAGAGAGTAAATATTTGCAACTTTATGAATAAACCTAAAAGCTCTGTTGCAACTACTCAATTCTTCCTCTGTAACACAAGAACTGTGAGGCATAGTTGTGCTCCAATAAACATTTATAGACATCAAAATGTACATTTCATATAATAGTCACACATGTCACAAAATATTACTCTTTTCATTTATTTTCAACTAAATGAGAACATAAAACCCATTTTTAGCTAGCAGGTACAGTAAAAGGCAGCAAATCAAACTTGGCCCATGGATCAGAGTTTTGCCAACCCCTGCTCTAAGCTAGGAAGAAACAGGTGAAGAAGCTGGGCTGAGTGCTAGGAATAGCCTAGCAAAAGGGCAGAGAGAGTTGTCTTCATGTGTCTGTGTAGTGAAATAACCAATGCTCAACTTGTAATGCCCAGCTGAACTGAATCAGCATGGAGAGCTTGGCAAGAGTCTGGGCATGGAGGATGCACCTGAGGATTGTTACCAATAGTCATAAAAAAAGAACCAGAGGGGAATATCTGGGCCTGGCAATTTTCTAGGAGAAGCTTGCTGCAGATGGTTTTCCTGATATGAAGTAGGATGTTTTCAATGGAGGAGGAGCTCAGGGCACTGCTGTCACTGGGAATGGCTGCTGTTTTCATCAGAGGATCTCTGCTCTTCATCATGAGCTTCCTGGCTCCAATGCAGATTCCCTCAGCTTGGTGGCACAAATCCTTCATCCCACCAGCGTACGTTTTCTGGCTCCCACCACTGGCTTTTGGGCCTTCCAGGTACAGTTCCTCAATATGGACAAGCATGAGACACAGCCATGGGCTCTAAGACTCGTGGAGGACAATGCTTTGGATTTTAAGCCTTTAGCTGGACTTATACAGGAAACTGCTGGGATCCAGGCCATTGGCTAGATTCTTTGGGCCTCTGGTGTGCAGTTAATCTCTCTTGCACTCCTTTGCATTTGACTTTTTTGGGTAATTATCATAAAATAATCCTATAAAATATGTACCCTATATTTAATGTATTCTCTTGCTAAAACCCTGACTACAACAGTCTGTGTACTCCATGGTATCTTTTCACCAAGCCTTCAGATACTCTAACCCAACTCCATATATACTGGCTTATGGACCATTCCACAGTGCTTCCTCTCCAGTTTTGGTCTCCCTGTATCCACTCATCCCCATCTCAAGATTCTCCATAAGGACAATGGCAAAATATAGAAACACAAGAACCCTAATTTCCTATTTTAAGCCACTGACTGATATCCTCTGGGTTCAAACCCAACTCTGCTATGTTCTTAGAAATGCCATTTTCTCATGCTTTACCCAATTGTGACACTGTTATAGGATGATTCCTATCCCTCTCTAGTTCAAGCCCTATGTTTTTATTCTGTCTCCAAGCCTAGCACTCTTAAACAAAGTTGGAGGATGGACCCTTGGTTAGGCTCTCACCTTTTGTCCCACGGATGATATGGATGCTCTCACCAGCATTAATTCTTGCCTGAACATCTGTGGAGCTGTTTAGTCCAGGAATAACAATATCTAGTAAAAGATAGATTTAAAATTTAGATTACACATAGTTTCCCTGGTGTGAATAATCTGCAATAATACATAAGATCCTAATAAGATTACTGACATTTAGAAATGGGAAGAAAGGAGCTAAAGGTGTAGGGAAAGTGGGATGGGTAGGTGAAGGGTAATAAGGGAAAAGAAAAAAATGTGAGATAATGAAAAGATGAAAATAAAGTGTTTGTAGAAGGGGAGGGGAGGAGGTGGTGAAGGGCGGGAAGGGGTAAGGGGAAAAAATGAGAATCAAGACTTGTCATGTAGAGGTACAAGATCCCAATAATGAATGTAACTGTACTGTATCCCTAAAATGTACCAATAAACTCAATTAAACCTGAAAAAAAAATTTAGATTACACAGGACCTGATTAAAGAAGGGAGAGAAAATACCAAGTCTTATATTCATCCCAATCCCTCACTGGCTTCCCACAAGTCTCTGTGTAGCAGATGTTCAGATCCAAGGAAGGTGAAATAACCAGAACTTTCACAATTATATTAATTTAAGAATACTATGTAAACAAGGACATTTTTAGAAATCTGATCATCCCTCCAATCAATTTTCCTTGTTTTAACAGGGATTCCCTATGGGGCAGTAATTCATACATCTTGCTGCCAGGGGGCTCTGATTTGAATTCAATCATCTGATGTTGCATAGCAGTGGTGGCGAAACTATGGCACATATGCTGCAACAAGTACACAAAGCCCTCTCTGTCAACACTTGAGCCAAGCCACCCGAGACAAAGTTTGACAAATTATCAACACGCATACAATAGCAAAGATCACATTAACTGTGCAAAAGCACACCAAATGCAAACTCTTACCTTTCAGTAAAAAGCTGTTTATATCACTGAAAGGTCTGTTATTGTGTTTTTCTTTTCAGACAAAAAGATGTTAACATGAGTTGTTTTTTCCTAAAGTAAAACCTCAATATTTGGGTTTAATTGCGGCGTTGGAACTCTGATAAATAAGTAGGTTTTGGGTTGCAGTTTGGGCACTCGGTCTCTAAAAGGTTTCCCATCACTGGTATTAGCTAACCTGTATATGTGCTCTTTTCTTAGATAATTATTGAGCTCAGTGGTAAATTTTTCTCTACTATTTTTTTTTGTTATTCCTTGGTGGTTCTTGTTTTTGTTTGTAAAGTAATATATGTATATTATACCCTATTTGTTTTTCAATTTTAAGAGTACTTAAATTTTGTAAAATGTTTTCCCATTAGATTGTCAAACACAGAAAATGGATAATCTGTTATATGAATTTATAATTCTCATCAGAGAAATTTGTAATCTCATCATCTTTGAAATTTGTAAATTTCATCAGACAAAAAGGACATGACCTGTCTATTACGCTTTAGATGAAGATGTGTTAGAGTTAAATGAATGTAATCTTTGGCCAATACATTCTATGAACATAGTGTGGATTTGGATATGAATGTAGACAATCAAGAGGAGGAATGGCATCCAATAATAGAAACATGACAGAACATGAGCACATGGAACTGCAACATGCACAACTTTTAATAAAAAATATTAATTGCAATGATCCTTTTCTGTTGTATAAATTATTTATACTTTATAATATACTCAAAAGTATAGATGAAGAACCAAACAGACATGTCACACAATGTGGTTTTAGTGCAAAAAGTAAAAAACCAGCAATACTGGGAATCTGTTACAATTAAGCAAGATGAAAATGAAAATGTTTATATGTACATTATTAATTATGGGGATAGTACAAACATTATACTGTACTGGCGTGAAAAAAGTATGTATGTCAAAGGACATATAAAGAATGCCATCATTTTTGGCTGTTTTGAATTGTTTACATTACTCTGACAATATCACATGCACAACCAAGGATCACTTGAATAAATTTGGAAAAATCATGGAAAAATTTATTAGTATATTCAAGAATGCAGTAAAACTTGGAAAAAATGTAGTGATAGAAAAAAGGATGATTTTTATAGTGAGGACATCCATGTTTTTGCCAACTTATCAAAGGAAAAATGGTACAAATACAGGATAAAATTATATGAATTATTTGCCTAATGGGCACACCTATGATTTACACGTCTATTTTTTTTAAAAAATGCAAACTCTTCAATGCATGGGCATTCTTTTGATGTTCTTTTGAAATTAATGTACAGCTTATTATTTGAACATCACAGGAAGTTATTATTCATGTGTATTTTTGCAGCTAAACTGAAATTTTTTACCAGTACAAGCAAAGACAAGGCAAAAATGCAGCAAAATCATAAACTTTCAAAACTGTTCTGGTGTAAAATTTTTAAATGGACTGATAAAATAACTGATTATATG
Source organism: Fukomys damarensis (assembly GCF_012274545.1). NCBI lineage: Eukaryota > Metazoa > Chordata > Mammalia > Rodentia > Bathyergidae > Fukomys > Fukomys damarensis. The sequence goes on along the minus strand of NW_022900949.1, from coordinate 43,192,817 downwards.
TTAATGACTTTTGTAAAAAATCATACATGCACATTTAGTGAAGAAAAACCAGACAACATAAAATCTGATCTCTTTGATTACAATAATGCAAAGAAAGGTGTTGAGGGCCAGGGATTTAGCCCAGTGGTTCTGCTGCCTGCCTTGCAAGCGCAAGGTCCCGAGTTTGATCCTCAGCATGATTTAGCAGACCAGATACCATCATTTTACAGTTCCTTAAGGAAAACATTAACATGGTATAAAAAAATTGTAGTACAGCTAATATGAGGTACAGCAGTTGTAGATATATATATTGTATACACCAGCAATGGGTTACTCTTAAGATTTCCACATTAAAATTTAGAGAATTATTGATAAACTACTAACCAATGAAGAAATGCTATACACACAAATAACTCAATAAAACATTCACTTTATAGGCACTTATTTCAGAAAGAAATGTATGCAAGCAATGTACAGAATGTTATCAAAAATTATCTGGAAAAATGGGTGCCATTGTGGCCACAAAAAAAGCCAAGTGTATTATAACCTTTTAGGCATTATGCACAAATTGATCGCCCTTATGTATAAAATGTTTTAAAGAAATTCACAAATATAAATACATTTCTTTTAATAAAATAAATTTGATTGTAATAACTTTAATTAGTATGAATAGTATTAATTTATACTATTATTCAACTTTAAGCAATTGTCTAGGTTCAGTTCATTTATAGACTTTTCATTAATTTTTATTAGTAAAAAGCCAAATAAAAATTATTAGAACCATTTGTACTACCCGTACAAGTATACAAGTAAATAGTATACCAGTGTTTCAAGCCCAATGGTACATTCACACATAAGGTTTAAGCCGGTGGGAATGTGTTTCTTAGAAACCCAGAAAGGTTTTGACTTGGAAAACAAATTTAGTTCTAATGGTTATTTTAGGTAGTTCTTTTCCTTCTCCCTAAATTATTTGCATATATCTGGTCCACATCACTTTAGACTCCAAAAGTGGCTCCATCCTCTTCTTGCTGGCATGCCCCACACCTGGAGAAGAGTATTTTCAAGAATTGGCAGAGGAAGCCAGGTTTGGCGGCACATGCCTGTATTCCCAGCACTCATGAGGCTGAGGCAGGAGGGTCGCTACTAGTGTGAGGTCAGCCTGGGCTCCATAGTGAGACCCCCGTCTCAAAAAAACAAACAAAAGAACTGGCAAAGGACTATGATGGCAAGGGACACTGTTTTTACTTGTTTCAAATTTTTTACAATGGACATGTAGCTTTCATTCTCAGAAAAATCAATTAACATATTTTCATTAAAATGTATATGAGTATTTCTAAATAACAAATGGAAAGCAGAAACATGAAATGCTCTCCTTCTCAATCATTCCAAATCGCAGAATTCATTTCCAGAAACAGATGGACTGCCTACCTCGCACCACCCCTCAAAGCTCAATTTACATCAAACTCACAAAGAGAGAAGAAAGTGACAATGGAGGTCTTCTAATTACACAGAAAGGTGGACAGCTGTCCTTTATACCTAGCTGACCCTACTATAGTCAGGTAGGGCTCAACACATTCATATTTCTGTAAGAAATACTCACTTTTGTCCCAGTGATATTTCCACAAACCCTGCAGTGCTCAGAGAACTCTACTCATCATACTGAAGAAAAACCCAGTTTTGTGTTATTATTTTTAAGATATTTCATCAGAATGCAAATTCCTCAAGATTGAGGACTGCTATAGTCTCCATTTTACCTACAGTGTCACATATAGTAAGGTGCAGAATAAAAGAGGTGTTTAACAAATACTTCCTGAATGAACAAAGTCATTTTAAAAGGGAAAATACCCCTGGAACAAAATCTAGGAGTTTCCAACCTGTTGTGGTGACCACCTTCTGGACGAGGACTCCTGCCCGCTGCAAGTAGTTGATTGGGAAGTTCATGGATGGATTTGTGCTGGAGGCAGAACTTACACTGCCCCCAAGGGGGACATGCCGTGGCATCATGGGGATGGGGGTGGACTGTACAGGACGAACACTGGCCACTGGCTTTTCATCGCCCTTCAGTGTTGGCTGCCTGGAAGAGAAGACAAACACCCTTCAGAGAATCGAGTAGAAGCTTCTCCAGATGTGAGAAGCCATCTGCTCCTTTATGTGGGATACATACAACAGGAATTAAATCAGTTCCTGAAAGGGAGTTAGGATGGCCAAGCATGGTGGTGCACACCTGTAATCCCAGCAGTTGGAAGGGTGAGGCAAGAAGATTGCTAGAGTTTGAGGCCATACTGGGCTACATAGAGAATTCAAGGCTAGCCTGGGCTACAGAGTGAGACTCTGTCTCCAAAAAAAAAAAAAAAAAAAAAAAATTAGGATGATACAAAGATGTAAAAATGAAGAAAAGGTTCTTCAGACAAGCACAGTGTTTAGGTGACTTTGAGAGACAATCTATCCCAACTTTAGGTGTACCCCACCACATCCTTCCACAGCACAAAAAAGCCTAGGACAGAAAAGAAAACATTCCTAGTCAACAGCATCTTGGAAAGACACAGAAACAAGTCTGAAGGCTTTGAAAGAGTAACTTTGTATTTGAAAGTATATTCAACTTGCTACATAAAAAAATAACAAATTTAGCCTGGGGCACAACTCAATGAGAGAGCACCTCCCTAGCATATTCCAGGCCCTGGGGTCAATCCCCAGCAGTAAAAAGTACATTTACTTACAATTCAGTCTTGCTGGGGATTTAGCTCAGCGGTTAGGTGGCCTGCCTTGCAAGCGCAAAGACATGAGTTCAATCCCCGGTACCAAAAAAA
>NW_022900949.1:43073100-43189786 GCF_012274545.1 Fukomys damarensis | reverse complement strand
CAAAAAAAAAAAAAAAAAAAAAAAGAAATTCAGTCTTGGACTGGGGATTTAGCTCAGTGGCACTGTGGCTGCCTTGTAAGCACAAGGTCCTGAGTTTGATCTCCAGTACCCAAGAAAAAAACATTTCAGTCTTACATATAAAATTTTACATGCTTTCCTTTTGCCATTTGGCAAATTTTTTTGTTTTTGTTTGTTTTTTTACATGAGACTCTTAAAAACCTTTTAAAATCGTTTCCCCTAAATAAAATAATTAACTTTAACTCAAGAAAATTAGATAATTAAAAATGTAAACCTAGTCAATCAGGCATTGAATCTGGTTTTTAAGTGGGAGGGTGAGGGCTGTGAGGCACTCTGTCTTCAAGTGAAGGAAAAAATGATACACAGACACCAGGTTTGTAATATACAACAAAGTGCCTCCTTCTCTGCTGAGCAGGTAGCTTCCATCCTGTTCATATTTTCAAACACTCCAGAAACTACACAAGAGAAAGCTAGCATAATTCTCTGGATACAATCCACGGCCCAGAAAGAACACAGCCTTTACCTTGAACTTCACTGCTTCTCTGAGTCTAAGGCCAACTGTGTGAAAGGCTGGGCCTCCATGTTTTAGGAAACTATACCACCCCACCACCATTCAGAGGTCTAGAAAGGATCTCCTGAATGACAAAGCCAGCAGCTCACTCTTCTAACCAGGGCAGTCAAAACCAGAATCACTTAAAACAGGGCTGCTGAATTGCTTAGACACCTGACCCTTCATAGCAGCCGATGAGAACGTTGGTTGAAAAGAAATCAGTTGGTGTTTGGGAATGACTCAACAACAGACCTTCACCTTTCAGCAACTTACCAGTTCCTCTGACTGAAGGCAGGGATGCTGGTCAGGCTCTGGTCACTGGCAGGGTAATATTGCGCATATGATGGGCGGGTATAGGGGACTGATGTGCGTTTGTCTTCCTCATAGCTTTTCTTTGCTGCTTTTTTCTCAGCCTTGGTCAGCTTGTGATCCTTTCTGTTGAGGAGCAATGATTCATGCTCAAAAGGCTCCTGGGAACAGAGGGGGATGTTGATTTAATTACAAATCTGTGTACCAACATGACTGCCCTGCCAATATGATTGATGTACAATGAACCTTACTTTGAAACCAAGAGGCCAGCTGTCTCCAGCACTAGTGCAGAGCCTGCTTACAGACACAAAAGCCATCTACTGTCTGTCAAGAGTATAATTCCCAGCTCTAACTTACTGTCAGCTTTAGACACCTAAACTTGCCTTCCCTATCAAAAGAATGAGTGTACTGAATAATAAACTGCATTTTCAGAAACACACCCCCCTTCTTTGGGTATGGGTAAAATTACAATACCCAATTTATTCCACATGGCTAAGCTCACACTCCTAGGACCAGGCCAGGGGTAGAGTTAGGAAGTAGTTGGGGACAGAAAGGGGGGACTAACTGGAACAAAGAAAAGAACTAGTTAAGCCCAAATTGTCTGCAGGAAGCACTACTTCAGATGATAAAAGCAGGCTTGTCAGACAAGCCTCCCTTGGCAGAATGTTATGCCAGGGACTTCATGCACATCAGGTTCTTACCTTGGTGATGAGGTGAGGGTAAGTCAGACAGGCAAGTTGCAGGACTGATTCCTTGATCCCTTTTACATTCAAGGATGCTTGGGGAGCTGGCTCCTTCTCAACAAAGTGCAGTAGGTTTTCCACTTCCTTCCGAGTGAAGTTCAGCATTGGATTTAGATCATCTACCACCCGATCTAGAAGGGAAAAGACCTGAAAAAAGTCAGTATGTGGCGAAGACTAAACACACAACTACAAAGGTGGGCAGAGAGAAAGGAGATTGACAGTGCCATAACTGTTACCAATAATGAAAAATCATCCCACATCTGAAACACAGTGGCTAGATCTATGATGTGAAAGGGAAACATAGCAGAGACACCTGCATAAAAACCTTGGCTCTTATCATTAAACCCACCTTCAAAAAGCTTAGATCAATTCCCTTTTAAGCAACAATTTGAATTAGAATGAGATGTAAAGAACTGCTAGCATTCTATAATTCAAAGCCCATCTTCCCACAGTCTGCTCTTTCTCCCACCATTGAGGCTGTAAGAAAGATAGCATAATAGATATATCTCCAGAACAGCTGAGAAGACAGCCCACCTGACATTCCCTGCTTGGAGATCTGACGGTCATAGATCTTCTTTTCAAGGGTATAATCAGCGACCAGGCGATAGATGTAACAGGGCTTTTTCTGGCCATAACGATATACCCGACACACTGCCTGGGCATCATGGCAAGGATTCCAGGAGGCATCAAACACCACCACGCGGTTGGCACCAATCAGATTCACACCCAAGCATCCGGCCCTTTAAAACATAAGCCAACAATCACAAAGCCTTCAGTCTTAAAGATAGCTTTTAAAATCAGCTTGCCCTCTGATTCCTACCCCAGCATCATTCGTTCTGTCCTAGGCATAATATGTCCAAGGATTTTGCTTTCCTGCTGATAAATAGTATGTTCCTCAAGCACTAAAAAGTATGCCCTGAAATACAACATAGCAGTGCCTATAATTCTCCACTCCTCTGTAACAATAAGTTCTCTACAACGTGGCCTCAGAGTAATGTCCCTTGGTGAGGGAAAACTGTGCACAGACATTTCCAATGTTTTTACTGAAAGGAATGAGAAGTTCATATCCTGCCAAGGACATTCTGATGGGAGAAGGGAGGCCTTTGAGGTGCCTGCCATGAGACACACAATGCCATCAGCTTTTTAAAGTTACTTTGTATTATTCACTTTTTAAACTGTTTTCACATATATCACATTGTCTAACCTTTTCTCTCAGAACTGTTCTGAGGCTATGAGCATTGTTAGTGAAAGCCTCAAGGAACGTTGTAACATTATGACTGTCCTTCTGCAATCTCCTTTTTGGGCAGTGATGGAGAACTTTTTAGAGCTTTCAATGGTAACAAAGAGCCCTCTGCAGCACATGTGCCATGGGTTCACCACCACTCTTTTAAATAGCTCCTCTCTAACCTCAAAAATGTCACACACCCAAGAAGATCTCTTCTGAGATTTGGATGAGTCAACTGCTCCCAGTCCTGCCCACCTTGTGGAGAGAAGGAATAGCCAGGTGCTTCGGTTGCTGGGGTCGTTGAACTGAGTAATAAGCCGCTCCCTCTCAAAGGCCGGGGTGCTACCATCCAGCCCTAGAAAGGAAAGCCATGAGAAGTGGATAGATGAGGACATGGGAGCTCAGCAAGATTCACCTCCTGGGGATCTAAAGTACACAATGTTACAATACTCTCAGGCAATTCTCACAAGCTACAAGGATTATAAACTAAATCTCTCCTTCAGTGAAATCTAAGGCCAACATTCTTAAACTGAAGAGTGTACAAGATTCAGGGAGCTTAGAAAATACTGGCTGAAGACCTCTGCCTCAGCCCTGTGGCAAGACTAGGTGTTTGGATATGGATTTATTCCTTTACTAAATAAACACATTTTTAATAGGCTCCTGAGATTAAGAACTAAAAGGAAAAAAAAAAAATAGACCTGGAACAGTGGGATAGGACACAATAATGAAAAGAGGGGAACTCAAAAGGAAGAGAAAAAAAATCCTTCAGTTAAGAAGCAGCATAAATAAGAGAGGAGGGACAACTTTGTCACATCAGGTAAACTAAAGGGCAAAAGCTTAGGGAATGAAATACCACACAGAAAACCGAATCATTACCATTATAGGAAGCAACAGTTTAAATGCCTGGTATTAGGGCTTTTAAGCAGGACCCCAACATACCTTTCTGACCTAAGTTCTCACAATTATTGTTTTTTGTTTGTGGGGGGTTGGTACCGGGAATCAAACTCAGGGCCTTGCACCTGCCAAGCATGGGCTTCACCACTGAGCTACATCCCCAGCCCTCTTACAATTTTGAAACACATCTCACCACTGACTCATGAGGCAAGCCTAATCATAGAAACAAGCTCCAAGTCAAACCCTGTGCTAGGGATCTCCTCATTACTCCCTAAACCTCCATTACTCTAAATCCTTCCTTTAGGCCAGAGAGTCACAAAAAGGTGATTTTTCCATTTTCCCACTCCCCAAGAATATTTAGCAATGGCTAGATGTTTTCGACTGTCAAAACTGAAGATGCTATTTATATCTGGTGAGTAGAAAGTAGGGATGCTGATAAACATACATAATACACAGTCTCTATAACCAAATTCTAGCCTGGATGTCAGAGCTGAGATCAGTGTTTTTCAACTTTTTTTTTCATTACCATTCCCCTAAAAAGCCCAATTACACCATGTCTCCCATAAAATTTCAATACTACAGATATACTGTATACCTGTTTCTGTACATGGATCTGTGACTTATTCCCTTTTTTAAAGTTGAGATTTTTCACATACACACACACCACATACATGGTCACACACACATGCTCATAATTTTCATCCTCATGAGGTATCATCTCCCCAAAAAACAAAGCATAATCTAGGCTTATGTTCAGTCTGCAATTTCTTCCTGCAGTGATCTTCAGGCCATGCAACCTCTGTATGTTCAAATTCTCCCCATCTTTTCCAGAAGGCTTCTCTAATCGTCCTTACCAGTGATTCTGCCTTCCTTAGAACTTGTTTTGGCACTCAAGTGCTGCTACTTAGCATTTTATAATTTTTATTAGTACATTTGCAGTACATAATTACTACATTATGTAAAAATGATACACATATTTAACACATATATAATTCTTTTTACATACTCACTCTCCTTCCCTCCTTCCACCTCCTGGTGATACTTAGCATTTGCCCCTGAGTTATTACATCTCAACTGAAGACCAGGCCTATGCTTTCTACTTCTCTATACTCCCCATGTGTCTCCCAAACTCCTAATCCTATAGTGACCCAATCCTATAGGGACTCACATATAACAGTTCATTCTTAGTATTTCCCTGCTCCCTGGCTAATCAAATGTATTTCTGCACACTTGATGGAGAGTACAGAAGAAGAGAAAAGAGGGGAGATGAAAAGGAAACCCTTAAACAGATCTTGCCAAGGCTCCAAGAACAAAGCAGCAACAAACTCACGGAAGTAGCTGACATTTCGAACCCACTTCTGTGATCCTTGCCCCTCTACACCAGGCAGACAGGGAACTTCTCGTTTCCCTAGGAACTCTTCGATGAGAGCTAGGGTAGAAAGGCTCTGGCTGAAAGGGAAAACATGTAATTCAGATGGCTCCCAGACCTAAGGAAACCTTGTTCCCCCTAAGTCCACACAGTGTGCAAATTCTAACAGTGAGAGCTCCCATAACCTACTCCCCATGAGAGGTAACCACCAAAAACAACCAAAGGTATTTCCCTAACTTATACTGGGGACAGAGTCATCCGATATTTATTATCATCATCCTACTGAAAATAAAATCTCTCCATTCTTTACTTCCTCTATTGAAAAATGTTGAGGTTTAGTTCAATGTTTCAATAAGCATTCAACACTACAAACCAACACCATATAAATATACATTAAAATCTGACTGCGCAACAGTCAATCTTAGAGTTATTTCTAAGGGAGACAGAATTACAGCCAGTCTCCTCAGAAGTGATCCTTAAAACCAAGAGGACAACCAGGGCTCCTCTAGTTAGAATCACCTTTGCAGTCTCAAAGAATGTCACATATAGAAGCCCTTCAATCTGAGGCTCCCACTCCGGCTCCTACTATTTGGCTTTCTTTAGGGCATAATCTGGTCAGGATAAAGAAGGAGAAGCAATCTACTTTATATCTGCTTTCCTGAGGAGTGGGGCCTTGAAACCCAAAGCTCCAGCCAGACCAAGAATGTGACTATAGACACCATCACATCACTCATTTGGCCTTATATACAAGGCTTTAAAAAGGATAATGGAGGGATGGAAGCAGATTAGACTAGGGGTCTGCAAATGTTTTCTGTAAAAGGCCAAATAGCAAACATTTTAGGCTTTGTAGACCAGATGCACTCTCTGCTGCACATTCTTTGAAATTTTTTTTTACAATCCTTTAAAAATGTAAAAACTGGGTCAGGGCTTTAGCTCAGTGGTGCTGCGGCCTGCCTCGCAAGTGCAAGGTACTGAGTTCGATCCCAGTACAAAAAAAAGAAAAACATAAAAACTATTTTTAGTTCTCAAGCTGAACAAAATCAAGCCAGAAACCAAACTGGGTCTGGGTCACAATTTGAAGGATTAGACTGTAAACCTTAATGTCGGCCTGGGGTCTAAATTGTGTAGAAAATGCATTGGGTTAAGAAAGAAGCTTGAAGAGAGGGAGGGAGAGGAGGGGAGGAAGAGAGAGGAAGAATGTGAGAAGGTCCTCACAATATGAGGTTGGTTGCAGGGACTTGGAGAAAGAAAAGGGGGCTAATGTGAGCCTAGCTGGGCTCACTTGGCAGGGGCTCTGTTAATCCTCACCAAAGACACACAGCCTGAACTTGGAATTTCTCTTCCTACCTAAACACAAGGATCTTGTCCCCAAGCTTCACACTTTCCTCAATTAGGTGGAAAAGTAGTACCATCTTGGGAGAATTCTCCAAGACTCCAGTCTGGTAGTTAGTCAGAAGCTCCTTGGCCTGTAAAAGAGAAATAAGGCAGCTTAAAGCAGGTCTAAGTCCAGATGACCAGAAATAAAATTCTCTTTCTCCAAGGCAGTGGCTTACTGGCCATCTTTATAGCTCCCTGCAGACCTTGGCATTGCAGTATATAGTGCACTCCTATTTCTCCCTAGGTGGGCCATGCACCATCCCTTCTCAGCAATAGTTTATGGCTACTAAAGGACCTGCTTGACTCACCCATTCATATGTGACAATATTGTTGCCTCGCTCCTGAAAAGGGTTGAAGCCAACTCCTTGTAGGAACTTGCTATTGGTTGCCTCTCCCACTGAGGAAACCAAAGTGCTATCCTCTCCTTTGACTTTTGTTCCCTGGGGTGGGCAACGGACACTGGTCCCTGCTGAGCCAAGCTCTTCCACATCTAGGTCCTGCTCATTGGCCAGGCTCTCCTTCTGAAGGGCTTCATACAACACATCAGGATGATTCCAAATCTGAGGTTAAAGGAAAAGAGACAAGATACAGGACACAGAACAATCCAAGGTTGTCCCAGGGAGTCTAAAAATATGCACTTGCTCAAACACACACCTTCCACAGAACATGCTATCATACCAAAACTTTCTATGCCCACAATCATTCCAAAAGAGCCAGCAAATTAAATCTCACTACCAGCTGTAATGACCATGACACAAGAAAGGGAAAGTTCTTACTGAGGGCAATATCAGTATGTTTGGTATATAATCAAAATGCTATGTCACAAGCTTTGAACTTTTTTAAAAAATAAGTTTTGCATTCTTTTTGGTACCGGGAATCGAACGTGGGTCCCTGAACTTGCAAAGCAGGTGGCAGAACCACTGAGCTAAATCCCCAGCCCAAATTTTGCATTCTTATTCAGATAATGTTTTGTTTTCACTTCAAGGCTACTGTTTGAATCAAGACTAACTTCTCCCTATGAACAAAATGTATCTGACTTATAGATAACTGATCAGATGTCATTTCAGGGACTATTCCTGGCAAGAGTTAGAGTTCCTGGGAGAGAGGAGGAATGATAGATGTAGTGGCACCAAAGCACTGTCACAACCACTTTTGCTTCAGTTTCCTAGCTCTAGACTAGGACTATGACTACAAAAGGAATATTTTGAAGCTCCATTTGTCCCTAGACATGCACTTTCCATAAGCTTAGTGACATACTGGTCAATCAAGAATAATAGCTTCCAAATCTGTTGAGAGTGTAATCAGAGATATCAAGTCAAACAGGTCTCTCAATAACCAGATGAGAGAGATTGCAACCTGATTACATCAACACATCAGATAGACAATAACCATAACAACTGTCTAAGCTATAATTTCTTGAAGACTGATTATATTATCAGTCAAAAACTCCGCCACCATAATATTTCTCTGCAACTCCTCTTTTCCAAGTTAAAAAAAAAAAAAAAGATCTGTAAGAAAGAAAGTGATTTCTTGAGTTTGCTCTAACAAGTTATGCAGCTGAACGCACTACAGCAGGAGGCATTACACTACATTCTGAGTGGCAACCCCTGAAACTGTATGATACACAATGAGCACATCTTTCTGTAGACCTCCCAAGGAGGACTCCAGTGCAGTGAACTTCAGCAGCTCCTCTGACTTTATCCAGGTCCCAGGAGGAAAAAAATCCTTGGATCCCAATGATGAATGTAACTATACTCTTTACCTTAAATGTACCAACAAACTTAATGGAAAAAAAAAATCCTTGAGGATCATGTGCATCTCTAGTCCCCATTCCAGTCTTTCATGAGGCCCCAACACACCTTACAGCATACACAGAAAGCCTTGAGAGGATTCAGCCCCAGCCAGCCACTGCTACCACAGTCTCGGAAGCGGTCCATGAACTGTGTGTACAAATCTCTCTGAATCTTAGAGAGCCGCACCAGGATCACATTCTCTTCCTTGGCAGGGAGATGAATCTTCAGCACAGTATGGCCTCTCCTACAGAGGGAAAGAGATCAGCAATGGCCTGCAGAAGTCAGTGCAGGATAAAAACAGGGCCTTGCACTCCTGTCACACTTCTCTCTTAAAGATCTTAACAAGCACTGCAGTAATGGTGCACCACACTGCAGTGCAGTGGTTCAGCACTATGAGAAGAAAGTCATGTAAGGATGAAAACTAAAGGAAGGAGACAGATGGATTTGTCCCAGATCATGACTGATTCCATGGCAAGGACCAAAGGAATTGCAGATTCTAACTCCAATTCAGAGATGCTTCTCTGAGCTTTTTCCACACATACCAACATAACCAGGGAAAATGACAGCCTGCTTTGACTAGCCTCAGTTACAGCTACTGATGCTGAAACTAGTAAAGTCAAACCCCTGAACCACACTTCTATTCCTTCAAGTCAGCTCTCTGATGCTTTGCTCAGCAAGTAAAGAGGGTATCTTTAGTAACTTTAAAGGTAACTTCTGAGTAAAGTGCTTCTACGCCAAACTTTCAGAGGACTGAAATACTAGATATCCATCATCTGCCAGCTATTTACACAAAGGAAAGTTTTACTACTGCCTACTAGGAAAGGGCCATCTTAATGTAACATTTCCCCTTCAAAATGACTTTGGCATACACGTAGTATTTGTGACGATTCAGAAAATGGGCCTTAAACCTGACTCACCTCTGCACAAAACCCTCCAGGAGACTGTGTAGGACATGGCTCCGGTACCGCATGAGGCGGACGTCCTGAGGTGTGCTGTCAATACACTGCCCATTCAGGATAGGGCGTTCAAACATGTTGCTGAACTCTTGCCGAGTACCCAGGAAATCTGGGCGCACAAAGTCCACCATGCACCAGTACTCGATAAGGTTGTTCTGCAGGGGGTACCCAGTCAGCACCACCCGGCGGCGAGAGCGTATATTCTTCAGAGCCTGGGAGGTGCTGGCCTGGCAGTTTTTGATGCGGTGTCCCTCGTCACAGATAACCACATCAGGACCAGGGCGACATAAGGCCTTCTCAAACTCTAGGGAGGGAAGAGGATCCGGAGTCAGAGGGTAAGAGGGCCTGTTCTTAGTCAATAATATGAGAAGTAGGGGAGCACCCTGGAGGAGACAGAAGAAATGAAGGAAGTAGGAAAGCAAGAGTCAGCCCCCATTGGCAAAAGGGAGCCAGCCATCCAAGCTCCCATGTGTTTGATGTGACACTAACCTGGCCACTGACCCTTTCAATAAGTATCCCTTATCCTTTTTTTATTTTGTCCTGGCTCCTTCTGAGGGTTGCCCGGTAGGAACTAGCTAGAGGACAATATCTTCCCGAAGTTATTCATCAGTCATTGCTAAATGAAAGATCATCCCAGCTCTACCATGGAAGCAAACCTAGAACAAGCAACCTCATAGATAGAGAGACCTATAAAATAAACAGTCTCTAAACCCTTAAAACTTTCTCTCTCAAATGGGCAAAGGCTCCTTGGGTGGGGTGGGGGTGGGGTGGCGATAAAACTAGAACTATAAGTGAAATGGTTTTTGCAAAAAGCAGTTTTATAAATTTACAAACATTACTACTTTTCTGTCTTATAGGAATGATTTTTCATAATGCCTTCTCAGAACATCTCTAGGAAGTAGTAAATGGAGTGATTACTCGCCTCTGTTTTGTGAGAGAAACAGGGACAGACAGGGCAATCTCCCCTCAGGGTGGGACTAGAAGTTGCCCCATCCAAATTAGAGAACAGATAATGTGATAACAATTCACATCAATAATGTATTTCATGTCTGAGTAGGTGCTATTAGCATACACTATTTCTTTTTTCCTGAAATGCCCCTGAAAATATTTCCAGAAAAGGCTGCCCACCTCTCCGAAACTCCTGCTGTCGATCTTCCTCATCCAGATCAATGATGACTGGGTGAGAGCGTTTCTTAGTTTTCTTAGGTCTACCTGTAGCAAAGGATTTCTTCAAAGTGAGAAGTCTATACATTTCATACCCCATCAGCAGCACCCCTCCCTCTGAGACCCAATCAGCCATCACTTTAGCACGAGATGCCATCGTCCTGCAAGAGTAAACAGAGAAAATTATGTGAAATGTAAATTACATCTCAATAAAGTTCATCTTACTTTGTTAAAGATATTGACTGAGGATACAGTGATTGCTTGACTAGCATGTGCAAGGCCTTAAATTCAATCACCGGTACCAATAACAACAAAACACACACAGAGAGAAAGTATTACTACTTCTGCTGCTTCTAAGGAAGAATTCCTCACGATCAAAGATATACTGATATACATTCAGAACTCTTTATTGCCAGTTGCCCAAAGACTTTCCAAGCATCCCAGAAATACTAATTGCACCGAGGATGCACTTGATTATTGATGATGGTTAAATAGCAAGAAACATAGTAATTCAATGGAAGGTAAAAGAGAATGATAACTCCCTTGGATGTACAAGCATTACTACAATCCAACATTTGAGAAAGCACTTCAAGTTAGTACTTTGACAAACACAAGGTAACAGAAAGATAGGCAATACTCTACACATCACCTGCCCTGGCTGCAGTCGGTAAAGGACAATGAAAAACAGTAAAGGGGCAAAGACAGCAGAGATGACCCTCAGCATAGTCACACCACTCCTAACCACCTGAACCCTCACTTTGTTTCATTAACCTCATGTAGACTAGAAGTCCTGAAACCTAAGAAAGCAGAACAGTGATCAACCACTTGTTAGGTCACTTAAGAGTCTCCTCATTTTAATGTGTGTGACTAAACATCACAAAAACACTCTGCAGAAAATAAAGTCTACCTTTTCAGTTAATCATGCCAAGAAGCAGTTTTAGATTTTAGTAAATCAGGTTGACATTACAGAATGGAAATACTGTATAAATAATTTTATTTAAATCTAAAACAAAGTTTACACCTTTCAAAGGTTTGGAAGTTGTACCATTAAAGGTCAACTATGGATCAGTGGTTAAAAGACAAGATCATTAGATTGCTAAGAAAAGATAAATGTAAAAAGTTAAAAGACCAAAAGTTCTATTCTATCATTCTGAATTTTATTACTACTTACAATGGAAAATGTTATAGCATTTTTTCATGCTATAAAAGTATCCTAAAGCACAACATAAGAAATTTCCCAGGCTACATAACTAGCTTCAATGAAAAGTTATGTAAAGGAAGGAAAAAAAAAATGAGTAGCAAGAACAGAAAAAGGGATATATCAAGAAACCAAAAGGAAACTGGGAGGATGAGGTAAATATTGAAATAGACTACCCTGACATCTGGGTCCCCAGGAGAAATTTCAAAGGAATGTGGCAGAGGAAAAGGCAGGCTACCTACTTGTGCTCATCATTCAAAATGTGGACTTTAAAAAAACGAGGCTGGACTTCTTCAGGCTTGTTGTCAGCTGGAAGGGCTTCAGGAGCTGGGAGCCACATGTTGAACTCTGCCAGCCAATTCTGGAGAGTATTAACCTATCAGAAAGCCAAGTCCAAAAAAAAAGTTTTAAGAAACAAGCTCAGAGCTGAGCACATCAAGCTTTTTGGTGCTGAATAAAAACATTACCCAGAGCTCTTTAGATGACTAAGCAGAGCCTTCTCAAAAACTCTTACCGGCACAATGGCAAGGACGGTTTTGGCTGGCGTGTGGCGAAAGAGGACATCGATGAATGAGATCACCTGCAAAGTTTTCCCCAGACCCATGCTGTGGGCTAGGATACAGCCAAAGCCACTACTGGTCTTAAACCTCTCCAATGACTCCACTAGGTTATCGTACAGGAACCGGATCCCACCAATCTGACCAACAACAAACAGAAAAATGTAAGAGACGCTAGCAAAGACCAGTATTCTGTTACTCACTTAGGAATCAGTCAGAATTAAGTCAATGTGCAGGTTTGATAACAGATAGCTGATATGGATGGACAAAGAAGTCTCCCTGGACCTGCCTATTGTATTGGCTGGGGCTGTCATATTGGAGAAAACACACAGAAGCATTCACCTGGTACAATGTCCCATCTGACTATAGACTCTGCAGTACCAAATTTCTAATAAGGTCTTTCATTCATTCTGGCTGCTTTCAGCCTTGGGGAGGGAACTACCTCCAGGCAGCCCACTCCATAAAGAAATTTTGATGTTACATACAGTCCTTAAGCTGAGTCAACCTTTGTCTTCATGGAACTTTGATTCGCTCGTCCTGGGCTTTAGGATCAAGGATCTGGACCAATATAAACTATTCTGCTCCCAAGCAGCATAAAGTCCCAAAATGTGACTCTCATATCTCTTCTGGATCCATGCCATACTAAACAATGCACTACTCTCCAGAAAGCCTCTCAAGCTCTTCCTTGCTGATCCCACAGGAGGAGGCACAAGACCGTGAGGCCAAAAGCTCCCACTAACTTTGCCTGAAAAGGGAAACCCCAGGCTTGTCTCTTCTCTTTACCCACCTTTGTACTCAAGGGGCTCTTGAAGCATCAACTTCTAGGAGGAGGTATCAATCCTTTCCAATAGCTACTCATAAGATTAAACAAGTATTCACAGGCTTCAAAGCTAACAATCACCGGCAGGCAATGTTCCCAGAAAGGAAACAGAAAAGAAAAGGGGAGGGGAGATAAGATTTGTTGTACCTGATGAGGTTTCACGGCCCGTGCCAACTGTGGGGCCAGGAAGACATTCTCCTCCTCTGGAGGATGGTTGAGGTTGACGAGGACTCGCCCAAGAGCATCATGCTGGTTTAAGGCATCATTCACATGAGTGCCACCCTTCTCTTCTTCCTCGTCCTCCTCACTGACAGACTCACTGCTGTCCACAATGTGCAGAGTATCCTCTTCTCCAGAGCTCAGTTCAATCACCTCTGAGGCAGCAGAAAAACAAAAGAAAAACCCAAGGAGCAGAGATTATTTATTGCTGTTTGTCAAGAGTGTAGAAACTGGGCCAGGGATTAAGCTCCATGGTTCCACTGCCTACCTCGCAAGCCCAAGGTTCCAAGTTCAATCCCCAGTACCAAAAAAAAAAGCAAAGAAAGTTAGAATTTGTCATCTCTTATAAAAATTTTGGTTTTTGTTTTTATTTTCCTCTTCCAGTTTCAAGTTAAGATAAACAGAAAACATATAATTACTAAGGTGACTCAGAAGAAACTGTCAAAGGTAAGCCCCAGTGAAGAAGGACTGAATTCGTTTTCATTTCACTTCATTATTTATTTATTTTATTTTTTTGGTACCAGGGACCAAACTCAGGTCCTTTATGCTTATAAGGCAGGTGGCGGAACCACTGAGCTAAATCCCCGGCCCCTGAACTCTTTTTCAAAAGGACAGCTGATCTCAAGATGAACATCTGGTCAGAAGAAAAGGGAGGCATCTCTGACTTGATCTTACCATCTCGACTGCTTTTTTCATCCTCACTACCACTGCTACTGTCCAAACAAATGACTTCCTGGGACAAGACCCGAGGAGGCAACTGAGGACCATCACTTGCTCTTAAGACAATTTCTTCTAGGAAAAGAAGGAAAGGAACATCAAACTACATTTAGCTCAAATATTTTTCCCAAAATGATTCACCACCCTGCCTTGTTTGCTACTGTCACAGGGAGCATCCACTGGGAAGAAAAGCAGAAGACACCTCAAAAACATCAGGCCTCTTTCCAAATTCCTTTTCTCTACAAAAGGTACTAATCACTTAGCATGTCAAGTTTCAAAGCTAAGGCAAAAATCGCAATAAATATCAATCTGAGATGGCATATTTGTTTACCCATAATCTCCCACCCCTCACCCCATTTTATGAGCCAAGGTTTCACTATGTAATTCAGGCTAGCCTCAAGCTTGCTATTTACTCAAACTAGCCTGCAACTTGCAAGATGACTTTAACGGATTCCTGAGAGGCCACAATCTTATTCCATATCTGTCTTTGACCACTGTGGGAGCCTAGAGCCTTTTCTGCCACCTCCTTTGCTCACCAGGGAGGAATTCCAGGGGAACAGTGGGAATGGGGGCTGCATAATCTTTCCTCTGCTGCTCCAGGCGCTTCCTTCTTTCCAACTCTTCCTGCTGTGCTGCTTTGGTAACCGGCTCCAACTGATCCTCCCGGAGTAGCTTTCTGAAAAAAAGAGACCACTTGAGTTTATTTCAGATTACAGCCATATTTAAGAGAGAAAGAGAAAAAAAAATGATGTCAGCAATGTAATGGCAAGCTAAAGAGGGAAATTACCATTGCTGGAGTCAAAGAACTAAGTGGAGAAGAGAGGCCACTTCAGTTTACTGAACCTATAAAATGGGTAGGATGGGGGCAAGAGGTTGGTTCAAGTTCAGGTGGTTCTAGGCTAACATATTTTCCACATTATTTAACTTCCTGATAGACATACCTGCCATTTTTGTCTCTGCACATAACAGATAAAGTAAAACAGTAACATGACTCACAAAACTGAAAGTATTAAAAACAAAGCTGTTCTATAAAAAAGTAAAATCAGGGATTCTACATCTTTACTCTCAAGCTTAGAGTAATACTATCAAGTTGTTGATATGTTTCAAAAGAGAAAAAAATGGAGCAGAATAAAATAATCATTTATGTCCTTTCAATAGCACTAGTTGTTATTTGGTAGAAGGAAGGATTGTTGGGGATTTGGCTAATTAAAGAAGTTCACGTTCACTCATCTTATCTTTTAGCTCAAGGAAGAAGACCTGCTTTGGGCCAGACAGCCACCCTCACCCTCCAATCTGAAGTTGCATTCTAAAAAAATAAAATTTTTAAACCTTTTCTTGTTTTAGAGATATAAGGAATAATAAAGAAACAGAAAATCTAATTGAGAACACCCTATCATCCTTGGGCCACCACATATAACTTCTTTGGATGTCTGAGTGACCTGAGGTTTCAAAGTATCCAGGACCTTGTTTAATATCTTTCCTGCACCCTCAAACAGCCCCTCCCAGTGGTTCTGAGCTCATCTTCTCCATTAAGGGCACAGTATTGGACAGTTTTCTCCTAGAGAGAGGACTCTCCTACCCAAAACAGTGCTGCTACTGCCAGCCTTACAACAAAGTTAATACCGGTATCATTCCCCTCTCCCCTTGCCCAGAACGCAGCTCACCTTATGTTTCGCCTCATGTGAGAGGGCTTCTGGGCTCTCTTCTTTTTAGGGTCCTCTGAGGCTAGAATCTTGCCTTGGTGGTGCCTAAGCTGCTCTGAAGGCTCAGACTGAGATGAGGTAGTTGAAGTGCACCGTGGTGGCCGCTGTCCATCTTCCCCCAGCTGGGCATGCTCAGTGCCACACATGCTTTCCAGGGATAGGTCTGAAAAACCAAGGAAAAAAACATGGCTTTCTTTACTTTGGGAAGAGCAGGGATGATGTACTTGGGTTTGAATTTCTCAACTCAGCAACTTACTGGCTAGTAACATAAGGCAAGTTACATCTCTCTTAATATTGTTGGATATATACTATAAAATGAGGACAATAATACACCTCAGTGCTGTTGTAAAGACTAAATAATGTGTGTGCCTAGAACCAAGCCTAACACAGAAAAGGCCCACTATAAATGACAGCCATCACTCTTACTATTACTTAGTACTACAGTCACAAAGAGGAGGCTTCATGGTCTCAAGATACAAGAAAGACAGAATGAACAGCTGTGCTCCAAATGCGGCATTAAGTAAGTCCCTTCACCTCTTGTCTCCCAACAGGGAGAATATCACTTCATGGTCCCCTGATGTGATATGGTAAGATGTATGCTCTACAACCTGTACGCATGAGTTGCAGCTGAATCTGAACCCAACTTAAGCAGGAAGAGTGATGCAGGATTCAGCATTCACACACAAAAATATGAGTGTAAATAGATCTTAGCAGTGATTCACTGTCCCTTACCTATGTGTTGGGTTCCAATACTGCAGGTTCTGGGAAGAACCCACTCATTTAAAAATAGAGAATTGCTATTTGGACTGATTTCTCTTTTTCTTCATTCGTTTTCAGGGTCTGGTTTTTTGTTTTATTTTGTCTTTGTTTTGCTTTCTGGTTTTCCTTTTTCTTCTTTTTTAAATTTTCTGTTACTTTTATCTAAGACTACTAATTTTCTTTTACTCCTTTTATTTCACTTTTCTCCTTTTCAACTTTTCTTTATTTTTTAATTTTTCCTTTTTCCTTCCAAAATTCTATGGGCAGTGGAAGTAACCAATATAAGGACAGTGTCAGAATGCAGTGGTTTGATGACCATATAGAGTACAAAAGAACATGGAAAAAACAAAAAGAACATGAAAAATGGATCCAAGAGTTTCTAGATGACACAAAAAGATAAACCAGAGATTAACTGGGTTAGGGAAAAGAAGACGGTATGAATGACTTATCTGTTTACAGAAATCATAGTAGAAAATTTTGCAAGGATAGGGAAAGAATTCACCATACAGGTAAGCAAAGCATATATGGCCACAACCTGAAAAGAACTTCATGACATATTATAGTCAAAATCCCAGAAGCCCAACAGACAGACAAAAATCTTAAAAGCTGTTAAGAGAAAAATCAACTATAAGGGTAAGCCTATTAGATTTACTGCAGATTTCTAAACACAAATGTTAAGAGAATAGAAAAGTTTGGAGGGAAGTCTTCAAGTCCTGGAAGAAGACAACTTTCAACTCAAAATAAAATATCCTTCAAAACTACCTTTCAAAATCAATAGAGAAAAAAAAATTGATGAAGAGACCAAGAGCACGTTAAGAAATTCATGAGCACCTTTCTATGACCAAGAGCACCTTAGGAAATTCATGAGCACTAAACCAGCAACCAAAAATTCTCAAGGATATCCTAAGAAAGACAAGTTGTGAAGCCAACAATGCCAAAATTTCTAATAGAATAAATACACTTGGTAGGATGAGCAATTAAGTAGAAGTAGAAAAAATCAGCAACAGGAAAATAATGCAAGGACATGCGTAAGTCAGTAACTTTCAATAATAACTCTCAATGGGAATAGTCTTGACTACCCAATGAAAAGACAGAGACAGGAAGGTTGGACTAAAAATCAGTATGCTGTAATCAAGAAACACATTTAAGCCAAAAGGAAAATCACAGACTAAAAATCAAAGGACGGAAAATACTAGTCCATGCAACAGGAGTCCAAAAATAAGCAAATGTAGCTATCCTACTTTAGACAAAGTGGACATCAAGCCAAAACTGATCAAAAGAAATACAGAATATTACCATTTGGTTAAGATAACAGTTAAACAGGAAAAGATAACAATTGTAAATAAATATGCCCAAAATACTGGTGCACCTAATTCCATAAAAAAAAACTATAGACATAAAAGACCAGATAAACACCAACACAATTATAATGGGGGATATTTCAATACCCCATTATCATAAATGGATCAACCAGACCTAAAAAAAATCAACACAGAAAAATTAGAGTTGAACCACACCTTTAAACAAATGAACTTAACAGATACATACAAAGTGTACCACCCAACAATAACAGAATATACATTCTTCTCAGTAGCACATGGAACTTTCTCAAAAACAGATAACATGCTAGATCATAAGTATGCTTAAATTAAACACAAAAAAATCAAAATTATACCATGCATAGTATCACATTATAGTGCAATTAAACTAGAAAGCAATGCAAGGAAACCCATAGAAATTATGCAAATATGTGGAGATTTAAATATACACTATTAGGTCACAGAACAAATGAAGAAAGAGATTAGTTCCTATAATCAAATGATAATGCCAGTAGTAGAACCTACAGGACACAATGAAAGCAATCCTAAAAAGGAAATTTATAGTGTGAATGCCCATTTCAGAAAAACAGAGTGAACCCAAATCAGTAACCTAATGATGTACCTCAAGGTCCTAGAAAAATAATCAAATCCAAAGCTAGTAAAAGAAAATAAATTATAAAGATCTGAGCAGAAATTAATAAAATTGAGACTAAAATACCAATATAAACCCAGGAGAATAACTGGGAATTCAAGGCCAGCCTGGGCTACAGCAAAATAAAACAACCAATACAAAGAACCAATGTATTGAAGAGCTGGATCTTTGAAAAAAATAAACAAAATAGATAAAACCTTAGCCAATCTGACCAAAAAAAGAGGAATAAAGGAACTATACCAGTGCAATCAGAAATGAAAATGGCAAAATCACAAGACACAGCTAAAATCCAGAAGATAACTGGTAACCACTTTGAAAACCTGTACTCCAATAAATTGAAGAGTCTAGAAGAAATGGTTAGATTCCTAGATGCACAGGAATTACCAAAAGTGAACCGAGAAGATATAAAAACTGTTCAATTAATGAAGTAGAAGGAGTACAGTGGTACTTCAGTTCAGGAATACTTTGTAAACAATTTCATTTACAAACATAAATGTTTGGCAAAATTTTGTTTTGTTTGCATACTCCACAATGGGTGATAAACATGACTACCACCATCTTTCCCACTTTTGGCCATCTTTTCTAAAATTGTAGAACAAATTAAGTTCATGAACCGAGGTACCAATGGTACTTCCAAACTCATTCTTCAAAGGTAGTGAGACAGGTGATTAGAGTGTAGCAGAACTGGCTGGGGAAGTAGGCATGACCTGTTAATTACAAGATCTCAGAACATATGTGCAGAACAGTTCCTAAAGCCCTGCACATGAACTTCTTTCAAGAACTTAAGGTTTTCAATAGGATGGCCTACACCTGACATCAACCTGAGGCATAGGATCCCAGCACCACTCTGGACCTTTATGTAGAAGTTCTCATGGGTTTCCTCAAGATTTGGACAGCATAAAAAGACACAGATGCCATGAGGAGCTCACTATTGTGGCTTTACTCAATAGCCTGCCCTGTGTCTTGCAGGACATTGGCGGGAGGGGGTGGGGTGGTGGTTTTTGTTTTGTTTTTTGGTACCAGGGATGGAATTCCAGACTTTGCACTTGCGAAGCAGGTGGCAGAACCACTTAGCAAAATCCCCGGCCCTTAGGACGCATTTTTATCTTGCTTTTTCCTTTTTGTTCAAGCTCATTATAAAGGGCTAGTTTCTCCCTCACTCTTCACTTCTACTTTTTCAAATAAAGTTTGTCACCACTTTTTGTTCACTTTATTAAATTCTTTGTTCAAGAAAAGAAGAACCTGCAATCCAACTCCAGAAGGAGACTCAAACACCACAAAATTCAGTAGCATTTCTTTGGCCAGCCACTTTTGGAAGGAGCTACCTGGTTAATACTAGCATTGATTCCAAAGACAAGGACTTGATTTTAAAAAATAAAAATAAAAGCTACAGACAAATCTTTTTAATAAAAACAGATGCAAAGATCCACAACAAGTTACTGGCAAACAGAATACAACAAATCATTAAAAAGGTCACACATACAAAGTAGGCCTCTTGGCTGGGGATTCAGCTCAGTGAGGCTGCTGCCTGCCTTGAAAGCACAAGGTCCTGAGTTTGATCCTTGGTACCAAAAACAAAAACAAAGTAGGCCTCTTCCCAGTGATGTAAGTATGCGTCAACATATGAAAAGCTATAAACATAATACATCACACATAAATGGAAGGGCAAAAAAATCACATGGTCATCTCAATAGATACAGAAAAAGTCTTTGGCAAAATACAATATCCATTCATGAATAAAAAAAAACCAAAACCCTGAAGAAGATAGGTATAGGTATCTCAATCTGTAAAAGCTATTTATAACAAACTAATGGCAAACATCACATTAAATAGGGAAAATATGAAAGTTCTTCCTCTAAAATCAGAAACAAGACAAGGATGCTCATTATCATCCCTCCTATTCAATATAATTAGCCAGAGCAACCAGGCAAGATAAAAAAATAAAAGGGCTAAGTATAAGAAGAAAGAAGTCAAACTATACTTATTTGAAGATGACATGATGCTTTATACAGAAGACCCCAAAAATTCTACCAGAAATCCCTAGAATAAACAAATTCAACAAGGTAACAAGGATACAAAATCAAGAAACAAAAAATCCATCAACAGCATTCATGTACAACAATAATTAACCAACTGAGAAAGAAATTAGGAAAACAATATCCATAGCAGCTTCAAGAAAAAGTAAATACTTAAAAATTAACCAAACAAGGGGCCAGGGATTTAGCTTTCATCTGGGGGATGGGGGGGGGTAAGTAACCAAACCAAGGAAATGAAAACCCTCTACAGCAAAAACTATAGTACTTGGAAAAAGGAGATCAAAGAGGACACCGGAAAATGGAAAGATATCCTTCCTTCCTTGACAGGCAAACCAACATTGTCACATGGCCATACTTTCAAAACTGATACATAGATTTAATGCAATGTCAATCAAAATACCAACAGCATTCTTCACAAAACTAGAAGAAAAAAATCCTAAACTGCATGTCACCAGATGAAGCCCAGAATAGCAGAAAAGATTCTTGGTCAACAAAAACAAGGTAAGAAGCATTACAATCCCCTGAATTCAGTGATATTACAAAGTTACAGTGATAAAAACAGCACATAGCACAAAAACAGATGTGTGGACCAAGGGAACAGAATAAGCAGAAATAATAATTCAGGCATGTTCATCTAATTGTTAATAACAGGGTCAAAATCATATATGCTTTAACCAATAGTGTTAGGAAAACTGACTATCCACATGCAGATTGAAGGTAGACCACTATCTCTCACCCTCTACTAAATTCAAAATGGAGCAAAGATCTGTTATAACAGAAACATTTACTCTGCTAGAAGATAAAATAGATAAAATTCTTGAAGACATGGGCATAGGAAAGAACTTTCTGAACAGAACCCCAATGCACAAGAAATAACATCAAGAAACAAAAACTGGGATTATCTCAAATTAAAAGCTTTGTCACAGTAAAGGAAACAACCTACAGAGTAAAGGGACAACTTCCAGAATGAAAAAATAAATTGCCAGTCTTGGACAGAGAACTAATATCTAGAATACATATAACTTAAAAATTAGTAACCCCCAGTAAAGATCCAAACAATGGGCAACTTAAATGAACAGGCACTTCTCAGGAGAAGAATTATAAAAGGCCAATAAATACAATGAAAAGTGTTTAATATCTCTGGCCATTAGAGACTCCAAATTAAAACTACACTGAAATTCCATCTTATTCCAGAAAGAATGGCCATCATAAAGATATAATAATAAATGCTGGCAAGGATGAAGGTAAAAGAAACTGTTTTACATTGCTAGTGGGAATGCAAACTGGTAGAACAACTATGAAAATCAAAATCAGTAAAGGGTCTTCTTATAATGTCCTTCCTTAACAAAGCCCTCAGACTATCTGCAGAATTTAGATATTGAAGCCTGTCCTATTAAGCTTGGGTCTTTCATAGTCATAATAAGTTAATAAATGAATAAAAAGCAAAGCTTCACAAAACCAAAGTGATCTATTGGTGATTCAGTGAAGTGCCAAAATTAGAATGATTCAATCCCCAACAGCACAAAAGAAAAAAATTAAGGAAAATAAACAGAATGCAGTTTCTACAATGTATTTTATACACAATGACCATTATTTAGTCAATTCACTAAATATGCAAAGAACCAGGAAAATATGATCGATAGTCATGAAAAATATAGCATCTACTCAGGAGGTGAGGCAGGAGAAAGCTTGAGCCCAGGAATCTAAGGTCAGCCTGGGAAACATGGAAGACCACATCTCAAAAATATAAATGAAAAAATATTCATCTAGAAAAACTTGGATGGTCTATATTAGTCTGCCAGAAAGGTCCTTCCTGAATTGCCTACCTTCAGAAATCAACAGAAACAGTAAATGTTTTAGAGTGACTTATGACACAATAACAATAACTGAAGCAAATGTGGAACCTTTGTGTTGTCACAGTAAAAAAAAAAAAAAAAAAAAAAAAAAAAAAATCTAAGCGTGGCATTGTATTTGGAATTAGATAATGAGTGAAACTGGAAGGGTCATGAGAAGACAAGTAATATAATACTAAGGGACTTCAAGAAGATTATTGGTGAAAGATTAAAGGAAAAACTTAAAGGCATGTAAAAGAAAGAAGTACTTATTATACCATGTCAAAAGTTTGGCAGCTCTGTCACAGTAACATGGAAAACATCAAACCCAGGGGAGGCCTGTAAAACCTTTCTTATAATCTCAGATATATTTAAGGTACTCCCTCATAGTGACCTCAAAGGCATATACCTACCAGACCTTCTCTGTTAAAACAACAGAACTTAGAAAAATCTTAAGAGTAATTTTCCCATAGCAGCCTTCCAAGAAGGCCAAGTAGGAAAGAGATTATCTCAAATTTGTGAGTCTGGCTTTTGTCTGATGAAGTGGATTATGTATTGATTGACATATGAGTTTATAAAGGAATTCTATCAGTTTGAACTGAAAGGGACAAAGAGTATAAAACTGAAAAGAAATCTAGGCCCTCCAAACTTTTAGAGATAAAAATGAAAAAATGGAAATAAAGTATTTGTAAATAGGGAAGGGAGGAGAGGGTAGAGGGAGGGCAGAGGTAAGGGGAAAAAATGAGAACCAAGACCTGTCATGTAAAGATACAAGATGTATACCTAAAATGTACCAATAAACTCATTGAGAAAATAAAAAACTTTTAGAGTTAAACACTAAGCTAACTACTAAATTGGAATCCAGACTAGACTTTGTCAAAAGAAGCATTCCTAAGAGGGCAGAATTAAAAATCCAGAAGATAATCAAAAGCTCTAAAGAATCAGACCCTGTAAGATTTAATCAAGGATAGGCAAAATGTTCTCAGCTCAGGAATTTTTTTTATTTTTCTGCAGTATTAGGGATTGAACCCACGGACTCAGGGATGCTATCTAAGTACTCTACCACCAAGCTATCCCAGGTCTCAGCTAGGGACTTCAGGATTGCTATGGATCAATGGTCACCCTATGCCTTTCATTCCTTCCACAACCCACCCACTTTCTGAATGACAGTATCTTATCTTTGTCCCAACATTTTTGTTGATGGATGAGCAGATAATCTGTCTTTTTAGACCACCTCCCCTGCAAAAAAAAAAAAAAAAAAACCCATCAGATTTAGAGAAACTGACGTAGGGTGTAGATTCAAGGAACTATAGCAAAGCCAAATCCATTCATGGCTCTGAGTTAGATGACAAGGTCTTGGGCTTACCATTGATGCTATAACAAGAAGAGACATTAGAAATGGTAAGGAGAAAGGCTAGCAAGTATATTTCCCATATGGAAGGAATGTGAATTACTGTGGCCAGAGGATAGAAATGTGCCATATTGTTTTTTCCAAGTATAAATGCAACAATACCTTCTAACTCACATGCTTTTTAGAGTGTGACCTTGATGTTGTAATAGTAATTCTATTTTCCCCCCTTGAATCTGAGCAGGCTTGTGATTTGCTTCTAACCAAAAAAATGAGACAAATGACACATGCAACTTACTAGATCACAAAAGGAAATCTGTCTTTAGGTTTAATTGCTACTTCAGCTGCAGTCATCCTATGGCTGCAAGGTCTGGAAAGACCACATCCAACCTCTCAAAACATTACTGAGACAAATTTTAAAGGAACTAAATAAGCAAACATGCTATATTCATGGAACAGAAGACAATACTGTTTTGCCATAAGTTGATTTAGAGGTTTTATGTAATCCGAAACATAATCTCATTTGTTTTTTTCACAGAAATTTACAAGCTGAGTCTAAAATTTTATGAAATTGCAAAGGTCTTAGCAAAATCCAGACAATTTTGAAAAAGAAAAACAAAGCTCAAGGGCTAGGGGTATAGCTCAGTGCTGGACTGCATGCTTAGCACACATGAAACCCTGGTTTCAATATCTACCACCAAAAAATTTAAAAAGAAAAACAAGCTGGGCATGGTGGCGCACTCCTGTAATCCCAGCACTCAGGAGGCTGAGGCAGGAGGATTGCTGTGAGTTCGAGACCAGCCTGGGCTACATAGTGAGTTCCAGGTCAGTCTCAACTACATAGTGAGACCTTGTCTCAAAAAACCAAAACCAAAAAAAAAAAAGAAAAACAAAACTGGTTATGTTTATATCATCGAATTCAAGCTACAATAATTATGGTTTTGCACAAGGACAAAAAAAAAAAAAATGGCAGAAAATTGCCCAAATATAGGGAAAGAAACATACAGATAAGTGAAACATATAGAACCCCAAACTGCAACGATCAAAAGAGAATCTCTCTGCACCACATAATACTCAAAGTACCAGAAGTCCCTCACAGGAATAAAATCTTTAAAGCTGTTAGAGAAAAATGAGTTACACATAAAGGTAAACCCATTAGAATTACAGCAGACTTCTCAACACAAACTAAAAGACCAGAAGAGTTTGGAGTGAAGTGTTCCAAGACCTAAAAAGATAACAAATTCCAACCCTGACTTATAAATCCTTAAAAATTTTCCTTCAGAACCAATGGAGAAGACAGGTATGATGGTGATACATTATAAGCCTGTAATCTTAGCACTCAGGAGTGTGAGGCAGGAGGATCATGATGAGTTCAAAGTCATCTTGGGCTGTACAGTGAGATCCTGCCCCCAAAAAACATAAAACAAAACAAAATGATGGAAAAATAAGACATTTCCATGACAAGGAGCACGTGATGAAATTTGTGGCCACCAAACCAACATTACAAAAAACTATCAAGGATGTTTTAGAGACAATGAAGCCAATAACTCAAAAATGCCAATCAAAAAGAATTAATACATCTGGAAGAAAGGACAGCTATACAAAAGGAAAAAAAAGAAAAAGAAAAGGAAAATCAACAGCAGGAAAACAGTATAATGACAGGAATAAGTCAGTATCTTTCAATAATAATTCTCAATGTGAATGTGACTCTACCAGTCTACACAGATTGGAAGAATGGGTCAAGAAACAAATTCCAATTATAAGCAGTTTATTAGAAACACATTTAATTCAAAAATAAATTCACAATTTAAAAACAAAGGATGGCAAGCAATAGTCCATGTAACAGGAACCTGGAAAAAGGCAGGAGTAGCTATCCTAATTTCAGACAATACAATTTCAAGCTAAAACTGATCACAAGAAACAAAGAAAGTCACTACATAGTGATTAAGGCATCAATTCAAAGGGAAGAGATAACAATTATAAAAATTTATGCACCAAACACCAGTGCACCCAACTTCATAAAACAAACACTACTGGACATGAAAATTAATAAACACCAATACAATTGTAATGGGGGACCATACTACCCCACTGTCACAAATCAACTAAGCAAAGACATATCAAAGTAAACCACAAACAGACAATATATATTTACAGAGTATTCCACCCAACAACAAGAAAATGCACATTTTTCTCAGGAGCACATAGGACTCCAAAAGAGACCACATACTAGCCCATAAAGTATGCTTAAGTAAATGCAAAACAATTAAAATTATCTCAGGCATCAGATCATAGTGCAATGAAACTAGAAACCAAGGCAAAAGAAACCACAGAAACTACACAAACACATGAAAATTAAACAATATCTTCTTGATATCAAAGGGTCTCAAAAGAAATTAGTTCCTAAAATCAAACAATACTGCCCATCAACATAATGGAACCTATGGGACAAAATGAAAGCAGTCTCAAAGAGAAGTTTATAGCCGGGCGTGGTGGCGCACACCTGTAATCCCAGCACTCGTGAGGCTGCGGCAGGAGGACCTCTGGGAATTTGAGACCAGCCTGGGCTACATAGTGAGTTCCAGGTCAGTCTCAATTACATAGTGAGACCCTGCCTCAAAAAAAAAAAAGAGAGAGAGAGAGAGAGAGAAGTTTACAGCAGTGAAAGCTCACATTAAAAAAAAAAAAAAATAGCACAGGCCAGGGATGTTGCCGAACAGTTACAGCATCTGCCTGGCAAGTGCAAGGCCCAGAGTTCAATACCTGGTACCAAAAACAGAAAAACAGAGCGTGTAAATAAATAATTTAATGATATACTTCAAGGTCCTAGAAAAATAAGAACAATCCAAACCCAAAGCTACCATGAGGAACAAAATGATAAAGATTAGAAGAGAAATAAATTAAATTGAAACTAAAAAAAGCAACACAAAGAATGAGTTGAAGAGTTGGCTCTTTGAAAAGATTAGACAAAGCCGTAGCCAAACTTACAAGGAAAGAAAAGACTCAATTCCATGCAATTAAATATGAAAAAGGTGAAATCACAATGGATTCTGCCAAAATCCAGAAGATAATGGGTAACTACTTTGAGAATCTGTATGCTAATAAATGGAAGATACAGAAGAAATGGATAGATTCCTAGATATATATGAATTACCAAAGGTGAACAAAGAAGATAAAAAAAATCCTAAATAATCCAATATCAGTCAATAAAATTGAAAAAGTAATTTTAAAACAACCAACAAGATATGCCCAGGTCCCAATGGATTAACTGCAGAATTCTACAAGAAATTTACAGAAGGTCTAACACCAACACTCTTCAAACTCTTTAATGAAATTAAAAGGGAAGCAATACTTTCAAAGTCATTCCTGATTCCTGATCATTACTCTGATTCTAAAACCAGAGAAGGAATCAAAGAAAAGATCTACAAGCCAAGCTCTTTAATGAACACAGATGCAAAAATCCTCAATAAGATGCTAACAAACACAATGCAGCAAATACTCAAAAAGATCACATACCATGACCAAGCATTCTGCATCCCAGGGATGGTTCAACATATGCAAATCAATAAATGTTATATACCACACAAACAAAAACAAGGGCAAAAATCACAAATCATTTCAACAGATGCAGAAAAAGCATTTGACAAAATCCAACATCGATTCATGATTTTAAAAAACTATGAAAAAATAGGTATAAAAGTTCTTTATGTCGATCTAATAAAAGCCATCTATGACAAACCTACAACCAACATCAGACTAAAAGGAGAGACATTGAAAGCTTTCCCTCTAAAGTCAAGAACAAGGCAAGGGTGTCTGCTATCAACACTCCCATTCAATATACTTTCACTCAAAAGACTCCTAGAATAAGCAACTTCAATAGCATAGCAAGAAACAAAGTCAACACTCAAAAATCAGTAGCATTCCTGTACGCTAATAACAAACTCACTGAGAAAGAAATTAGGGAAACAATACCTTTCACATCAGCATCAAGTAAAATGAAATACTGTACTTAGAAATTAACCTAACCAAGGAAGTGAAAGACCTGTACAATGAAAACTACAGTACTCTGAAAAAAGAGATTACACAGTATATCAGAAAATACAAAGATAACCCCTATCCCTGGATAAGCAGAACCACATATAGTCAAAATGGCTATACTACTAAAACTATTATACAGATGTAAAACAGTCCCAATCAAAACACCAATAACATTCCTCACAAAACTAGAGAAAACAATCCTAAAATTCATACAGAACTAGAAAAGACCTAGAATAGCAAAAGCACTTCCAAGCAAAAGGGAAAGGTAGGGGCGTAAAGAACAAACTAAAGAACAGAAAGTAGGAAATAGAAAGATAGATCTTTGGCATAGGAGCAGGGAACTGAAAGACAGAGGGAGGGTGAAAGAGGGGAGAGAAAGGAGATTCAAAAAGAGAAGGCAGGGATTGTGAAGGGTTATATACAAGCACCAAGTCTCTACAAGGACTGTGATCATCCTGTACTACAAACATGTATAAAAAATTATATATGTATATGTAGGAGAAGGGGTCCAAGAGGTACATGGAAAGGGAGACAGGAGGTTCCTCCCCCAGAAAAGGACTTGAAAAATGTCATTTACATGTAGCAACTCTCCATGATAAATGTAATCATAATGTACTACAAACATGCACCAACAAAAAAAGAGCAAGAAAAAATTTAAAACTGGAAATACTACTCAGTAGTAACAGCACACAAACATGTACAACAATGCAGATGAATCTCACAAGCATTATGCTGATCCAAAAAGGCTACAAAAGAATATTGTACTGCACAACTTTGTCTTTTTTCTTTTTTTGTTTTGTTTTAATTTGGTTTTTAGAGACAGGGTCTTGCTACATAATTCAGGCTAGCCATGAATTTGCTATGTAGCCCTACCTGACCTTGAATTCACAACAATCCTGTCTCTGCCTCCTGAGTGCTGGTATTACAGTGTACAATTTCTTTTCTATTAAATTCTTGAAAAGGCAGAGGTAATCTTACAATGACAGAAATAAGTAGTGGCTACCTGGAAAACTGACTATAATGAAACCCAAGAGAACTTTTGGGGAAAATGGATATTTTCTTAATTAGGGCTGTGATTACATGGATGTAATCAACAATCACATGTAAAATATGTGAATTTTATTATATGTAAATTATAAAATAAGTTGCTTTTTCCTAAAACTTGTGATATTGCTGGTTATGCTTACAGGGCAAGTCATGGCTTTAAATAAACATGTTAACAATAGGATAAAAACCTGATGATATTTTTTCAAAAACTTAGAAGAGGAAATTAAATCTAAGAAAGTAATAGGAAAGAAAATAACAAAGCATAAAATGCAACTTTAAGACAGAAACAAAACCAAATGTTGATTCTTTGAAAAGTCAAGTAAAACTGCTGCCTTCACCAAGCTCCCCGACCACTCTGGTTAACATGGGCTCTTCCTCCATACTTCTTGGGCTTATTGCTTTCCTTTAGTGTCTTCATGATTCTCCTCTAGACCTAAAGTTAGGACTAGGGAGGTAGCTCTATGGTAGAGTGCTTGACTACTATGTGCAAAGCCCTGGTTTTGATATCTAGCACTGCAAGGGAAAGAGAGATCTGAATTCTTAGTAATTTTATTGAATACTTATCATCTGTCTCCCCTTCTAGAATGTAGTTCCTTGGCCAAGAATTCTGTCTGTCTTCTTCACTGCTGTATCTCTAATGCCTAACAAAAGTGCCTGCCACATAAGAGATACTCAATTCCAGGGTGGGTGGATTGGAAGGAATGAACCCAGGGCCTCACATATGCTAGACAAACACTCTACCACTGTGCTGCATCCTTACCCCTTTATTAAATTTTACTTTGAGAAGAGGTCTCGCTAAATTGTCCAGGCTAGCTGGGATTACAGGTATGCATCATTGCTCCTGGTTCTAATAAATAATTTGTTTTGAGACAAAGTATCACTATGTAGTCCAGGCTAGCCTCAAACTTGTGGTCCTCCTGCCAGCTTCCCAAATGCTTGGATTACAGGTGTGCACCACAATGCTCAGCTTCAACAAATTATTTTTAAAATGAGATTTTTTTTAAATGCCACTGAAGAAAATACAAACGAATAAAAACAGAGTATCAGATCTTATGCAATGTTGATTATCTGCAATCACACACTCATTTTCTCCACAGACGAAGTTTTCTCTTACATTTCCTCTGTAAATAAAACTAATATATTTACTAATAGGACAAAATGGGTTAAAAACTCACATAAAGCAAAAAGTAAGTCACTTTTGAAATAGTAATCCCAAGTACTCAGGAGGCCAAGGCAAGAACAGACCCATCTATACAACACAGCAAGACTTTGTCTCCAAAAAAAAAAAAAAAAGAGTCTGGCTGGGCAGGTGGTGAACATCTGTAATCCCACAACACAAGAGGCTGAGGCAGGAGGACTGTCACAAGTTCAACTCCACAGTGAATTCAAGGCCAGACTGAACAACACTCAAGATCCTGTCTCAACACAACAAAACAAAACAAACAAAAAGTGTAGAAGCCAGTTTAAGGGGAAAAAAAATCCTCAACCCACTTACTCCCTGGGAAGAAAATAAATCTTCATAGCATTAATACTAAAGAGCATTAGTAAACATATCTTTTAAAATGAGATGTGAACACTAGGCATGGTGGTACAAGCCTATAATCACAGTACTCAGGAGGCTGAGGTAGGAGGATCACTGTGAATTTGAGGCCAGCCTGAACTACTTAGCAAGACACTGTTCTCAACAGAAAGAGAAGGGGAGGGGAGGGGAGTGGCAGAGAGAAAGAGAGAAGAAAGAAAGAAAGAGAGAGAGAGAGAGAGAGAAAGGGAGAGAGGAAGGGAGAGAGGAAGGGAGAGAGGAAGGGAGAGAGGAAGGGAGAAAGAAAGAAACAAGAGAGAAAGAAAAGCATGAGTGAGAGAAAAAGAAAAGCAAGCTGGTGTTTCTTGTGTCCTCTTAATTTTTCATTCATTAAATAAATGACAAACAATGGGAAACTGGGCATAATGACATACGTCTATAATCCTAGCATTCTGGGAGGCTGAGGCAGGAGGATCCCAAATTTGAATCCAGCCTGGGCAACTTAGCAAGATCCTATCTCCAAATGATAAAAAGGTGCTGGGGATAGGTTCAATTCCCAGTACTGCCTAAAAAGGGGGAGAGGGGTGTTAGTGCTTAAACTGACCTCAAAATATCATAAGGTTTTTTTTTAACAATAAAGAACAATGTGGGGCCTGGATTTAGTTCAGAGGTTCTGTTGCCTGCCTCCCAAGAGCAAGGACCTGAGTTTGATCCCGGGTACAAAAAACAAAAAACAAAAAAACAAACAAAAATTGTGAACAAAGCTAAATGATAAACCACAGACAAAATATTAAGTTATAATAACAAAGGATTAGTATATCCAGAATATAATAAAGAAAAATACTACTTCTTCATATAGTCAAAACTGACATTACTGCTCCAGAAATTTAAACTGACTCTTGAATACTTCTTTTTTTATTCAGGTTTTTTTTTCTTTTCTTTTCTTTTCTTTTCTTTTCTTTTCTTTTCTTTTCTTTTGTTTGTTTTTTTGTTTTTTTCTTTTTGAGACAGGGTCTCACTATGTAGTTGAGACTGACCTGGAACTCACTATGTAGCCAGGCTGGTCTCGAACTCACAGTGATCCTCCTGCCTCAGCCTCCTGAGTGCTGAGATTACAGGCGTGCACCACCACACTCGGCTAAAGCTGACTCTTGAAATACTCCCCCACTTTCTCCAATCACTCATTATTTCAATTGCTATAAGATCCACTAATTTTGCTTCTCCTTAAAATTCTTACGCAAATAATGATGAATCTCATACTCAACTTGATTTCCCCTATTTCTTCCACCCCTCCAAATTCCAGAAGAAACCCCACAACTAACCATCACCAAATATTAAGAAAGGAAAAATCTACAGCCCAGAGAGAATAGAAGGTGCAGAGAGCTTGGACCTTCCAGGTAAGGGCTGAACTTGTTCCAGCTCCTTGGCCTCCCAGTCAATGACCTGAGGCTAACTTATTGGAGCAGAGCAATTCCTTCCAGGCTCTGCCAAGGGACTCAGGTGACAATACGCCGGTCACTTTCCTCAAGAGCTCCCTAGTAATTTTACCTCCAAGGGTTTCCATCCCCCTAGTAAAGATGGGTCAGGATCTGAGTAAGATGATAGAGATGATGGAATATTTTCTTTTTTACTTCCCCATATATGAGTGATCCAAACAAGAGAGAAATTTTTAAAAATAGAATTAAAGACTTACATTAGTATCTGAAAACTTCAGAATCACTAAAGGATCAGTGCTTCCCCCACCTGCCATTAAGCACAACAGGGAATACAAGAGTTCTCCACACTTCAGTTACCTGATGTTGAATAACCAGAAAGAGGTGTTAGTCTGGTGCTGGTATAAGGGCCATGTCAATACATATTGGGTTCCTGGAGCCTCTCTCCAGATGGCTCAGAAAGCAATCTCCTGGAATCTCTAGTGAGCCTAGGAGCTGAGAGTGGGAGCAATAAATAGGAATCCTGCATTGGAAAAAAAGAAAGTTTGAAAGAAGAATAAAGAGAATGAGCCTGTTTGAAGCCTTGGGAGATCGTGGCCCTTCTCTCTGGGGCTCAGGCAGATAAAGCCCCACACTGCTGATAGGAATTATACCAAACTCCCTCCCAGAAATCCATTTTAAACACTGGCAGAGACACAGGATAGCAGCATATAAACCATTCTATAACTCAAACTCAAACTGCACGAGGGATCCATGGAGGAGTGGCCATCACAAGCAAGAGAAAAGTCAAAAGGCATAAGTGCTGCCCCATTTAAGAGGGAAGACACAAAGAGAAGTACCAACACTCATTCTGCTTCCTTTGAGAGAAGAATTGGGTTTACACACTAATGTGATAATCCTTCAAAGTTTGTTACTGTGTAACTATTAACCTAAGAGAGTAGAAGAAAGTAAAACTGGTCCTATGAATAAACAAAAGCACTTTAATAACTTGTAAGGCAGGGGAAAAAAGTCAACAGAAGTCAGTTTACTTTCCCATTGTACTGATAAACAATCTGAAGCACTAAATTATAAACCACAAAATGACAACAAAAATAAACCCCACAAAATTCTCAGCAAAATTCAGTAGTCCAGAAAGAGCTGTGAAAAAAGACTGAGGTTTCATGAGCATATTTAGAGGCAGACACCATGCTGAGAAAGCACAAGAGCAAGATACCTCAATGTCAAAATTAGAAAATACCGCTATAATACATAATCTCTTCCACAAAATGCATTAAAGAATGTAACTGAAAATTTTAAACAGTCCTTTTAGATCCTTAATATTTAAGAATTTCTGCATGGTGGTGCACATCTATAATGAGGCTGAGAGCAGGACGATCGCCCTGAGTTCTGAACTACATAGCAAGACCTTATCTCAAAATAAATAAATAAATAAATAAATAAAACTTTTTCAGATTTGGGAACAGAGAACAGGGAATGGTGAGTAGCAGATACAAAGAAAGGCAGAGCTAAAATATGTGTTGATTCTTATGCCACAGCCTGAAATGAGCATCATTTGAAGTTATGCCTTGACAAAACAATAAACTAATGCACGCCATAAGTTTTCTCAACTACCTCATCAGTTAACTCTTTAAAGCAAAAGGCTGGAGAGTAAACTCTGGTCAAAGATAGGAAAACCCCTTTCTGGTTGGCAATATTAAAATAAAACAAGCTAGTAGTGGCTGTACATGCCTATAATCTAAGCAGTATGGGAGGCTGAGGAGTGAGGACAAGTTTGAGCCCTGCCTGGGAAGTTTAGGGACTTAGTGACATCCTCTTTCAAAATAAAAAATAAAAAGTGCTGGGGGTGTAGCTCAATACAAAGGCCCTGAGGAATCCACAGTACCACAAAATATTAATTAAATCTTTTCCTTGGGGCCATAGAAAATTTAAGGAAAATATGTATCTATCTGGGAGCACTGCAGCTTCACCTCTTGGTGGATGAAAAGAAACAATTAAGAAGAGCAGTCAGAACAGAAGTTCAAAATCTCTAAGCTAGAAGAACATTCCACGGAGGTTCTCTCAAAACCTTGTACTCCACAATGTATCCCTTTTAACAAATTCCTACCATTCTCCATCACCATTAAGGAAAATTCTTAAAAGTAAAGGCCACGTGAATGCTCCTCAGCATAAAGTTCCAATAACTGCATGCTTTCTATATATATATATTTTTAGGTATACTGCATAATACTCATACTTGATTTATTGACATTACTTAGCAATTTATTGGACAAAAGTCAAACTGTTTTTTATTAAGTACATTCCACAGTACAAAGCTGTCATGAATAATATCTGTACAATTTAACAGTTTCAATAGCTGTTCAGACACAAATTTATTTCAAACAGATAATTGGCAAACATAATTAATTAAAAGTTAGAATTAGACTATCCCAGTGCTTTAAAACATTAATATAGCAGTAATTTACAGTTGCTCAATTATGGTTAGCAAAATAAAGTCCAGAGTACAGCTGGGAATTACTACTGCAATCCCAGAAAGTCAGAATTCCTTGGGTGCCAAAGTCCCTGTGATAATTTAGTAGGCACAATTCAAAGGTTGTGTGCATATTCAAAGGCCAGGGCTTCCCAAGGAACAAGAGGATCTTCTATATTAAACATGCAATAAAAAAAAAAAAAAAAATCCATTCATCCAGAAAATCACCTCTGCCCCTCCCCAGGCTTTCCAAGCCAGTTTGACATAAAAGCTGTAACATGAAGAGCGGTCAGAGTCAAGTCACCTTCACAACCACTGTCAGGCTTACAGCATCCATCTTATGAATGGAGGTTTAATTTTTACACTTTTGAGACTCAACCTCACAAAAATAGAAATTAGTAAGATGTGAGCAAGAAGGATATATTTAAGAAACATTAAAAAGGCAAAAGAAAAACTAAAAAGCAAAACCAGCTCAACAAACAAACCACATACACACACAGTGATCCCCACACCCTTCTCAACGCAAAGGGAAAAGGACGGACAGAGCCCAGGGGCCTTTCCTAGGAGTAGAGTGTGCTTCTTCTGGAAGAGGGTGTGTTCACAGGAGGTGGCTTATTGGTCCTTAAAAATGGGATTGACATTCCTTGATCTTTGGAAACAATGGTGAGGGGCAAATCAAAACCTAATACTGAAAGAGGAAAGAGGAAAAAGGAATGTTGACCAAATGCAACATCCTTCCCATGCATGATCAAAGTAACAGTGCTATTCTAGGCTCAGGCTGCAGAGCACTTGAGAACTTTGAGAGCCTGCAGGGTCCTTAGCAACAGGTAAGAGCGGAGCTGACTGGATGGGACTGCTGGGCCTGGGCTTAGCCCCACTCAGGAGAGCCCCGCCCTCCACATGGCCCCCAGAGCAGCCTGACCTGTGCTACAGGCTCCAGCACACCACTGGGCCCTGTAGTCCCTGAGAGAGCCAGGCCGGGAACTCGAGTGGGAGACTCTGTCTATAGGACCTTCTCATTCTTCTCTTCTCAGGGTTACTACTTCACAGAATGATGGCTTTTGACAATGAAGCCGAATGAATACTATGGGAAGTGACCACTAGTACTCAAAGAGTATTTATGAGGAAAATAACAAAAAAAATAAGGTACCTCTCTATTGCTTATCCTACACAACAAATAAAACATTCCTGTGTTAAACTTTAGAAGTTAGATTTTAAAACAAGATTCCCATTAAAAACCACACACACACACACACACACACACACACACACACACACACACGACAGTAACAAAATAAAAACACCGTATGAATACTGCAGAAAGGTTCTAGGTCATCCTCATCCACCCTAGTAACAGGTTTTTGAACCCATCCTACGGCTAAGTGTGAATACACTCTGAATTAGTGTCTCAGGCACAGGGGGCCCGACTCCAGCAACCTTGAGGTTAAAATGTTATGTACATTATATCTACATGCGGATAGAGTATTTTAAATTAGGAGGCAAGCATATGGATAAAGGTGTTATTCCACCAAATATCAGACGGTTGGGAGCAGAGAATAGTTAATAAAACAAAAGAGCTATATTACCTGTGGAGAGATAATATAACTGGTTGATAGTTCTTTAAATTAAAAGAAACTAGTACAGAAAGAAAGTGTAATCCAAAAAATATTCCTAAAACAATCCAGAGATTTTTTCCATTGTCCACCATGTATATTCCTACTATAAGTCAAAATCATAACAACTTGGGACAATCAAAAGGAGAATGCTAACTTCTGAGAGGAAAGCCCTGGACATTCTGGATAGGTGTTTGGCACCCAAAATTTCACTGAAGAAGAATGCTGCTTCTTAGTATCAGACCAAAGTGCAAAGCATTATAAATTAGAGGCCAAGTCTTCTCTTGACAGCAGATTTACTTCTGTAAAACAGACTGTTATGCCCTTTTATATGAACAATTTACATCTGAAGCATTAATTTTTTTTTTTCACAGATGGGGGTAGGAAGTGGGCTTCTGTCTACTGGAAGTCAGTGAAGCTAAAGTAACCTTCTAAAAGTAGAGCCAGGATCAGAGGTGTGAAATGTTGGTACTTGAAGAGTGAGGCTGCTTTGCATCTACCCAGCGTCTAGAATCAATTCCAGCTCCATAACTCAGCTGTGAATGAACTCCCTTAGGCATTTGGTAGCCACGTAGCCAGTAGTTCAAGACTAGGAAACCCTGAAAAGGGTGAAAGTGCAGACTGTTATCTGGAGATGTAAGTGTATGTTCTGGAGGGAGAACGTGTCTCATTCTGGGCACTAGGAGGCACATTTAAGAGATCCCAAATCAAAATAGTGTCATCATGGGAGCTGCTGATGATTTGAAACTCATCGAACTGTAGTCAAAACACACGACCAGAATGTTCCACCAAGGTGCGCAAACACAATGTGCTTGCTGGGGCTCGAGGGTCAAGGGCAGCTTGCAAGTCCCAAACTTTAATTTTCCCATCATAGGCACCGCTGACAATTCTCTTGTTATCAAACCAGATGCATCGGACCAACTCTTCACGTCCCTCTAGGACTCTTAAGCAGGCACCACATTCGATATTCCAAAGCCTGATGGTGTTATCTGACGATCCACTGACTACCAGACGGTCCCTATATTGGAGACAGGCAATGCCTAGCTTGTGCCCATTGAGAGTGTGCACAAATTCACAGGCGCTTGTGCTCCAGACTTTGATGGTCCTGTCTCCAGAGGCAGACACAATGTACTTATCATCAAAGTCTACTACATTGACAGCAGCACGGTGGCCAACCAGGACTCGGCATAGAGTGATATCAATGGCAGAAGCCATATCCCACACAGCGATGGAGCGGTCCTTTGAACAAGTCACCATCAGACCATTGCTGAAGCGTAAGTGCAGCACAGCCTCACTGTGGTGGATTAAGGTGTTAAGAAATTCACCTGTGTTCACATCCCAGACTCTTACTGTGGAATCTGAAGAGCCAGTTACAATGACACGTTCACTGTACTGGAGACAGAGGACAGAGCCTGTGTGCCCTGTTAACACTTTCAAACACTCCAGGCTAGTTTTATCCCAGATCTTAATAGAATTATCTCGTAAGCCACTGATAATTTTTTATCATTGTACTGTAAACAGTAGACACCTTTACTATTTTCAGAGTGGCACGGAATCCTCTGCAAGTTGTGTCGTCCACACCGCCAGTTAGATTCTATAGTCTCTATGTCCTGAATAATCTTTGGGTATAACGACCTATAAAATGAATTGGGAGGGCCATCTGTGGGTCTGTTTTTAAACAGGCACTGATCCCACCCTCTTCTTTCTGAAAGTCCTTTCCACAGAGGATCAGTGCGTACCATCCGTTCAATCAGCTTCTTCCAAAGCATTTCTTCAGAGATCACTCACTGCCATCCTTTGCACACCAGCTCTGCTGCACACAGAGATCTGGCATCCAGGTAGGAAAGGATTTTTTCTGCTATGTGATCTAAACCTTGCTCTGGTAATGCAGTGATAAAGTCCCGCTGCAACATGGGCTTCAGGTAAGAGTTGATATGTCCATGCTGGTAATGACACATTCGTGAAATAAGATGCTCCACAAATTCCACTAGGTCCGATTCAGAACACTGGTCAAAATATTTAATACACAAGTCCTTTTCTTTCTGATAGTTTCCTTCTGATGGCCTCTTTCTGGAGACAATCACAGATGATGTTCCATTACTTATCTGCCAAAGAGTATTTTTCTTGGGGGACTCATCTTCATTTTGATCTTTCATAACTGAAGTGTTCTGGAAAATATTTTGTACTTCAGATCCACCAATCCAGAGTGAATGGGGGTTTTCCCTTTCAGACTAGTCTTAGAAAAGACAGCAGTCAAGCACCTTCCAAGATTCTTTCCGTTTACTGTATCCAGCTTTCTTCAACAAAATCCCAAACATGCACTTCGGTAACATGAGCTCGATGGTCTTATCCTCAATCACTGAGTCGGGCTACATGGCGGCCGCAGCGGCCCTGCCTTGCTCTCCTCGGGCAGCAGAGAACGGCCAGCAGGGGCGGAGGAAGCGAAGGCGGAGGAGGCAGAGGTGGAGGCAGCTCTCGCACCCTCTCTAGCTTCCTATAAAATTTTAAACTTCATGATGCAACCATAAGCCACCTCTCCAGTCTCACTTTGGTCATCCTCATAATGTATCCAGGGATATATAAAAGACAGCTTCATTAATCTTTGCCATTTATCATACCTTCTTTACTTCTTTACACTGCCTGTATTCATGCTATTATTTCTAACTTCCTTCCATCTCCACTCATTGATAGTAACAATCAACTTCTTCCCTCAAAGCACAAACTAGGAAAGAAAGCCATCACAAGCCACACAAGACCATTTTAAGAATCTATGTCCTCAGAACTGGGGATGGTGACATACACCTGTAATTTCAGCACTCTGGGAGGCTAAACCAAGAAGATTGCAAGTTCTAGCCCAGCTTGAGTAACTTCTGTTTCAAACTAAGTAAAAAAAACCACCAAAAAAAAAAAAAAAAAAAAAAACCAAAAAAAATAAAACTGAGGATGTAGTTCAGGTTAAAGGAACTGGGTTCGACGCTTAGTATCACAGGGTGGGAGTGGAGGGAAAACAATGATCTCAGCAGCTTAGGCTCGAAAAAGGTACACCCTCCCTTCAAGACTCGGCTTTGCCACTTTCTTGCTAAATTGCACTGAATAAGCCAATCTGCTTTCTGAGCCCGTTTCATCATCTGTAAAATGTATCTACCCTACAGATCAGGACAATAAAATAAAATAAAGTGTGTCAAAATGCTTGTAAGGCAATGGAGCATAAGCAGTACTTAAAGAGAAATTAATAGTTTTAAAGGCTTATATTAGAGGAAAAATTCTGAAAATTAATAAGCTGTTTTTTTGTTTTGTTTTTTTGAGAAAGAGTCTCACTATATGTAGTCCAGTTTGGCCCCAAACCCACTGTGGCCCTAAACTCAAGATTCTCCTGCCTCAGCCTCCTGTCTGCTCAGATTATAGGCTTGCATCGCCACAAGTCCAGCTATCAAAGAGCTACACATATTCTTAAGAAGTCTGAAAGAAAGCCAAAATAAACTTTAAAAAAGAAAAAGGAAGGAAATTATAAAGTAGAAACTACAAAGAAAACAAACACAATGGAAGTCACCAAAGCCAACAGTTCTTTGGAAAAAATACTACTGTCC
Source organism: Fukomys damarensis (assembly GCF_012274545.1). Lineage (NCBI taxonomy): Eukaryota > Metazoa > Chordata > Mammalia > Rodentia > Bathyergidae > Fukomys > Fukomys damarensis. Next base: position 43,150,524 of record NW_022900949.1, on the reverse strand, counting down.
AAGATATTTTTGTAAATTGAAAAACAATGCAAAAGTAAGCTACTGTTACCCACTAGAGGTGAAACTTCAAATTCAAAGGACTGAAGTAAGTTTCCTTTTTGAAAGGGTTAGTACAACTGACATTTGGGCCAGATAATTTTTAGGATCGGTGTGGGGGCTGTTTAGCAGCATCCCTGGTAACAAGACACTAGTAGTATCCTCACCTCTATCATCAAGAGTTGTGACAACCAGAAAGTCTTCACACTTTGAAAACTGTTCTGAGAGGCAACATCGTCCCACTTGAAAACTACTGTTCTAAGCAAATAAAAGGGCCATAACACATGATGCTGGCTAAGACCAGATTTTTCACAGACACTCCTAATTTTAGAAGAGCAGTTTGTTCTGCCCATTAGGACTAGGGAATGACAGAAGCCAAGGCAGCAAGGGCAAAACTGAAGAAAAAGGCAGGTCTTAAAGGTTTCAGCAAAATTAAATAGTGTGTTCAAAATGAGAGAAATAGACAAGCTATAAAAGCCAAAAAATAGTGCCAGTTACCACAAATAATTGTATCAATTTTATTTTTAGAAAAAGACTGAGAAGCATATACTGGGGGGAAAGAGCACTGTGTAAAAATGGTCCTTGAAAAGGAAGAAGTTAAATTATCATTATTAGTTGATGACATGATCCTCTTCATAGAAGACCCTCAAAACTCCAAAAGACTCCTAGAATAACCAAATTCAGAAGCATAGCAAGATACAAAGTTAATACTCAAAAATCAGGGGCTGGGGATTTAGCTCAGTAGTTCAGCCGCCTGCCTCTAAAGCACTAGGACCTGAGTTCAATTCCCAGTACAAAAAAAAAAAATCAATAGTGTTTCTGTATACCAATAAAACTCACCAAGAGAGGGCTAGGGATTTATAGCTCAGTGGTTCTACCACCTGCCTGGCAAGTAAAAGGTCCTGAGTTCAATCCCCGGTACCAAAAAACTCACTGAAAGAGAAATTAGGGAAACAATGCCTTTTGCAATAGCTTCAAGTAAAATGAAATACTGTACTTAGGAATTAATCTAAGGAAATGAAAGACCTCTACAATGAAAATTACAGTACTCTGAAAAAGGAGATCAAAGAGGACATGAGAAAATGGAAAGATAACCCCTATTCCTGATAGTCAAAACAACCATACTTTCAAAACTGTCATACATATTTAAAACCACCCCAATCAAAATACTAAAAATAGCCTGTAATCTCAGCACTTGGGAGGTTGAGGCACAAGGATGGCAGCAACTTCAAGGTCAGCCTGGGCTACATAGTGATTTCAAGGCCAGCCTGACCTGTATGGCAAGACCCTGTCTCCAAAAACAAACAAAATTATTCAAAATACCAATAACATTCCTTACAGAACTAGAGAAAACAATACTAAAATTCATATGTGAAGACACCTCCAGAATGGGAAAAAAAATTGCCAGCTACTCCTCAGACAAAGGAATAATACCTAGATTAAGAACTCAAGAAAAACCTTGGACCTCCCAAATTAGAGACTTAATAAAAAATTGGACATCTGAAATGAAAGGACACTTCTCAGGTAAAAAAGTACAATGGGTCTGGGGATTTAGCTCAGTGGTGCTGTGCCCGAATTGTAAGCTCAAGGTCCCAAATTCAATCCTCAGTACCCCCCCCAAAAAAAATACACACACACACACACACACACACACACACACACAAATGATTACTACTGTATGTGTTGTAGTCAGGGTTTGGGGAAGAGAATACATTAAATACAGGACACATAATTTATAGAATTATTTTATAATAACCCAAAAAGTCAAATGCAAAGGAGTACAAGAGATTAGCCACACACCAGAGGCCCAAAGAATCCAGCCAAGGGCCTGGATCCCACAACGTCCCACAAAAGTCCAGTTAAAGGCTTACAATCCAAAGCAATGCCCTTCACAAGTCCAGCCAGTGGCTTAGAGCCTACAGCAATGTCTCATACTTGTCCATATTGAGGATCTGCACCCTGAAGGACCAAAGACCAGTGGTGGAGGCCAGAAAACCTAAGCCAGTGGAATGAAGGATTTGTGCCACCAGGCTGAGGGACCTACACTGGAGCCAGGAAGTGATGTTCACAGTGAAGATCTGAGTTCCCCTAACAAAAACTGCAGCCATTCCCAGCAATAGCGAGGCCCCAAGCTCCTTCTCTGACCAAAACATCCTAGTTCACATTAGGAAAACCCAGACTATGCTGATTCAGTTCAGCTGGGCATTACAAGTTGACCATTAGTTAATCCTCCACAATCCACCCCCTGGTCAACTTGATAACCAGACACATTTCCTTAAATCATAGCCTCTAGTAGTAGATTTGTGAAAATTTAACATATCTTGATCTCTTCAGATTTACATTAATGTAATAATTACATATATACAATTCTCATTGCATTCATTTCCACATTATGGCTTCAAATTTTAAAACTCTTCCGGTTTCCATTTATATAAATAATTAACAACACTTAATAAGCCTTATATACATCAACATATCACTACATTAAAATCATAATAGGAGAGAGCTAGTAAAATCACAATCCTTGCTTCCCGTTAACTTTGATAATAGGTGTGGCAACACTAAAAGGCATCCCAAGGAATCACCTGAATCCCAAATATACTCTTCCCTTCTGGTAAAAGACCTTGAGTCATTTTTCATTGTCCTGTTCCTTCTCAACAACCATATTCTCCTCTGTTTCATTCTTGCAATCTACACCTCTACTGGAGCTTCTCCTCTGGCCAAATGCTTCAAAACACCCTGCTAGTTCTCTGCTCTTAATTTCTAACATAGATACACCAAAAATTCTCAACAGTAACCATTCCAAAAATATACTGCATCACAATTTTTCTGCCACTCAGGGAATGTCTCCAAACACAAGCAAAAAATGCAGCCCAATTTCTTGCCAAAGAACAACATACACTGCCTGGGATCCACCAGTCAATGCAGTTCTCAACAGAGACCTCCCAAGCCTCATCCCAACTGGCAGCATTTTCATAGCACTCTGATTTTCCAGGCTCTGGCCAGAATCTCCCATATAGCTTAGAACATACCAAGGTTGCCTTTTTGGTCAGTCTCTCAAAACCTTTCCAAATTGATTCTCAAGACTTTTAAGCTTAAGCCACATGACCAGGCAACATTACAACAAGTAAGTACCCCACAATGCAATGTCCATGTGGGTTCAAATCCCCTCCTCACTGCCAATTATGCTGTAGTCAAGATTTGGGGAAAGGAATACATTAAATACAAGACACATAATTTATAGGATTATTTTATGATAATTACCCAAGAAGGCAAAGGCAAAGGAGTGTGAGAGATTACACATTAGAAGCCCAAAGAATCCAGCCAAGGTCCTGGATCCCACAATGTCCCACAGAAGTCCAGCTAAAGACATAGAGACAATGTCCAAGGCAATGTCCTCTACAAGTCCAGCCAGCAGCCTAGAGCCCACGGTAATGTCTCATGCTTGTCTGTATTGAGGATCTAATTTCTGTGTTAGTTGCTTTTCTCTCATTGCTGAGACAAAACACCCAACACCCAAAGATAGAGGGGAAGGGGTTTATTTGGCTTACAGTTTATAGACGTTACAGTCCATAATTGGATGACAAGTTGGCACTGCAGAGCAGCATGGCAACACAAGGCAGCAAGGTTAACCAGAGAAATTTTTCTGCCTCTTTCTTCCCATCCAAACTACCGGGAGGGAGTACAGCAGTGCTAAACCACTCACTCATGTGTAGTGGTTTAATAATCACAAGTGCTTGCCAGGCATGGTGGCGCATGCCTATAATCCCAGCACTTGGGAGGCTAAGGCAGGAGGATCGCTGTAAGTTCAAGACCAGCCTGGGCTACATAGTGAGTTCCAGGCCAGTCTCAAATACATAGTGAGACACTGTCTCAAAAAACAAAACAAAACAATCACAGGTGCTTAATACCAGCCTCACACATTCCAGTTTCAGCTACCAAATGAGGCTTTGGGGGGACATCCAGACCCAAATCATAATAGTATGTGAAAAAATACTCAACATCACTGTTCATTAAAAAAATGTTGGAGTATAAATTAGTAGAATTATGCAGATTCCTCAAAACACTAAAGAATACAAATTTCATTTGACCCAGCAATTCCCTTCCTAGGGATCCTCCCCAAAGAATTAAGGACATCATATTCAGTGATACATGCATACCCATGTTTACAGCAGTACAATTCATAATAGCTAAATCTTAGAAGCAGCCTATATTCCTATCAACAGATGAATGGATAAAGATAAGGTAGTATTTATACAATACATAATACTACTTTGCCATGAGGGATAATTGGGTCATTTGTATGAAAATGGATGCATCTGGAGACCATAATGTTAAGTCAAATAATTCAGACTTGCACACTTAAATATACCATGGTTTCTCTTATATGATAATCCCAATACTGTATATAAATAAAGTGCAAAATATAAGACAGATAAAAGGAAAAAAGAGATAAAAAGGTATTGTAAGCCAATATAGCTAATATACCCAAAAGTGCACTTTGACTAAAATAATTGTTTTATGTGTTATACATGTTCTTTAACCTGTTAGTCTGGCCGTTAACCTATGTTTATGATAATTAACTTTGCAAAGACTTATAAAACAAATAAATCTGTATATGTACTACCAAAGTGAGCACATAAATCTGATGCTGGCTAAAAAAAGAAAAAGATTTACAAAAAACAAGGATAGTGTGGAAGGGGAAAAAGAATTGTGTTATATACATGTATCAATTCTCCACAGTGAATATAATCATTATGTAATGCAAACACATACTAATAAAAATTTTGTTTAAACTTAAAAAAAGTCCTTCAATCAAATTCCAAGAATTTAGGTATCTTAACGGAGCAAGATAGACATAATAGCTAATGGAACATTTTTTATCATCCTGAATTTCATAAGTAATAGAAGTAAATCATTTCACCTTAATAAAATTATTTAACCAAAGAACTGAGTATTTTTTCTGAAAAACCCCAAATGTAGGGCTGAGGAGGTAGCTTAGAGGTAGAGGTCCTCATCTAGTATGCATGAAGCCTGGGTCCCATCTAATAGTAGATAGAAAGAAAGATTGATTGATCACATATGTGTGTGTGTGTGTGTGTATAACTTATATTTTTTAATATATATATATACACACACACACACACACACACACACACACACACACACACACACACAGACATATATATTATATGTATGTATGCTTTTGGCTGTACTGTGGATGGTTATATTATATGTATGTATGCTTTTGGCTGTACTGTGGATGGAACCCAAAGGGTCCCATGCTAAGCTAGGCAACCACATTACATCCTCAGACCTTTTCTAAAATTTTTATTTAGAGTCAGGATCTTTAAGTTACCCAGGCTGGTCTTCAATCTGAAATACTCCTTCCTCAGCCTTCTGAGTAGCTGACACTACAGGCACACACCACCATGCTCATTTATAAGCATGTAATTTTTTAAACCCCTATCTTTTAGTATTTTCAGGATACTGGTTCTAGCATCCCCTGCAGATAAAATCTACAACTGTTCAAGTCCCTCTATAAATTGTAGTATTTGCATTTAACTTATGCATATCCTTTCATGTACTTTAAATTATGTTTAGATTACTTATAATACCCAATACAATGTTAATAATTATTATACTATATTGTTCAGGAAATAATTATAAGAAAAAGTTTGTATATATTCACCACAATTTTTTTTAGTACTTTTAACCCATGGTTGGTTGAATCCTCAAATATCCACAGATACCAACTCTAATTAAGAATTTAGCAAGAAGGCCAGGCATGATCACTTATATTTATAATCCCAGCATATTAGGAGGCTGAGGCAGAAGGATTAACAAGTTTGAACCCAGCCTGGGATTTACAAACTTTCTTTTTTCTTTTTCTTTCTTTTTTTTGAGATAGGGTTTCATTGTGTAGTTCAGGTTGGCCTTGAGAGGTTGATCTTAAACTTAACATGTAGCCCAGGCTGGCCTTGAACTCTCAGCAATCCTCCTGCCTCAGCCTCCCAAGTACTGAGATTACAATATGCACCATCATGCCCACCTGTCTCAAAATTTAAAAAAAAAAAAAAAAATCAAGGGCTGGAGATGTAGCTCAGTGTGAATGCCCTAAATCCCAGTACTTGGGGGGAAAAAAAGGCATTCAGCAAGATGATTCCAAGAAGTCAAGATAGAAGACTGTACACATACCCATTATACTCACCAGCAGCAACTGAAATCCAATCTGAACCTGACAGGAATTCTAGGAATATTTTAAAATATAATTCTGAGTACCTAGATTATATAAAGCAAATAGAAATGAAGACAGCTCCTCAGGAACAATGAGACAAGTGTACCCTCATATCATCATGGTCTTCCATTACTTTCACTCATTCTACTTTATAAAAACAATGTATACAACTAACTAGGAGATCGAACTGAATAAGCTAGCAATGAACAGTGATTGCTGCCATCAGGGAAAAATAAAACTGCGACAGTCATTTCCTAGCAGAGGTGGGAAGACTGACTCTTGATCAAGATGGCAGCTGTTAAGATGGACCAATGAGAAATAAAGACAGCATCAGCAAAGAAAGAGGACTGGGACTCATCCTCCTCTATGACTCTAGATTGAACACATTTTCCTCAGCTCTCTCTGATTCAGTGATGATAACCTATGGCAACGCTCAGTTCCAAGAAAGTTTTTTTTAATAAACAGTCAAAACAAAAATGTCCCTCAGTCAACTAAATCTACGCCATGAAAGGTAAGAATTGAAAAGCCTGTGGCTAAGTATAAATAACCCAACATCAGACTGAAGATTAAAATAAAAAGTCCACGAGGCTGAGCCAGGAGGCCAGCCTAGGCTACAAGGTCTTGTCTCAAAAACAGTGGAGAAAATCAAATAAAAAAGAAAAGGTTCAATGCCACTTTAAGAAGTGGAATGGGGGGGGTAAACACACCAAAAAGAAGTGTAAAGGGGAGCCTACCAGCTATAGAGATGCAGTCCTCCTCCCAATAGGAGCAGCTTAGTCACTGGAAGTGGCCAGGAAGCACAACAACACTCCATGAGATGCAGTCAGCATTCCAGAGTTGTAAACCTGTCTACAGAATCCCTCCCCACACAATTTCCTCATATATACATAAGCAGAATTGTGAATGTAATTTCAGAAAACTCACAGACCACTCACAATAACCCTACACCTACCCTTTGAGTCAATGACCTCAAAGCTCACCATAGCAACTCTGCCACTGATTTCCCCTATGACCTAGGCAACTAGGTCAACTAGGTCTTACTCCACCCTCAAATCTCTGAACCAGAGAATACACATTTGTTAAAGATGAGCTAAATGCTAAAGGTTCTTCCAGAACTAAAACAAGGTTTATGTTTCAGAACAACGACATACTTCCTGGAAATGAGTATCTGTTTGTACGGTTGCTGAGTTTTCAGTCTAACTTTCTCATTATGGATGACCTACTAAATCCAATTAGAAGTATCACACTCTCTCAGCAAAAATTCCATTAGAAGCAAGGACAAGGCAGTCTCTCATTTAGTAAATCTACTCACCATCCAGCAGGTCTTCCTCATCATCCCTGTCATGCTCCTCCACTGCTACCACCTCCTCCTCCTCCTCCTCTTCCGCATCCTCCAGCTCCACGTCCGGGTCCAGGTCTGGATCGCTCCCTGAGGCAGATTCGTCTGACATGGCTCCCAAAGGTCCTCAGTGGGCATTACCAACTCATGGTCCACTGCGAGAGTCCTAGAAGGAGGACAAGAGACATTAGAATCACCAAGGTTTCTCTTGGGAATACAAATCTTCTGAAGAAAAAGATACTGAAAATTAATCCCTTGGGGATTTTCTAAGCAAGGCAAGCCAGCCACATCCAAATCTCAGCCTCTCTATGAGTATACTATCCTGACATGTCTTGGTAACTATGCCCAGCTCAATCTTCTCCTGGCTGCTTCAACAAGAAAAACAAAAAAACAAAAAAAAAATGTTTTTTGTGGTGCCAAGAATTGAACCTGGGGCTACACAAATAGTAGTCTACCACTAAGCTACCACTAGCCCAAGAAAACATCTTAAAGTAACAACAGCAAAAACTACATACCTTATAATTGCCATTTGTTCATTCCTTCTTGCATCACTTGTTTCTGAAGCACCAACTCCCTATATCTATATTCGTCTACACATCTACACATACAATCACAGGCGCTATTTTAGACACAGCAGAAAGAACAAAACATGCAGGAAGTGCATAGGAGCTAGTGTGTGCCAGGAGGTGCTGCTAATTCATACAATAGTATCAGGGAATTCTCAATAAGCAGAGGCCAGAAGGAAGTGAGACATATAGACATCTGGAGGAGTATATTCCAGGCAGAGTGAGCAAGCATCAGGGACTGAGCCATAGAGCGAGGACTGGGAATATTCAGGGAATAAGGACTAGGTCCTGCCTAGAACAGGCCTTAAGAGCAGAACATGAACAGTTCACTCTCCAATCACCTGAATGGTTTCCGGGGGAAAATAGCTCCTTACCACAATGTGACTCTTTCCAAAGACATGGAGAGCCTCAGGTATGGAACCCTGTGGCCATGTCTGTTCTGTGGCTCTTCCTTACTCCTAGCTCACTCCAACTCCCTTTTTTCCAAGAAGCCTATACAAATACTAACTGTCCTAGATGTCTAGAATCATATTCTCTCTACTACACTCCACTGGCCCATGCTAACTTCACTATCAGTCTTCTCTGAAGGCTTCATGTGGGCTCCCAAGCAAAGTGATTTACCTTCTTTGATTTCTGATCCTGATCCAAGAGTAAACTCCTAAGGGCAGGGATTTAGCAACTGTGTCTTTGTAACCTGTAGCTATAAGCATGTCCTACCTATACCTAAGTTATTCATTCACACTCACTCCCTCATTTGCCAACCTGCTACACTTATATCTACTATGTACTTAGAACTGTGCCTGTATCTCTCCTTCTTTGCTGCTCTCTCGTTCTCACACTTTACTATTAGCTATAAACATCATTTCTCTTAAAAAGAAGAACAAGGTAAAAAGATAGCTAGATAAACAGTTCAGAGATAAAGTAAATATAGCAAAATGTTAACTTGTACATCACTAATTATTTCCATTTTTATGTATATTCAAATATTTCATTTATAAAGGAGGGAGACAAGATCAAGGTAAATACTCTTTTACAAGAAAATCTGCTGAAGACAACCACACAAACACTCAGGTCACATCCTCAATTCCTTTTATCTTCCAAAATAAAAACTGAAGCACAAGTCTCTAATTATCATAACATAAAAACTATTCCAAAACTGAAATATCTTATTAAAGATCAGACATAATTTATAAATGTTTAAGGAGATGAAAGTGCTAAGGTAAGTCTAGTTAATTAGCTTGTAAGTAGGCAATCAGCAAGGGATAGCCTAAAATAAAAGCTGACTAGATGAAAAGAAAAAAGGCATATACCAAATTAAGAGCTAATTCAACCCATGTAAGCTAGTTTAGCTTAGAAATGTAAAAGCAAACACAGGAACAAAGATAAGTTAGAATAAGAATGTACAGATAAGGACCCTTCCTAAGAAGAAGCTTCTTAGGTAGAATATGATATTAGTTGACAGCTTCTCCCAACCTTGAGGCTGGACTTAGAAGAATATTAGAAATACAAAATAACCGGTTTCCTTTGAACATGTTTTCTTTTAAATAAGGCAGCTGAGTAACTCACTTTTTAAGTCAGCTGAGTAACTTTTAAAAGCTGTATACAGATATTCTGTAACAACTTACCTATTTAATAACTGTTCAGACTTATGACCCACTACTTAGCCTTATAACCTCTTCTCTTTTTTTTTGTACAGTTCTTTACATCTTGTAAATAGAGCCTCAATGTCCTTTTTTTGGAAACTACACCTTGTTTAAACGGTACTATAATTCTTGATTTACTGTACAGTACATAACTGTAGTTTTATGTTGTTATATACATTACAGTACTTATGTGAGTTATGCAATACAAGCAAAGCCATCAAGTTGGAGTTTCCTTTAACCACTTCTTTGTTCTGAATATTGTAATGTATATACCATATACAGTTCCTCATTTAGCAACCAATTCATTTAACAACCCAGTCAAAGGATCTGAACTCAGTCATTAAACAAGGACTGTACTACAAAGCCCCCTGGATTCTGCTTATCCAGGTAAGAGTAGAGAAAAAGCAGGCTGGAATTTCTGCTTTCAGAATCCCATACTAGAAACTGTGAGCTGTTTTTTCTTATTATTTCCAATTACTCTCCTAACTTCATTGCTTGTCAGCTATTTCATTCTTTGACTTTGTGAGATAATAGGCTTGGGATGGGTTTATGAATTTGTACAGTGTTAACTGTTTCACCATTACCCTGATTTGCTTACCGCATGTTGTATATATGTATGGCTTTATCACATTATACTCATAAATATGTAAAATTATTATGCATCAATTTTTAAAAATTAAAACCATAATAATAGTACCCAGAGGCAGGCAGGTGGCACATGCCTATAATCCTAGTTCTCTGAGAAGCTAAGGCAGGAAGACACAAGCTCAAGCCCAGCCTGGGCAATTGAGCAACTTGATATCACCTTGTCTCAAAAAAAGTAAAATAAAAGAATGGCTGGATATGTAGTTAAATGTGAAGGCCCTTGATTTAATTTCCTAGTATCACAATCCCCCTTCAAAAGAAAGAAAGAGTATCCAGACTATCCAACTCCCACAACAGAGAAGAGATTGGACAGCAACAGAGTTCTTTAATCCCACAAATTTGAATTTTTTTCTTTCATCTCCTTTCCATAGGTCACCAAATTACAGAGACAATGAACTTTCCTCTCAGCAATATTTGAATCACACCAACTACTTAAGAGGTACATTTCACTGTTAGTGATCTTCAAAAAAGCAACAGTGAGAACATGGCAGAGGAAAAGGTGGTCAGGGTGCAATGGCAGAGACAAAACATTCCATTTCTATGGGACTCCACCCACAGACATATACCTTCATGTGTGGCTCAGCCTTTCAGAATGCAGAGAAGGCATCCCTGATTCAGGCACTTAGATTTTTAGGAGACATGAGGGGGAAAGCTTGCAGGAACAAATGGTATCTCCCTATTTGTTCCTCATTCTGTGTGCAACACTGCTTCAATCTGTAAGGGTCTCTGCATCTCACACAGAGAGGCCGAAAAGTGATAATGGGTATGCTGCATTTTCATGAGAATGGTGCTCTCACAAGCAAACTCTGGGCATGGATCTTCATTTAAATGAAACTGGAGAACTAGTTATTCAAAGGAATTCTAAAGAAAACCATTATAAAAGCAAATAGTCAACTTCCAAGCATTTTATTAAGTCTACAGTTTAATATACTGAATTTATTAAAAGGAGGCTATCATTATGGAGAAACACAGCTAATTCCAGCCCAGCCCCTCCTGGCAGGCTTGAGAGTAAGGAAAAGGTTGTTCTACCCTGCTAAATTTAAAAACAAAGCACCTGCCTAATGAGTGGTGCCAGTAATCCCAGCCATTTAGAAATCTGAGGCAAGAGGATAAAGAGTTACAGCCAAGCCTGGGCAATTTAGTATGACCCTGTCTCAGAATTTTAAAAAGTGGCTAGAGAAGTAGGAATTAGCACGATGAGTCAGTGAGAAGGGCCTGAGTTCAAGCCCCAGTACTGCCTCCCCTCAAATAGAAGTAGCAGCCAGGCATAATGATGCACACCTGTAATCTCAGCACTTGGGAGGCTGAAGTAGGAGGACTGCCATGAGTTTGAGGTCAGCCTGGGCTACATTCAAGGCCAACATGAACTACACAGTGAGACCTTGTCTCAAAAAAGAATGACATTCCTTTGAGACTCCATAAAAAAGCAAAATGCCCCTTTTGTCCAGGGCTGTCTATGGAGTGGCCAACTTTTCTTTTTCCTGGGGCTGGATGTCTATGCAATAGCTAGCTCTGCTGTCCTTTCTCTGCGCTGCTGTATCCACAGATCAGGCAGGTTTAAGGCATAACTGACCTACCTACTATGCCTATAGCATAGCCTGCTATACTTCTTTTCTGTAATAAACTTTCATCTTAACTTAATCATAATCAGTCCGTGTATAATTTCCGCCTTTTTTGCTTGCATTTTTAAAAAATTAATTTTATTGGCACATTCTAGGTGTACAATATAATGACATTCATCATTGGAAATTTGTACCTTTATATAATCTATCTTGGTTCTTATTTTTTCCCCGTTCCCCTTCTCTCAACCCCTCCCTATTTACAAAGACTTTGTTTCCATTCTTTCATATTAATTCCATTTCCTTCTTTCATTTCTGCAATCCCTTCCACTTCCCCTTTGGACCTTTTCTTCCTATTTCACAATATGTCTTATGCCTTCTGACCCTTACTTATACTTTCAGTTTCTCACATCAAACTATTTGGTATTTACACGTGTGTCCTATTTATTTCACTTGAGTATCACCTCAATGTGCATCCATTTAGCTATAAATGTCTCTAATTTCTCATTCTTTATGGCTGAGTAGCACTCCATTTTATAAAAACAAAAACAAAAAAAAACACAATTTCTTTATCCAGTCTCCAGTTGATGGGCAATTGGGTTGTTTCCAAGTTCTAGCTATTACAAACTGTGCTGCTATGAACATGGGTGCACAACAGTACCTTTTCACTGAGCTACATCCCTAGCCCTTTTGATTTTTTAATTTTTGAGACAGGGTCCCACTAAGTCTCTAAACTGCTCAGGAGCTCTAAATTGCAATCCTTCTACCTCAGCTTACCAGCGTGCTGGGGTTACAATCATGCACCACCATGCCTAACATGATTTCCATCTTACGTGAGGCAACTACCCACCCTTGTTGGTGACAGCAATAGACACACATTTGCAAAATCAGTCAAGAAATCTGAATTATAACCACAGTTCCATGGGTAACTAGCTGCATGTCTCTGGGCAAGTCATTTCTCCTCCAGCTTCAATTATGCTTCTTATAAGAGAAAAGGAGAAAGATGGTTTTGAATTAATCTTCAAAATCTCTTCCATATTCTAAGACAGTGCTCTCAAAGGATCTTCTATGAATTACTAGGCACATGAGACCCTTTAGAGGGAGCCATAAAGTTATGAAAATCATGCATACATTTGTGTGGGGGTTTCCTGTTTGTTTTTTGAGATAAAGTCTCACAATGTACAGTACTCTAGGCTGGCTTTAAACTCAGACTTGCAGTCCTCCTGCCTCAGCCTCCCTGTGTACAGGATTACAGATGTACACTACCATACAGAGTTTAAAGAGCCTTTCAAAATACAAGACAGATCAATGGATTTATATGGAACAGAATACAAATAATAGTTCCTTGACATACAGTGATACCTCAGTTGTCAAAAGACCGTAAGCTCAAACTTTCCACTATTCAAACAGCAAAGTTTGTGGGGGGGGGATCTGCTCAGTGTTCATAACTTGGCTTAATAGTTGAATTGAAAATCCAACTTGAAAAAACCTGTATGGGCCAAGACACGCCATGTCTCATCACAGACACAAAGGAATGATGCTTCAGTCTAAGTGCTATTCTCACTCAGACAACATATTGTACTTGTGTTAGTGTGTTAAAACATGCATCATTGTGCTTTTTTTTTCCCACTTTAATTGTGTGAAATATAGTAACATCAGCACCAAAGAAAATTAGTGACAGCAGCAGTAAAGCTAAGAGGAAAACTATAAGAATCACAACAGAGTCAAAGACATCATGGTAAAATTTGTTAAAGTCCTGAAAACTGCATTTATAAGTGTAATTTTTGGGCCTCAGAAGCCAATTACACTGCTACCTCAGTTCACAAATGCTTTTCTTTTCTTTTTTTTTTTCTGGTACCGGGGACTGAACTCGGGTCCTTGCGCTTGCAAGGCAGGCTACCGAACCTCTGAGCTAAATCCCTGGCCTGACAAATGCTTTTCTTGCAAACAGTTTGGTTTGCAAACAGAAGTGTTTGGCAAATTTTTGTTTTGGGGGTTTTTTTTTTTTTGTTTGTTTGTTTTTTTTGTGTTTTTTTGAGACAGGGTCTCACTATGTTGCTCTGGAACGCAATGTGCAGCCCAGGCTAGTCTCGAACTCACGGCGATCCTCCTGCCTCAGTCTCCAGAGTGCTTGGATTACAGGCATGCGCCACCATGCCTGGCAAAATTTTGTTGGTGAACTCTGCATCAGGTAACAAACACAACCATGGCCATCTTTCCTGCATGAAAACAAATGTGGCCATCTTTTCCAGAACTGCAGAACAAATTAAGTTTGTGAACCAAGGTACCACTATATTTGGTTTTCCATTATTTCTAATGGGGAAAAAATATATTCAGTTCTGAATTTTTTGGCGTTCCAACACAACTTTGGAACGAATTGGATTAAACAACCAATGTATCACTATACTTTCTAATTCCATATTGCAATTTACCTCTAAGAAACCACTTGTCAGATCTAGAATACAATATGAAAGAATATACACAATTTTCTGAAAAGGGTATTAAAACACACCAGTTTCTATAGAAACTGGTTTTTCTTCATGTACTTCAACAATGCAATAAGTAAACAACAAAACAGTTACAACAGACTAGATTTTAAAAAAAGAACTATGAATCCAACTACCTCTATTCAGCAGACATTTTCAGATGTGAAACAATTCTGCTCTTCTATTTGCTTTAGAAAATAGTTATTTTTCCATTTAAAATGTTTTTCATGGGAGCTGAGAATGCTGCTTGGTGGTACAGAATGTCTCTACCACACATAAGGCTCCAAGTTCAATGCCCAGCACTGGAAAAAAAAAACAACAAAAAACTGTTACCTATACACATGAGGTATAGCTCAGTAGCAGAATGCCTTCTTAGTAGGCTAAGGTGCTGGGATCCAGTCCTAATTCCAAAATAATACTACCAATAACAATACTACTAATAATAATGTACTTTATGTTAACATAAAATGAGTTTAATTACAGCTAGTATTATCAGATAAAATCTACAGTACAGCAAATATTGGTGGATAAAATCCAATTATTCTTTTGAAAAATTGCGATAAGATTTTTTTAAAGCTCAAGAATTATTATTTTAAGGTAAGATTCTATGATCTAGGGTCTCCTCCCTGAAATTTCCAGGTATTACAAAGAAAAACTGTTTTTTTTTTCCTTTTCCTTTCTTTTCTTTTTGTTTTGTTTTGTTTTTTTGGAGGAGGGGGCAGGTATTGGGAATTATTGACCAGATGCTGGTCTTCACACTAAGCTACTTTCCCAGCCCTTTTTATTTTTATTTCCATTTATTTATAATTTTTTCTTTTTTCCCACTATAGGCCTAGGCAGAACCTAAAACTTGCTCCTGCCTCAGCCTCTAAAGGGCTGGGATTATAGACATGTACCACATGCTAGCTTAAAACCAGAATTTTAAAAATGTAATAGGTAGAAGGCTAAGTTGTATGAACATCAAAAAATATTATCTCTTAGTGTATTCAAATAAAAAACTATAGATTAATCTATGTATTAATCACATGAGATTTTCTTGGGTTATTTGGTAAATGTAATTAGCCATCAAAGGGAAACTTTCTCAATGACTGAAGTTAATACTACATTTGCAAAGTCAGATTTTTACTTTCATAATTAAATAACTGTTCCCCTACCTCATTTAAAATAGCCACAAGGAGCCGGGGATTTAGCTCAGTGGTTCCGCCGCCTGCCTTGCAAGCACAGGGACCCAAGTTCAATCCCCAGTACAAAAAAAAAAAAAAGCCACAGGCTTAGGTTCAATGTGTTCCCCTACAAAGCTCCCCTGGCTTAGGCCCTTTATCCAAGAGGTCACTGAGCAATACAACCCTGCAGAATCAGTCCTGGATTTTGAATGAGCAGGAGTGAAGTTCTAGAAGGCCACTGTGAGGGCAGCAAGTGACCTCCTTTCCCCTGGAATTATGGATAGCGACGGGATGAAGAGGATGGGAGGGGGCAATTGGGTTGAAAAGATAGGAGCTAATTCAGGCACAGGCAGTTTTGGCTATGAGAAGCTTGTGACACAGGCACTACTGCACGGTCTAATATCCTGGACTCTGAAAAAGTTGCAAACACACAAATTAAAACACCAGATCAGGATAATCTTGGCAAAAAGAGAGGACAAGTAAAATCACTGAGCACAGGCATAAGGCAGGAATAAAATAAACTCTGGACTTCTGGGAAGATGGCGAAGTGGTGAAGAGCAGGGAAACAGCCTCTCGGAGGTTTGGTGTCCAGACACTGGAATACAGCAACGTGAAGAAGAGAAGGGGTGGGGGAGCAGGTCTCTGGGATGTAGCAACCATTTGAAGTGAGAACTGAAGCCAACGAGGAGAGCAAAGAGAGAGACTTTAATGAAGAAGAACATTGCAAGGGGACACCTTCTCCCTGAGCCCTGACTTGCTGTCTGGGAAAGGTAGCTCGAACCTGTCGAAGCACAGTGACTACTGACAACCCCCAAGGCCTCCACCAAGAAACACATCAGTGGAATGGAGCAGTGGACTGCAGTGACCCGTGAGATATCCCCAAGGAGAGGGCAACTGGCTGGTAGCCATCTTGGAGAAAGGACAACTGAATTCAGAACTTAGTGCAGCCTTGGGTTAGCTGCATCAGGGTGAGGTGGAACTGATTTCAAGTTAGGAGGAGGTCAAGGAGCCAAGTTCAAGGAAGTATGTTGTTGCATGCTAAACAAAACAGGTTCCAGCCTCACAGTTACAAACCAGCCCGAAATTTAGAATTGAAGGTGCAGGCTTGCAAGGATTATCCACTACTCCAACATACATCTTACAGCTGACTTGTTGGTATTAATCAACAGGATCTGGACTGTCTGCCCAAGTTGTCAACCAGTGACAGCACAGACACACCTTGAAGTAGACTTTTTTTTTTACTGCTAATTTTCTTCTTTCTTTTCTTGCTTTGTTTTCTTTTTTCTTGATGGTTTGTTCTTCTTTTTTTGTTTGATACTAGGTATGGAACTCAGGACCTTGCACTTGCAAGGCAGGTGGCAGAACCACTGAGCTAAATCCCCAGCTCCCTGTTCTTATTTTTATATAAGAGTGAACATTGTTTCTAGTTTATTTTGTTGCTGTTGTTCTGTTCTTTTGTTTTTATTTCTTCCTTCTCTCTTTCCCACCTTTCTTCACCAGTTTACAAAAGGCATAATCTTCCTTTGCTCTCCAGCCTTGCTTCTAATCTCTTCCTTACTTTTTTCCCTCTTTTGACTTGGTCCTCCCCTGTGCGTAAAATAGCCATAATGAGGATATATTTACTATATATAATTTTTTGGTTTTAGATCTTGATATACAACCACAAATCTAGTTCATACAGTTAAAGGTGACAAATTAATACTTACCACATTTTGTCATTTTCTAGGCTATATTTGATGCTATCATTGGTTCTGATTACACTATTTTAGCAAGATGACATAGTTGTTCTAATTGGTTGTTCTTCCTGCTGTGCCCAGACTGAGAATGACTAAGAGTCACAAACAATACTATACACCAGTGCCGAAGAACCAAGGGCTAGGCCAAATAGGCAGCAATTTCTCATCCCCAATACACTGAATAGGCAAAGTCCTGAAACACTCAAAACTCAAAAGCCAGCTAAACCTGGAAGACATCTCTGAAAAATAGTCATTTCCTAAGAGTTCTAAATACTAGCAACGAAGCTACTTGCCATAAGCAATTTACAAGCGTCAATCCAGGAATTAAACTAAAAAAAGAAGAAAAGAAAGAAAAAGGAAATGAGAAGACACTTAAGCAAGATGCAATCCCAAACTTCCAGCTCACAAAAGGCAAATACAAGAGACAATGAAGTGGAACAATTCAAAACCCACACACCTGGACTCTATGAAGTGATAACAGTGGAAGTCACAAAACATATGAATGAGGCTCTAGAAAAACTAAAGCCGAAATAGTTCTCATATAACTTCAGAGATGGTGAGCACAATGGAAGACATGGGCAGTGACTCTAGAGCAGATACAGATTTTTTAAAAATACAAGAGTTAGGAAAATGATGCAAATTGAATACTCAACATAGAAAAGAAATGGAATCCATGAAACAGATGTCCAGCTTAAAAATTCCATTTAAAGTATACACAGCAGAATGGGCCAATGTGAGGACAGAAAATCAGATAAGTCAGGGTTGAGGTTACTGACTACAAAAAGAAAGATATCTTAAAAATAGCAAAGGACCACAAAAAAAAAAAAAAAATCCAACAGATACTAGATGATGCAAAGAATAACAAGATGGATAGGAATCAATGAAAAAACAAGAGATAGCACAAACAATATAAAAAAACCACGTTAGAGAAAAGAAACATCATCTATAAAGGAAAGCCAGTAAGAGTCACAGCAGACTTCTCAACACAAACCCTTAAATAAAGAAAATCCTAAAAGAAAACTTCCAACTCAGATTGCTATACCCCACAAAATTATCTTTCAAAATTGATGGAGAAATAATATATTTCCACAACAAAGAACACCTGAAGAAATGCATGACCACCAAACCATAACTCCAAAATGTTCTGAAGGACAAGTCTAGAAAGAGATAACCAGGACTGCAAGTCCATGAACTCAAACAGAATGAATCTACCAGGCAAGGCAAGAAATTAAATTGGGGAAAACAAGAATCAAGAACAGGAAAAAACATGACAAAGATGAATCATACATATTAGTTATAACCATCAATGTTAATGGCTTCAATTCACCAAGCAAAAGAAACAGACTGGCAGAATGGATCAAGAAGCAAGATCCAAAAATATGCTACATACAAGAAACACATTTAATTCAAAAACAAATTCATAGACTGAAGGTTAGAGGATGGAAAAATAATACTCCATGTGAAAGGAAATCAGAAAAAAGAAGAGGTAGCTATTCTATTTGCAGACAAAGTGGATTTCAGGCCAAGACTGATTAAGAGAGACAAAGAAGATCATTATATCCTTGTAAAGGAAACAATCAATCCAAGAGGAAGAGATAACAATCATAGATTATATGCACCACATGCCAGCACACTTAACTAAAACAAATTATTGACATGAAAAATCAAATGAGCACTAATTCAATTGTAATGGGGGACCTCAATACCCCACTGATCACAAATAGATCAACCAGACAAAAAAATCAACAACAAAATAGTAGAATTGAACCAAACTTTTCAACAAATGGACCTAGTAGATGCCTGCAGAGTGTTCTACCCAACAACATCAGAATACACATTCTTCTCAGCTGCAAACAGGATGTTCTCCAAAACAGACCACATATAGCTCACAGAACATGCTGAAGTAAATGCAAAGGAACTGAAATTATCCCATGCATATTATCAGACCATAGTGCATTGAAACTGGAAATCAATGGCAAAAGAAACCACAAGAGCCTCATAAAAACATGGAAATTAAATAACACCCTCCTGAACAACCAATGGGTCACTGATGAAATTAAAGAAGAAATCAGTTTCTACAATGATAATGCCAATACAACATACATCAACTTATGGGGGACAAAGTCCTACAAAGAAAATTTACAGCAGTGGATTTGCATGTCAGAAAAACAGAGTTAGTTCAAATAAACAAGCTAATGTTGAACCTTAAGCTTCTAGAAAAAGAAAAACAAGTCAACCCAAAGCTCACATAAGGAAGGATATTATAAAGATCAGAGCAGAAATTAATGCAATAGAGACTAAGAAAATACAAAGACTCAATGAATCAAAGAATTGGTTCTTTGAAAGATTAAACTAATTGACAAACCCTTAGCCAACCTTATTAAAAAAAAAAAAAAAAAAAACAGAAAGAAATAAGACTCAAGTTTGTGAAGTTAGGAATGAAAAGGGTAAAATCACAACAGACCCTGCAGAAATCCAAATCATTGATACCTACTACAAGAACCTGTATTCTAAGAATATAGAAAACACAGAAGAAATGGACAGGTTCCTAGATACATATGAATCACCAAAGGTGAATCAAGAAGATATAAAACTTCTAAATAAACCAGTATCAGCCAATGAAATTGAAGATATAATTAAAAAACTACTGACAAACTGCAAGGCTCTGATTGATTCACTGCTGAATTGTATAAGAAACTTAGAGAAAGCATAATATTACTGCTTCTAAAACTCTTTAATGAAATTAAAAGGGAAGCAGTACTCCCAAATTCATTCCTGAAAGCAAACATTACCTTGAGAACAAAATCAGAGAAGAATCTACCCTTAAAAAAAAGAGAACTACAAGGCCAGGCATGGTGGCGCATGCCTGTAATCCCAGCACTCAGGAGGCTGAGGCAGGAGGATCGCTGTGAGTTTGATACCAGCTTGGGCTACACAATGAGTTCCAGGTCAGTCTCAACTACATAGTGAGACCCTGTCTCAAAAAGCCAAAAAAAAAAAAAAGAAAAGAAAAAGAGAGAATTACAGGCTGATCTCCCTAATGAATATAGATGCAAAAATCCTCAATAAGATACAATGGACTCCAGTTATGATTGGATTGACATACAAACAACTTGGGGTACAACAAGAATTTTAGTTTTAACTTATGAGCAAAGTCTTGATTTATGACCCACCCAAATGCTGGCTGCTTGTGCTTCCAAGATGGTCTCAGATACAGATTTAAAACCTTAAAGAGTTCTGAAGCTGGGGATTTAGCTCAGTGACACAATGCCTGCCTAGCAAGTGCACGGTCCTGAGTTCGATACCCAGTACAAAAAGAAAGAAAAAAAAAAAACTTAAGAGTTCTGGAAGGAAAATTACCACATCCTTTCCTGTGTGAGGTTAATTCAGAAATCCTGGGACAGCGTCTCTCTAAAGACACTGAGATCTGCATGTATGAAAGTGTGGCCTAAAATTATAGAGGAGAGAGACTTTGAAGTCTGTGTAGAGGACCGGGAGCCTTTAACTGACCAACTTGAGTTACAAACAGCCCTCATGAACGAAATGAATTTTTAAGTCAATGATGCACTGTACTGAATGCAGCAAATCATCAAGATTATACACCATGACCAAGCAGGATTCATCCTACAGATGCAGGAATGGTCCAATATAGCCAAATCAATAAATGTAATACAACATATTAACAGAGCCAAGGACAAAATCTGTATGATCAGGGGCAACCACTTTCCGGTCCCCCTTCTGTCTCTCTTAGACAGAAGCTTTCTTTCCCTCAATAAATTTTTCCTACTCTTAACCTCCATTGTTCCTAGAATTCATTCCTCAATTTTAGAGAACATGAACTCGTGTTTCGGGTATCTAGCAAGTATGGAAGTTACATCCCCCTGTATCATTTTGGAGGTCTTCCACCAAGACTACTGAACAGAGTTTGCAGACCAAAACTAGGAGGTTAAGAGGACTGCCAATATTTTGGCCCTAGCCCCTCAAGGTCAAAAAGATTCAGGACCCAAAGGAACCTTTCCTACAGGACCTTACATCTTTGAGGCGCCAAACTCCAAGCAGTCATACACATGGAACCAATGACAAATGTGCTAGACTTCTTTTATCGGAATCCACCAGATCAACCTTGTAAACAGTACATAACTGCTAAACTATACAATATGACTTCTATGTTGGATTCTGAAGTCCCTTGGACCTTCTCCTTATCCTCTTTGTGGGCTATATTCATAACAATTTTGCTGACCATATAATTTGGCCAATGCATTCTTTACTGTTTCTTTAGCTTTGTCTCCTCCAGAATTAAAAGCTATGCAGCTACCAAGATGACAATGCCTGGCACCTATGGAAGGCCTTAGATAGACCCTTTGTAGAGTAACTCTAATTGCTGATTATAAACAACTACAATCCTATTCAGCTGGAAGTAGCCAGAGCTGTCTTCACCTTCTGCCCCCTCACAGCAGTTAGGGGTACTTCTTCAGAGAGGGAAATATTGCAGATAGGTGAGTTAATTAGATATCTTGTAGGCAGTTAGACAGGGCTGTCCTCAAGGAGCCAACACAGCAAGGATCCAACCTGGAACACAATAAAGACACATTCACTGAAGGCCAGAATTGTAAAAGGAGAGAAACTACTATATCCTATATCCTTATGCTTACCCTGTGGATGAATGCCTGTGATTGATATTCTAAATAGGTATCAATCACCTGGGTGGGAGGCCAAGGTCTTAAACCAGCCTTTCCAAGAACTATCCCTGATCCCCACCCTTACTGAAAATCTTTGTATGCTTGCTATGGGACTTGCTCTCACCCATTTGACCCCCATTTAATCAATATTACCTGGGTGACTGATACTTGTAATCTTATTGGTTGGTCATCGTTTTGCCCTACCTCATGCCCACCTTGTAATTTTCCATTAGGTTTTATAGTTTTGTCCCACTTTGTACCTGCCTCACTAAATGGCTTTGCTGTATAAAACAACCCACTTTCCAGTCCCCGTCCTATCTCTCTTAGACAGAAACTTTCTTTCCCTCAATAAATTTTTCCTACTCTTAAAAAAAAATTCCATATGATCAGCTCAATAGATGTAGAAAAAGCATTTGACAAAGTCCAATATCCATTCATGATAAAAACCCTACAGAAATTTGGTATAGATGGTCTTTATTTCAATCTGATAAATGTCATCTATAACAAACTAACAGCCAACATCATATAAATGGACAAAATCTGAAAGCTTTCACTCTAAAATCAGAACAAAACAAGAATGTCCACTGTCACCATTCTTATTCAATATAGTTCTGGAAACATTAGCCAGAGCAATTAGACAAGAAAAAAAAAGTAAAAGGAATAAGGATAGGAAAGAATGAAGTTAAATTATCATTATTTGCAGATGACATGATACTCTATATAGAAGACCCTCAAAACTCCACCGAAAGACTTCTATATTTAATAAACAAATTCAACAGCATAGCTGGATACAAAGTCAACACAAAATTCAATAGCATTCCTGTACACAAATAACAAACTGAGACAAATTTAGTGAAACATGACCTTTCACAATAGCATTCAAAAAAATTAAATACTTAGGAATCAGTATAACACAGGAAGTAAAAGACTTCTACAGTGAAAACTACAGTACTGTGAAAAAGATCAAAGAAGATACCTGAAAATGGAAAGATACTCCTTATTCTCAGATAAGAAGAACCAATATAGTGAAAATGGCCATACTTCCAAAATTGTTAAACAGGTTTAATGCAATTCTGATCAAAATTCCAACAGCATATCTCACAGAATTATAAAAAGAAATACTCCTAAAATTAATTTGGAACCAGAGACCTACAATAGCAAAGGCAATTCTGGACAACAAAAACAAGGCAAGATCATCAAAATTCATGACCTGAAACTATACTACAAAGCTACTGTGATAAAAGCAGCATAGTACTGGCAAAAAACAGACCCAGGGATCAATGGAACAGATTAAAAGATACAGAAACAACTCCAGACACAGCCACCTTATCTTTGACAAAGGAGCAAATTACCTTCACTGGAAGAAAAACATTCACTTTAATAAATGGTGTTGGAAGAAGCAGCTGTCCACATGCCGAAGATTAAAACTAGACCCATATTTTTCACCAGGCACTAAACTCAAATTAAAATGAATCAAAGATCTAAATATTAAAATAGAAACATTAGCCAGAAATTTAACTCAGTGGTACCATGCCTGTCTCGCAAGCACAAAGTCCTGAGTGTTCAATCCCTGGTACCAAAAAAAAAAAAGGAAGAAAGAAAGTTGTAAAATAGAAACATTAAATTTGCTGGAAGATACAATAGGCAGAACTCTTGAAGAATTGGTGTAGGCAAAGACTTTATGAACAAAACCCCACTTGCCCAGGAAATATCACAAAGAATCAACCACTGGCATCTCATTTTATTAAAAAGCTTTTTCACAGCAAAGAAAGCATCAACTGAGTGAAGAGACAACCCACAGTGTGGGGGAAAAGAATTTGCCAGCTGTTCCTCAGACAAAGTACTAATATCTAGAATATGTAATGAACTCAACAAAATCAGACCCCTCAAATTTAAAGACCCAATCCAAAACTAGGCATTTCAAATGAAGAGACACTTAGATGAAGATGTAGAAATGGCAGGTAAATATATGAAAAAATGCTCAACATCACTGGTCACTCAACAGATGCAAATTAAAACAACACTGAGATCTACCTTACTCAGAATGGTAGGTGAAAACTGGACTCACAAACTTGCCCTCTTTGTGTGGATGTGGTCCATGCTGGAATAGTCTCTAAAAGGATTTATGTAATCTAACAATCTAACTAGATTACATATTTCAGTATTACCTTTCAGAACTGGGGATTGAACCTATAGGCACACAACCACTGAGCTACATCATCCCCAGTCTTTTTTTTTTTTTTTTTAAGAAAGTCTTGGTGAATTACCCAAGCTGGCCTCAGACTTGCCATCCTTTCTGCCTCAACTTCCCAAGTAGCTGGGATTATAGGCCCATTCTGTTCTGTCTTAGATACACACATTGCTTGGAGGCACAATTTGTTTTCTTTTTTTGTACTGGGACCTTGTGCTTGCAAGGCAGGAGGCAGAAACACAAGCTAAATCCCCAGTCCCCTGCAGGCACACTTTAAACCAGAGTTACGTATATAAGCCTGTCCTATATCTCTCTCTAACCCTGGAAAGAAATCCTGAACAAAAGAATGATATCTGAAAATCAGCAAAGACAAGTGAGAAAGAAAGTATACATTTAACCAAGCCAAAGTAATGAAACAGAAATGTCTTCCTTCAAATATATTTCTGTAACTTCTCTGGGGGAAAGCATACAGAATCTGGACAAAACACAGGCTATATGTTTTCCAAGAAAAAGGACCTGCAGAAAACCTCTATATGTATAAGTAGAAAATAATGGGTGCTAACACTTGGGGAAAGGGGGCATCTGTCAAAGACCAGAATATGACTCATATGTGCACACACATCCAGCCGTACACATCCACTCTTTAGAGAGAGGATATTCCATGGAACTAAGGCCTAACTTCACTATACTAAATGGGAGGTATAAAGATCAAAACAGCTCAGACAAGGATGGTACAGTCAAGAGATACCATCACAGCAGACAGATCAAAAGGCAAAGGCTGAAATGAACTTGAGAAATATTCTAAAGAAAACAGTACCCGACAATTATTTTGGAGAAAGAAAGATCAAGTGGAAAGGTAGAAAAACTAGCCATTTAACTGGTCCAAAGCCTAAGCACTTTTTATATAAAGGCACTGTACCAGGTCAAAACTTAAAAACTCAGATGTAAAAGTAAAACAAGAAGTAATCAAACTAACTCCAAAAATATCATTTTGGACCTTATTTGAATAAAACAAGTCCGCCTCATTTAAATAAATACCAAACGCTAAGTCAAATATAGTCATAAAATTATATCAATAGAAAAATGAAAGATCGTACTACTAATGCATTTTCTTTCCCATTATACTAATCACTTTCTCACCTGATCCCCTAGTACCTAAGTATACACATTTCTAAGTATACACATTCATCCTGGTACAATAAAAAGTGCCACCACCTACGACAGGTACCACCTAGGGCTCCAGGCAAGGCTGTATCTTGGAATTAAACCTCTAAGTTCTGCCTCACCAGTGTTCAGTATGCCAACCTACAACATGTGGAGTGTTAAGATTTCCGTGGTCTTTGTGATAAACAACTTAAAAAAGGAAAGGTTTATTTTGGCTCACAGTTTCATTCCGTGGTCAGCTGTGGGTAGAAGAGGAGGCAGATCATGGTAGAAGGGTGTGGTAGAGAAAAGTATCTCACTTCACAAGAGCTAGGAAGCAGAAAGAGGGAAAAATGTATGCTTGTGATGCGCTTCCTCCAGCTTTTGTTTTATTCATGCCCCTACTACCCACATTGTCGATGGTGCCACCCACATTCAGGGGAGGTCTCCCCCTAGTTTGTTGACCTACATGCCAATCATTTCTGGAAAAGCCCTTAGGGACACACTCAGAAGTGTATGTTACTAATTTCCTAGGCACTTCTTAATCTGAAGGTGACAATTAAGATTAACCATCATAGCTGGCAACCACTGTCTAAAACAATCTAGTAGAGTCAAAGTGAGGAAAAGGTTAAGTGAAGAACAGAAATGGAAAACCAAGAGACCACTGCCAAATCTCAAGGACAAAGATTCCACTCCTACATTGGAGCAGGAAGGTTAACAAGGTTCCAACCTGTGGTCACTCAGTCAATAAATAGTGAAACATTCTTGTGATCTATTCTAAAGTGGACATTTCCCTAGCACTGTAGCCAAAATAAAAATATCTGTCTAAAAAAGGGAAGGAGAGTGATAGGGAAAGGATGGGATGATAAGCTAATCCTCACTCCTGCTCACCACAGCATACAAGAATGAGGAGTGCAACTCACTGTTACATAACTGTGAGGCTGCCATTCAGACTAAGTGATAAGCTATTAAACACCCCACCCACCCACCGTCACTGCCAGAATCTCATCACCTCTTTTATTAAACACAGGAAAACATGGTCTTCCATAACAAACAATTCCAATAGGAAAGCATTTTCACATACATTCAAATATAAAGTTATTCCTAGATCTGTGGATATAGCTCAATCTGGAGATATAGAGCTTGTCTAACACACAGAGGCCCCCTGGGTTCAATGCCCAATACCACACACACACACACACACAAAAAAAAAAAGCTGAGGCAGAAGGATTGCTACTACTTCAAAGCCAGCCTGGGCTATATAGTGAGTTCAAGGCCAGCCTGAATTATGCAGCAAGACCCTGTCTCAAACAAAACAAAATAAAATTACATATTCTGAGTTTGGATAGGCTTCTAAAAAAATCACTCACATAAAAAGGACTCATATAGGTTTATAAATACCTTTAGCATTGCTGTTATCTTGATCAAGAACTATAAAATACATCTGACTTCAAACTTCAGAACTAACACAAACTAACTAATGCTTGAGAGAGAGAGAGCCTGGTGTGATGGTGCACGCCTATAAAGGGGGCTGGGGGAGCCCAGGAATGTAGCTCAGTATGAAGCCCTTGGATCAAATATGACTTAAAAAAAAAAAAAAAAGACTGAGAGGGAGTGTAGCACTTGAAAACTGGGTATCCCACAATCATGAAGGCAGAATAGCACAAGAGGAAGATTTCAATCAGAGCTCTAGAAACTAACTACTGTGTATGACTCAGCTTTTCCATTGCTGGGACAACAGTAGCCAACAACCATAATTTAAAAGAAGAGAAGTTTATTTGGTTCACAGTTTCAGGGAATTCAGTCCATCCATGGTCAGCTCTCTCCAAGGCAGAAACAAAAATGGTGGAACAAAGATATTTAGCTCATGGTGGCCAGGAACAGCACCAGAGAAGGAGAAGCCAGGAACCATATATGGTACCCAAAAGCAGGGCTCTATGACCCACACAAACACATCCAAAACTGTGCTTTTTAACGTCCTAGGTACCTCCCAAGCCAATCAACGTGCAATCTTACTTAGTTGAAACTAACAAGATAGCAATACAATGAAAAAAGAACAACTAACAAATTGAATTAGGATTCCCTGCTTTGGCATGTGGGCAAACAGGTGCTGCAAATCCTCCTACTGCAGAAAAACACCTAGAAATGTGGATAAAATATAATGGGCATCCCTTTTAAATACACAGTTGTGCTCACAAGAAGTAACAGAAATCCCCAAGAACAAAGAATGAAAAGCAAACTGAAAAACCAAGACTCTTAATTCTTTTTTTTTCCCATTAAGTTTATTGGTACTTTTTAGGTATACAGTACAATGACATTTATCATTAAGATCTTGTACCTTTACATGATGTATCTTGGTTCTTATTTTTTCTCCATATTCCTCCCCTCCCCATACCCCTCCACCCTTCCCTATTTACAAAGACTTTGTTTCCATTTTTTCCCTTTTTCATATTTTTTCTTTTGCCTTCTTTCCTTTCCCCTACCCTTCCCACTTCCCCTATTCCTTTAGTCCTTGTCTTCCTATTTCACATTATCAGTTATACAATTTGAACCTTATTTACACTTTTAGTTTTTCACACCAGAGAAACTATTCAGTATTTACACAAGACTCTTAATTCTTGACAACTGCCATTGCAACAGTTCTGGAAGAAGTTGCCAATCTTAGGGAAAAAAAATGAAAGATAATAGACAATGCCTGGCCTCAGAAAAGCTAAAAAGGGAGGACCATGATGTCAACATGAAGTCAGGACCTTGAAAACCTCTGCTGTCATGTAAGAGGAGACTCAGAAACATCTACTCACTAACACAGACAACACAAAAAACTTGAGTCAAAGCCATGAGTGATGGCACTATGGGAGGCTGAACAAAGAAGTTCACAAGATGAATCTCAGCCTGGAAAACTTAGTGAGACTTTGTCTCAAAATAAAAAATAAAAAAGAGTTGAAGTTATTATATGTACCTCAGTGTGAAAGTCCTAGGCTCAATTCACAGTCCAAAAACAAAACAAAAAACTTGTGTCAACTAGGTAGGAGGAAGAAAAGGTATACACAGTTGGAGCTTACATAAATTAATCTGCTTTCCAATCAGTTTGAGGTCACTTACTCACCCAGCCCAAGAAATTATCCTAAACTTAAGTGTGGACCCAGGCAAGCAATACAACTCGGTTGTCTAATAGCAAATACAAATCATCTCTGATATATACCTCAACCCAGGCCATATAAGATTTCATCAGTTAAAACCTTGCTGAAGATAAGCTCACAATCAAAAAATACAAACACGTGAGGGAGTAATCAAACAGAAGCAAGCCAACAGAATCAGATTCTTAAAATCTTCTGATAACAGAACTACCAGAGTAAAGGAGCGAACTGTGTGACTATCTCAAAAGATGCAGGAAAGGCTTTGATAATTCATAAATCATAAATCCATTCATGATTACTAAAGCAAACAAACTTAGCGAACTAAATGAAAACATCTTTCACAGGATGAAGAGAACCTACCAGAAACAACCACCACAATTAGTATGAAATGCTGGGAATGTACACTTTAAATTCATGAATAAGATAAGGCTGCATGCTATCAGTGCTATCAACATCAAATTAAAGATTCTAAATAAGACCCCCAAAGGCATAAAGACTAAAAACTGCCAACAGTTAAAGATCATATTATTTCAACATGGAAAATGTACAAACTATTAGAAATTCAAGTGAGTTCAGTAAAATGGTTGGGTAAAAAAAGCAATACAGAAAAAATTTTTATTTCTATATGCATATATATATATATATATTTTTTTTTTTGAGACAGGGTCTCACTACCTAAGATCCTGACCTTGAGCTTACTTCATAGCCTAGGCTAGCCTCGAACTTACAGCATTCCTCCTGCCTCAGCTCCCAAGGGCTGGCGTTACAGGTTTGCACTACACATGCCCAATTAATTGTGTGTGTGCGTGTGTGTGTGTGTGTGTGTGTGTGTTGTACTGAGGATCAAACTCAAGACCTTGTGCTTGTAAGGCAGGCATGGTGCCACCAAGCTAAACCCCGGCCCCACACCCAGTTAATTTTTAAACAATAAGTCAGATGTGATCGCTCACATCTTTAATATTTTTTTACAGGCTGATCTTAAGGTCACCTTGAAAAGCTTTTTGCATTGTCCTTACAAATAGAGTATAGTTTTATGTGTGTATTCCTATAGATATACACATAAAATAATTTCAAAAGAGTGTAATATTCAGAAGTTAAACCTCTCATGTGTTTTGCTGCTTGGGCCCATGTAGCAATTTTAAGAGGTTTGCAGCTTGTAACCTCTCTCTAGTCATCATTATCATTTCCAGTCAGTCTGTGGGAGTCAATTCTCTATAGCTTTCCATCCTTTTTTTTTTTTTTTCCCACAGAAGAGTAACCAACCTCTGTGGCTCTAGTGATGCAAACAGCACAAACCAACCCATCACCACCCACTCACTTACCCATCCAAACAACATCCCTGTCAATAGTCAAAAAATTATTTACATTTATAGGTTCTTTCAGTCATAACTATAACAGGATGGACTATATTCACTGCCTGTGAACTCACTTGCTAAGTAAAATAATGAGTAAAACTTAGCTATTTTAAATAATTTCTTACTGTATCTTGATCTTCTTTCATTTTGCAAAGTATACAGTTTAAGTAGGCAAAAATGTTAGAAGTAAATTTTATTGTATAGTTAGAACACCTCTGTACTGGAGATAGAAAAAAGGAGTCTTGGTTTTAGTGGGCTTAATGTCAACTAGTTAAGGAGACAATATAAGACTATATTTATTGCCAAGAGTGGTGGCACACACCTGTAACCCCAGCACTCAGGAAGCTGACGCTGGAGGAATCGCCATGAGTTTGAGGTCAGCCTAGGTAACTTAGTGAGTTCAAGGCCAGTCTGGACTGAAGAGCGAGACCCTATCTCACAAAAACAAAAACAAAAACAAACACTCTATTAAGTGCCTAATGAATGATAGTGATCCCCCATGCACCAGAGTTCAGAGAAGAAAGCAGTAGAGTCTGAGGCTTGGATGCTGTGGGAAGGCTTCTTGGAGGAGGCTTTGAGACAACAGGGGAGAATTAGACAAGTGTGGAGGGGAGAGGAAATTCCACACAACAGTTATGGATTAGATGTAAGGAGTGCTAAAAAAAAAAAGGTTTTTTACTTCTTTTTTTTAAGGCAGTGTCTTACTGTGTAATACAGACTGGCCTTGAAAATCACTATATAACCCAAGCTAGCCTTAAACTCTACAAACCTCCTGCCTCAATGTCCTGAGAACTAGGATTATGAGCATACACTACCACACTTGGCTAAACATCTACTACTGACCAGTAGTGGCTAGTACTGAAAATATACAAGTGAGAAGTTCTAGTTATAGAGTGATGACTAGATCTCTCCAGGGTTCATCCAGTCCACTGATACAAATATATAAACATACTCTATGAATAATTTGACAAGTACAAATAACTAAGCTTCCACTATCAACTGATGAATGGACAAACAACACATTCACAGAGAACAGTGATGGCAAACCTTTTACAGTTGAGTGCTCAAAGTACAACCCAAAACCCACTTATGTATCGCTGGTGCCAACACTGCAATTAAATCTGAATATTGAGGGGCTGGGGATATAGCTCAGTGGCACTGTGCTTGCCTGGCAAGTATAAGGTCCTGAGTTCAATCCCCAGTCACACACACACGCACACACACAAATACTGAGGTTTTAATTTAGAAAAAACAACTCATACATTAACACTTTTGTCTTTAAAAAAAATGAGTCATAGGTTTGCCACCACTGGAATACAGTATTATTCAGCAATAAAAAGGTATAAAATACATATGCTACAACATGGATGAAGCTTGAAAACATTACGCTAAGTGAAACAAATCAGTCACAAAAGGCCACATATTGCATAATTCCATATATAAGAAATATCCAAAATAGGCAAATCCATGAGGTTAGAAAAATTAATCGTTACCAAGAGATGAGAGGAAGAAACAGGAAGTGCTTGTGAAATGTGTATGGGTTTCTTTTTATAGTAAAAAAAAAAATGTTCTGCAATTAGTAATAAATGTTGCAAATCTTATATGAATGTGCAAAAAAAATCATTGAACTGAATACTCTAAAACTGAAAGCTGTGGTATGTAATTACATACCACATAGGAAAGGCAAGGATTGAAGAAGAGAAGTAAAAAGGAGGGAAGAAAACCAAGAAGGAAGGAAAAGGCAGAAAAGAAAAGACAGAAAAGGAGGAAGGCAAGAAGAAAAAAGAAAGAAAGCAGAGGGAAAGGAAAGAAGAGAGGTAGAAGAGAAGGAAGGTAAAAAGAGAAATACTAGGGGAAGATAGCAGCCTGGTGAGCAGCAGAGAAAGAACCTCTCCAAGATTTGGTGACCTGACAGTAGAATACAGTGGCATGAGGAAGAGAAGAAGGAGGTAAGTGGGTTCCTGGGACTCAGGAAGGATTGGAAACAAGAACTGAAGTCCACACAGAGAGTGGAGAGAGAGACTTAAATGAAGAAGAGGGAGATAACAAGCAGTGCCCTTTCCCAGAGCCTAGACTAACAGCCTGGGAACAGCAGGTTGAACCCCAGAGGTCTCCATGAAGAAATGCATCACTGAAACAGAGCAGTGACACAGCAATTGCAGCAGCTGGTGAGTTATTCAGGTTCAGATGTCACTCAGGAAAGGGTGACTGGCCAGTAGCCAAATTGAAGAGGGGCCAACTGAGCTCAGCAGTCAGAGCTCAGTCGACTCCAGGTCAACTCCATCTAGTGGCTCTTAGTGCTGCGGTGAGGGTTCTAAGTTCAAATCAACAGGAGGCCATGCAGTAGAGTTCACGAAACAGGAAGCACATGGACTATTGTAGGCTCAAGGAATCTGGGACCAGCCTCATAGTTAGAAACCAGCCTAAACTCCAGGGAAACTAAAGAGGCAGACTAGCTGGGATTATCCACTACCTGACCATGAAGTTGCAGCTGGCTTGCAGGGATTAATCAATTCAGCACTGGACTCTGCCCATGCTGCCTACCAGTGATAGCAGAGACACATCTTAAATTGGACTTTTTTCTTTCTTTTTCCTTTTCTTCTTTTTTTTCTTTTCTTTTTTCTTCCTTTCTGGCTCTTGCTTTGTTTTTTTCTTGATTGTTTGAAGTTTCTAGTTCTTTGTTGTTATTCTGTTCTGTTCTATTCCTGTAACTCTTTCCACCCATCTTTTTCACCAGTTTCTTAGTTTGTCCTCTAGTTTCTTCTGATCTCTTCCTCTTCTTCTATTTTTTTTTTCTCCCCTAACCCTTTTAAATCTTCTCCCCAAGGGTAAAATCACCATTTTCAGGGCTCATTATTTACTGCATACAATTTTTGGATTCATTCTTGATTTTGTTATATAACCATAAATGCAAATACAGATTTTAAAAAATAGAAAAGTTCAGGAACATGGTGGAAACCATAAACGCCCAAAATAAGAAAGAAATAGAAGCCATGAAACAGATTCAAACAGATAACTAGGAGATTAAAAACACCACTGAAATATGCAGCAGAATGAGCCAATGTGAGGACAGAATATATCAGATATAGAAGACAAGATTGTGATTAACAAGCATGAAAAGAGAGATCTCTTAAAAATAGCAAGGGACCACGAGAAATGAATCCAGCACTTGCTAGTTGATTCAAAGTGCAGTGATTCTCATTTGGATGTGATAGGGCTCCCACAGAGGTCATCTCATAAATACAGGCCAAGAATGCTACTAAAAACCTGTAATGCACATAACCATCTCCTATAATCAAATATTATGTAACAAAATATCAATAGAGTGGAGGGTAAGAAAACCTACTGTAGACATAGACAAGCAGTGGCTAGACCACCAAAAGTCTTGAAAACCTTGAACCAAAGGAGTTTAAATGTAATCTACAGTGTTAAGGATGGCCATGGAAGCTGTTTTGTGTTCTTTTCTCTCACTAGCTGGATAAAGAATGTGTTACCTTTCTTTCACTAAGAAAAGAACAATCAAGTAGGACTGAGGGGATTGCTAGAAACACTCTTGTTACTTGGCAAATGTCTGCTGAAAAAGTAGCTAATAAAGTAAATTGCATCAAAAAAATAATATAAGATTAATCGGAGTCAATGAAAAAGCAGGAGTTAGGGCAAAGGATATTAAAAAAAACCTGTTTACAGATGTAATGGCAGAAAACTTCCCAGACAGGAAAAAAGAATTTGACATACACATAAGTGAGGCATATAGGACTCCAATGAGCCACAATAAAAAAAAAAAAATCTTCCCCAACATGTATAATCAAAACTCCAGAAAATCAACACAAAAACAGAATAATAAAGGCTGTTAGAGAAAAGAAACAAATAATCTCAAAAGGAAAGCCCAGCAGAATCACAGCAGACTTCTCAACACAAACCATCAAGACTAGGAGAGGTGGGAGTGAAGTACTTAAAGGCCTAAAGGAAAACCACCTCCAATTCAGATTGATGTACCCTTCAAAACTATCTTTCAAAATTGATGGAGAAATGAGATACTTCTGTGACAAAGAAAACTTGAAGAAATTCATAACCATCAAAACAGCACTCTAAAGTGTTCTAAAGGATATTCTGAAAGAGACAATAAGGATTGCAACTCCATGAATCCCAACAGAATGAATCCATCAGGCAAGGCAAGAAATTAAACAAAAAAGGAAAGAAGGAAGCCAATCACAGGAAAATAACATGACAGAGATACGACAATATGTATGTCATAACTATCAATGTTAATAGCATCAATTCACCAATCAAAAGAAACATATTGGCAGAATAAATCAAAATCAAGATCCAACAATATGCTGCATATAAGAAACACATTTAATTCAAAAAGAAATTCACAGACTGAAGTCAAAGGATGGAAAACAATATTACATGCAACAGGAACCTGAAAAGAGCAGGAGTAAGCTATTCTACTTGCAGACAAAGTGGATTTAAGCCAACATTGATTAAGAGAGACAAAGAAGGTCATTACATCCTTAAAAGGAACAATCTAAGAGGAAGAAATAACAATAATAAATATATATGCACCAAAGAACAGTGTACCCAAGTATATAAAACAAATACTAATGTATATGAAAAATTGTACAAGCACTAATATAGTTGTAATGGGGACCTCTCACTATCCCACTGTCACAAATGGACAGATCAACTAGACAAAAAAAAAATCAACAATAAAATACTGGAATTGAGCCAAAGTTTTGAGCAAAAGGACTTACTAGATGTCCACAGAGCATTCCATCCCACATCAGAATACACATTCTTCTCAGCTACACACAGGACTTTCTCCAAAACAGACCACATATTAACTAGAAAACATGTTTAAATAAATGCAAAGAAACTGACATTATCCCATACATAATATCAGACCATAATGCAATGAAATTGGGACTCAATGGCCAAAGAAACCACAAAACCTACATGAATACATGGAAATTAAATAACAACCTCTTGAACAACCAGTGAGTCACAGATGAAATTTTAAAAAGAAATCAGTTTCTACAATTAAATGATAATGATAATACAATATACCAGAATTTATGGGACACAATGAAAGCAGTCCTACAAGGTAAATTTATAGCAATAAATTCTCAATCAGAAAAACAGAGGGAGCTTAAAAAAACAACCTAATATTGAACCTCAAGCTTCTACAAAAAGGAAAGCAAGTCAAGCCCAAAGCTTCTATGAGGGAAGAAATTATAAAAATTAGAGCCAAAATTAATGCAATGATGACTTAAAAAAAAATACAAAGAATCAATGAATTGAAGAGTTGGTCTTTGAAAGATTAAATAAATAGATAAACCCTTAGCTAACCTTATTTAAAGAAAGGAAAGACTTAAATCTATGCAATTAGAAATGAAAAACGGGCCAGGCGTTGTGGCACTCACCTGTAATCCCAGCACTCAGGAGGCTGAGGCAGGAGGATCACTGTGAGTTCAAGACCAGCCTGGGCTACATAGTGAGTTCCAGGTCAGTCTCAACTACATAGTGAGACCCTGTCTCAAAAAACAAACAAACGAAAAAGAAATGAAAAACGTAAAATCACAACAGACTCTGCAGAAAGATCATCAATATCTACTTCAAGAACCTATATTCTAATAAGATGGAAAATACAAAAATGGGACAAACCAAAACTGAATCAAGAAGATATAAAACTTCTAAATAAACCAATATCAGCCAATGAAATTGAAGATGTAATTAAAAACCTACCAACAGGGCCAGGGATTTAGCTCAGAGGTTCCGTCACCTGCCTCCCAAGTGCAAGTTCAATCCCCGATACCAAAAAACAAACAAAAAAAAACACCTACCAATAAAGAAAAGCCCAGGCCCTGATGGATTCACTGCCGCATTCTACAAGAAATTTAAAGAAGACCTAATGGCATCACTTCTCAAACTCTTTAATGAAACTTAAAGG
Organism: Fukomys damarensis; assembly: GCF_012274545.1. Taxonomy (NCBI): domain Eukaryota; kingdom Metazoa; phylum Chordata; class Mammalia; order Rodentia; family Bathyergidae; genus Fukomys; species Fukomys damarensis. Next base: position 43,114,658 of record NW_022900949.1, on the reverse strand, counting down.
GAAGAAATACTCCCAAATTCATTTCTTAGAATAAGCATTACTCTGATACCAAAACCAGAGAAGGATCCAACTAAAAATGAGAAGATAGGAGGCCAATCTCTCTCATGAACATGGATGAAAAAATCTTCAATAAGGTCCTGGGCAAACAGAATGCAGCAAATCATCAAGACTGTACACCATGACTAAGTAGGATTCAGCCTACAGATGCAGGTGTAGTCCAAAATAGGCAAATTAATAAATGTAATACAACATATTAACAGAGCCAAGGACAAAAACCATATGATCAACTCAATAGATGTAGAAAAAGCATTTGACAAAGTCCAATACCCATTCATGATTAAAACCCTACAGAAATTTGGTATAGATGGTCTTTATCTCAATCTGATAAAAGTCATCTATAACAAACTAAGCCATCATATAAATGGACAAAATCTGAAAGCTTTCACTCTAAAATCAGGAACAAGACAAGGATGTCCTACTGTCACCATTCTTATTTAATATCATTCTGAAAACATTAGCCAGAGCAATTAGACAAGAAAAAAAAAAGTAAAAGGAATAAGGATAAGGAAGAAGTTAAATTATCATTATTTGCCTATGACATGATACTCTATATAGAAGACCCTCAAAACTCCACCAAAAACTTCTATATTTAATAACCAAATTAAATAGTATAGCTGGATACAAAGTCAATATTCAAAATTCAATAACATTCCTGTACACAAATAGCAAACTGAAATAGAAATTAGTGAAAATTGACCTTTCATAATAGCATCTAAAAAAATTAAATACTTAGGAATCAATATAACATAGGAAGTAATGGCATCCAAAAAATTTAAATACTTAGGAATCAATATAATAACATAGGAAGTAAAAGACCTCTACAATGAAAACTACAGTACTGTGAAAAAGGAGAGCAAAGAAAAGAATCAACAAAGTGTAGGACCCCAGAAGCCAGTCAGTGTGTCCTCTGTAGCTGACACAGAGGTGTTCAATAATTATCTACTGAATGTGGAACATATAGAAACAAAAATGTTTAATTTTTTAAAATAAAGAGTAAAAGACAAAAATCTCTGAGCCCCCAATTAAGCGCTGTGCATTTTATGTGAGAATAAATGAAATAACCTCACAACACCCTATAAAGTAGGATTATCAACATCCTCACCACATCTCATGATGAGAAAACAAGCTTATGAATTATCTGAAATAAATGTCACGTATCAGAGGTAAGCTTAAAAGCCTAGTCTTGGGCCAGGGATCTAGCTCAATGGCACGGTGTGTGCCTCGCAAGTGCAAGGTCCTGAGTTCAACCTCCAGTACCACAAAACAAAACAAAACCAAGTCTTCTCTGTTTAAGAAATACTGTTAAATTTTATCAGGGCCAAAATAGAATCACAGTTGTATTTCTTTTCTTACTGCTGAGACAAAATACCTTATACCCAAAATTAAAAGGGTAAAGGTTAATTTTAGCTCACAATTTGTTGAGGTTTTAGTCCATAACTGGCTGGCTCCAAGGCAGGGTGGCACATGGCAGAGGGACAACAGTTCATGGCAGATTGAAGGTAGCAAAGCAACAAGGGAGAAGACAAGCCTCTTTCTGTCCCTTATATTGTATCCAGGCTACCAGGATTAGGTGGTGACAAGTCAATCAGTATACTGATTTAGTGATCACACAACCCTGATCCCAAGCATCACGCACTCTAGATTCAGACACTTCTGAAAAAGCCCCATCTAAGACTAATGAGGCTTTGGAGGGGCATCTAGATCCAAACTATAACAATAGTTATGTTTTTAAAATAAAATGTTCTGGACTGGGGATTCAGCTCAGAGGTGCCACTGCCTGTCTCGCAAATGCAAGGTCCTAAATTCAACCCCCAGTACCAAAATAAATAAATAAAAATAGGGCAGGGAATTTAGCTCAGTAGTTCCACCTCCCGCTTCACAAGTGCAAGGACCCAAGTTTGATCCCCAGTACCAAAAATAAATAAATAAATAAATAATAAAGGGCCAGGGATTTAGCTCAGCGGTGCAAAAAAACAAAAACAAAAATAAAAATAAAAGTAAAATGTTCCCATTATTTAAAAACACTCAGTGACAGTGTCTAGGATTTAGCTTTAAAAATGCCAAAAAGTAAGGAGTACAATATAAGAAAATTGAGGAAGTATTGATAATCACTAAAACTGAGTGATGAGTACATGAGTGTGGCAGCTGGCTTTTTATGACTGTGTCCAAATACCTGAGAAAAACAACCTAAAAGATAAGTTTATTTTGTTTCATGGTTTCAGAGGTTCTAGTCCATGATTCTCTAGCACCATGGCAGAAACAGAACAGAATAGCATGGCAGAGGAAAGCTGCTCACTTCATGGCAGCTAGGAAGCAGAAAGGGAAAGAGCCAGAGAGGACAAGGGGCTAGGGACACAAAATACACTTCTAGGTTAGCCCTGAGTTACCCACTTCCTCCAATGAGGCCCCATCTCCTAACAGCACATTCAGCTATGAAGTCATCAGCAGATTAACCCATTAATGGAGTTACTGTACCATAATCTAATCAACCTTCCAAAAGTCTCACCTCTGAACACATGAGCCTCCTGGGGAACATTTTTTATGTAAACTATAACAATAAGAGTTCATTATACTCTACTACTATATATGTATATTAAATTTTCTATAACAAAAAGTCCACCTAGTCAGGCTTGGTAGGTCTTGCCTGTATCCCAGAACTCTGGATCCTGGGCAATTTAGGGGAGATTCTGTGACATAATGAAAATCAGGGCTAGAGATGTAGCTCATTTGTGAGGTCCTAAGTTCAATTCCCAGCGCTTAGGAAAAAAAAAAAGGCTACTCATGTGCAGCTCTTCTCTGAAGAAAAATGGTGGTGAGGGGGAGACTTCATTAGAACAAGGAGAATAAATATTAAGTAAAAAGTCTTTCACCAGGCGTGGTGGCACATGCCTATAATCCCAGCACTCTGGAGGCCGAGACAGGAGAACCACTGTGAACCCAAGCCCAGCCTGGGCATTTAGCCAGTTAGTGAGATTCTGTCTCAAAATTTTAAAAAGGACTAGGGATATAACCCAGTGCAAAGGCCCTGAGTTCAATCTCTAGCACAGAAAAAGAAAGAAAGCGAAAGAGAGAAATTCCACTTGTACAAACATATCTGTGAAGTATACAAAGTACAGAAGATAGTATGCAAAAAAAGTACACAGAAATATATATACAAGGATGCTTGGAACTACAAAGAAATGGAAGTCAAGTGTGGTAGATCAGGACTACAATCCAAATGCTCTGAAGCAGGAGGATCACAAGTTCAAGTCCAGTCTAGGCAACTTAGCAAGACCTGTCTCAAAATAAAAATTTTAAAAGGGTTGGGGATATTGCTCAAAAGCCCTAGTTCAAAAGCCCTAGGTTCAACCCCTAATACCACACACACACACACACACACACACACACACACACACACACACACAAATATGTGTATCTACCACTACTGAACTAGAAACACTGACATACACAATGTAATATGTGAGCATTAAAAGATACCATACATACTTATGACCTAAACAAGGAAAACTGTTTTTTAAAAAAGCTCAAATGAAAAAAAAGAAGAGCAAGTTATAGAAAAGGCAATGTATCATGATCTCATTTCCACAAAAAATTATTTTATCTTACACAAACATCTGTTGACAAGCACAATGGGAAAAAAAATCTGGAGAAATATAGGTCAAATTCTTAATGATGGTTAACATTGAGATGCAGGTTTATGGGTTCCTTTCCCTAATTTAAAAGGTTAGAATTTTACTGTGCTCACACATTACTGAACTTGTGTAACAAATGGAAAAAAACCAAGGACTTCCAAAAGCAAGAGATTGACTGATGAAACGTAGGGTGATATGCCAGGCGTAGTGGTGCACACCTCTAAACCTAGTTCTCAGGAGGCTGAGACAGGAGGATCACCATGAGTTTAAGGCCTGCCTGGGCTACACAGTGAGTCATCCAAGACCAGTCTGGACTACAGTACAGTGAGACCTTGTTTCAAAATACAAGAAAGAGAGGTGGGGCGGCGGGGAGAAGAAGAGGAGGAGGAGGCGGAAGAGGAAGAGAAAAGGAAAGTACAGTGATAGAAAGGATGAGACAATATTAAAGAGCACAAGACCTAAAGAGATGTCATAGGTGATGGGCCTGAGAAAAGGACAAGTTTTGGGAACAAGAAAGCAGATACAATGGGAAATGTGGCACTTTGGAGACAGGATACAAGAACCTTGAAGGTCAGGGAGAGCTTAACTCTAGCGGGACAGTGGGAACTGCCTGTGACCAGGACAACACATTTTCCTGAACTGCACCCACCTCAAAACACAAAGAAAAAAAAAAAACTACTAAGCACAGGTGGAAGCATTGAAAGCCATCAGGAAAGAGAATTCAGGATAGCAACTGGTACAGCAGACAGAGCACAAAATCAAAGAAGAAAGGGTTCTAAGACCTGGGAAAAGTAGCACTGAAGCCATGGACTATGGTCAACTAGCATCCAGGCTACAATGAAACAGGCAAAACATGGGAGATAAAGAGGGAGAGATGAAGGGTGGGCAACAGTGGGACTAGAAGACACAAACAATGAAAATGAGAGTGTAATTTCAAGCCAGAATCCCGCCCAAAGGATTCTTTCCCAAATTTCCACATTTCTTCCAAGTTCTACACAACATCATATTAGGAGGAAGACTTTTACTCATGTCACGGGGTTCAATTGCAAATCCTTCCCCACCTGGCTCTGGGTTTTCCTCTTAATCACTAAGTGATTCATGAGGAGGGTGGGGCTCCCCTAGGCTCCTCCGCGTCTAGCTCTTCTAGGCACTGGGCTGCTGGTAAGCCAGTACACTGCTGCATGTGTGGTATCTCCTTTTGCACATATCCTTTAGTGGTATGAAGTCTGGAGTTAGAAACCCTTCCAATATTCTATGAGGGCATGAAAGGGCAATAAATGTAGAATCAGAAAACTAGTATGATGCTGGGCATCGTGGCACATGCCTGTAATTCCAGTACACAGGAGGCTGAGACTGGAGGATTGCCACAGGTTTGAGGCCAGCCTGAGATACATAGCAATACTATGTCTCAAAAAAATGGAAAAAAAAGCAAACTAGCATGGCAACTCTGGCTTATATCTTACTATCTTTGCACACTTTTGAGCAAGCCACTCTTCAGGTTTGCTTCTTTGTCTATAAAATGGGGACATCTGCCTCACAGGGTTGCTGAAGTAATGTTTTTATAAATAAATGTTTTTATAATGTACTTTTATAAAGTATAGTATCACACAATACAAAGTAAACTTACAGTTATGTCAGTAATTTTTCATTTCTTTAGCAATGCTGCTGTAAAACTTTGAGTGCTAGCATCTTCAGTATGCCTATGCAGTGAAAATTCCATGTTTTTATTGCTTCCAACCTATATTATAATAGCTTCTCAACATCTCAACACTGCTCACAAAACTTCTTTAACAGTTGCTGCTAAATTTAAAGTGCCTTATGCTTTTGCCTCAATTTTCCTTTTATCTCATATCAATTTTTAATCTTTAACCTAACAAAAGCTAGTTTCCTTTTAGGAAATCTATGTTCATTGCTGGCATAAAAGAATAACTGTATTATATTGCCTTCTATAAGCTACCTAACATCATCTTCAGTTTGATTTCTATGTGGTCTGATCAGTCATGAAAATTAGGGTAATTTAGACAGTATTTTCTTAAGTTATTTTACTACTAAGAACTAAGAGAGTGACTGGATGAATTACTATAATTCTATACCTTCTAATAAATAACCCAGAATATCCAGCATCCTGACAGAGAATAATATATCAGTTTCAGTATTAGTACAGCTGAGCAGAGAACTGGTACAAATGTTTTCGTAGTCACTGAATTCAAATTTCTAAATAATGTTTGAACAATTTTATTTCCTGAATATGGTAACAATAAGCTCAGCCAGGTCTCCAAAAAGCCAGAAAAAGTCACAATGTCCTAGTGTTAAATTCATTTCCCAGCTGGGTGTGGTCTCAGATACCTGGAATCCCAAGCATTCTGGGAAACTGAGGCAAGAGGCTCACAAGTTTGAGCCCAGCCTAGATAAATTTTTTTTCCTCATTGAGTTTATTGGTACTTTTTAAGTATACAGTACAGTTACACTTATCACTCAGATCTTGTACCTTTAATGACAGATATTACTTCTCATTTTACCCCATACCCCTGCCTTCCCTTCACGCCTCCCACCCTTCCCTATGTACAGTGACTTTGTTTCCATTTTTTCATTTTCTCATATTTTTTCTTTTCCCTTAGGCAAAAGGAAATAAGGGAAAAGATAAATTATTGATTTAGTGAGACCCTGTCTCAAAAAATAAATAAGGAATAGGGATGTAGCTCAGTGCAAAGGCCCCTAGGTTCAAGCCCCTAAAACCCATCCAACCCAAAAAGTCATTTCCTGGGCTGGGGATTTAGCTCGGTGGTTCTGGCTCCTGCTTCACAAGCATAAGGACCTGAGTTCGATCCCCTGTATCAAAAAAAAAAAAAAAAATCATTTCATTCCCAGGCAGGTGGAGAAACCTGTTACCTAAAGTCACTTTTCATTTCTTCATACATAAGGATAAAGTGCTTAGGGCAATAAATGGCCAATCTAGGGCCGGGGGTTTAACTCAGTGGTACTATCACCTGCCTCACAAGCACAAGATCCCAAGTTTGATCTCTAGCATCCCCCCAAAAAAATAAGCCAATCTAGATAATACCAATGAAGAACTACCACATTCTCTCCCAAAGGAAACTTTTTGTTGCTGTTGTTCAGGCTAACCTTGAACTCAAAATGCAGAACAGACTGGCCTTGAACTCATGGAGATTCTCCTACCTCAAGCCTCTCAAAAGCTAGGATTACAGATGTGCAGTACTACTTCCAGCATCCCAAAAGAAACTTTTGCAAGATAAAAGAGAAAAAGTAACAGCCCCCAGTTTCAAAACCATGTACATATGAAATAAGCAATACATTTTCACAGAAAGACATTGTTGCCTTTAGCATCCTGGGAATACAAAGGCAGAGACACTGTTTCAGCATGGATCAGATGCAGCCAAAAGTCAGAAATCATATGAAATGACTTCCTATCCTTTCATAAGCAGAAGGCATTTATTTTTTTCATTCACAAAGCTTTAGACAAGTAAAATGTAAAAGTAAACAAGACAAGACCCTCAAGTAGGTCATAATCTAGGCAAGGAAACCACAAACATACCAAAATTTAACAGTACAGTGTAATCATATAAAAGATGATCACAACTGGACATGGTGGCATACACCTGTAATCCCAGCATCCAGAAGGCTGAGGCAGGAGGACTTCTAGGAGTTTAAGGCCAGTATTGTTGACTATTCAGTGAGTTCAAAGCCAGCCTGGAATACATAGTGAGACTCTGTATTTAAAAAAAGAGACATAAAAAGAGGAGAAAGAAGCTTGTACAAAATGCAATGTCATACAAAGGAGAGGCATTCATGGAAACAGGGAAGACTTTTACTAAGAGAAGGTAGTCCCTGAACTCGTCATTCTAGTCTTAAAGTCAGATACATACTAGAATGAGAAAGAAAACTAGTACAAGGTACTGGCATGCTAGCACCTTCCAGGAATTCGTTATAACTTAGCCTCTAGTGCCAGAGGATTTATGGCAGAAGAGAAACTGTAAGATACAGGAGGGACCAATTCATAAAGGTCCTTGTGAGATATTGAAGCAGAAACATGGCAAGGCTAGAGTGGTATTTTGAGGCCAAAGGAATATTATTTACTCTTAATGGGAATTAAAGACCACAACAAATGGAGCAGGGGAAATGACTAGGGGAAAATGCTAAGAGATTTAGGGGCCAGTTACTTCAAATCACTTTTGGTTTCTACTTAATTGTTTAAAATATTAATGGGAATTATTTTTTTCTCTCACAAGGAAAAAATAAAACCAAACAATTCTATAACAAAACCTGCGAACCTTCTGTTTATCAAAAATATGTCTGTGGGTTTGATCCCCAGCAATGAGAAAGAAAGAAAGAAAGAGAGAGAGAAAGAAAATCAATCTGAACAGAGTGCTAGATTCTATCAAAGTAGCCCCAATTAGAGAAAGACAACAAATTTCTCCAGCATTTGGAGATTTACAGCCTTCCAGGCCAAAACACCAAAGCCAGTCCTCTAATGTCACTGAAAAAAATAAAACAAACAAACAAACAAAAAAAACCAAAAACCTAGAGAAATATCCTGATCAGAGGCAGAGATCATAATACTGCCTGCCACAATCTATCATGGGTTTGTCCACTGTTACCAAATAAGAATATACCTGTCATTTCCTGGCTTCTCCACAGAAATTGCCAGGAAAAAATCCACCAGAACCAAGAATGACCTTGGACTTAATAGCGTGGACTCTTGCTAACTAGTACTAGCTAAAGACTACCTCAACAATTCCTTTACGAGTCCCAGGAGATGCACATTATATAGCCATCTTCCTCATCAGACAAGGTAACAGCCTCCTTCATACACAGAACCTAGCTACATTCCTATTACGAATTTTTTACAACAGTGGCCCCTGCATAATACACAGTACCTTCTACTAACAACCAGCACTGACCAATCACAAAGCACTAGGCCCCCTTCTTCAATCCTCACTTAAATCTACAAAGAAGGCCAGGCATGGTGCTACATGACTGTAATCCCTGCAGCTCGGGAGACTGCAGCAAGAGGATTCCAAGTTCAAACTCAGCCTGAGCAACTTAGCCAGACCCTGTTTCAAAATAAAAAACAAAAGGACTGAAGATGTACCTTAACACAAAGACACTAAATTCAATCCCCAGTATCATTTAAAAAAAAAAAAAAAAGTCCTATTAGTGCCATTTTACAGATGAAAAACAAAACCACAGCTCAGAGAGGTTAAGCACTTACCCAGGCTCAAAATGTGAAGGAGAAACAAAGACGGAATGATTTTAAACTTCAAGGACCATGTTCTTCCCATTATATCAGATAATTCTCAGAATTTTTCAAAAGAACTAAAATCTCTAAGCCTTCTCTTCAAGAATTTCCAAGTTGATCCATTTGACTAAGAAGTAGCCAAAACATTTAAGCACAATGGTATCTCAGTTCATGAAAGTGATTCTTTCCACAATTTTGGTCACAAAGCAAGATGGACAAGAACCAAATCAAATTCAATGGTTGCTGTCAATGTTGACCTTATAGGGAAATTTGATTTGATTATCCAGTTCTGTCTTCAACCAGATTCATGGAAAGAAATTGGTCCATGAATTGAAGCATAGCTCTTTCCTCAATGAAGGCAATTCTCTCCATAATTCTGGTTGCAATCAATTTGTAAGCAGAGTACATATATGTGAACCAAGGTACCACTGTAATCATGTTGTTTTCAAAGAAACATATGAATCAGCTTTTAGTTTCTTTGACCAAGTGAATGCAGCATTCCAAATAAAAAATGAGAGCTATTTCAAAGAATTTACTTACGATCTAAGTGCCTTGATTTTAAAGGTCTTCATTTACTTTGGATCATGATATAGATAGATAGATGATAGATAGATATAAAAGAAAAGTATAAAGAATAATTTCATTTTACTAGATTAGAATGATGGCTAACAGCTAAAGGAAAAAACATTCAGGTTAACAATATATTTTATGCAGTGAAAATTAAGAGGCAAGCAACTTCAAACAGACCCCGGCTTACCTCAGTCTTATTCCTGATGTTCCACAGGAGAGCACGCCAAGCAGTGAGCAGATACTCCCAGCCTACATACAGTGAACCAGATATAAGGTGTAAGTAATGCCTTCATGCTCCCAAAACCACAGTGGAAAGGAGAATATCATGGCTTCCTGAGGAACCTGAACAGATGTACGGTACTTGTAAATCACTGATCATTAAGGCACACACCAAAACAAACTGATTTACCCTGTGGTTTTTCTACAGAAGTACTTAAATTTAACAGGTATACTTAAATAAAATAATGCAAAAACAATCCCATACCCATGTAAACATATAGCTATAGCTAAGTTTTTGTTTCCTTACAGTACTGGGAATTGAACCCAGGGCCTTTGCACTAGGTTTATATCCTTAGCCATTTTTTATTTTAAGACAGGGTCTCCCTAAATCACTAAGTTACCCAGACTGGACTGGGATTTGTAATCCTCCTGCCTCAGCCTCCCAAAGAGCTGGGATTATAGGCATGCACCACTATCCCCTATTTATAACTGTTTTTTTGCATGGAAATTTGAAGTTATCAATTGCCGTTATACAAAGTCAATACAAAATACTCTATTCAAGAGTTTGCTGACTAAAAGCTTGATACACCTTCATAACTTCTTTCAGTCACAGATGTGTAGCCACCTCCAAACAGGAACTACAACAATCAAAATGTCAGAAGAAACTGGGCACGGTGGCACACACTTATAATCCCAACACGAAAGTTGAAGCAGGAGAATCACGAGTTTGAGTCCAGCTTGGACTAAATAGCAAGTTCAAGGCCTGCCTGCACTACAGAGCAAGACTCATTTTTAAAAAAATCAAAAATACTAGCACCAATGTACAGGCGCCTAACATAGTGCCTAGCATAATGTGTAACAGGTATGAGTTTACGAAAGATGACTTAAGATAGAAAAATCTTAAAAAGATAAAGAAAGCTTTTGAAGGGAAATAATTTTTTAAAGCTTAAGAATAAATCCCTAGAATAATTAGAACTATCAGTACAGGTACAAATAGACTTACCTCACATCTCGCATGAAAACTTATACCATATACTAATTAGGCAGTACTTCCTAAATAGACTCTAAGTAAATTCAGAAGGTGAAATGATTCTGAGGCTGTTTGTCTTCATGTAGGTCTCTTTTTCAAATATCTACAGACAACACAGCAAATTTTGCCTGAATAATTGAGTCAGAGTTCTGGCCCACAGCTGCAGGCCAGAGGTGGAGATTGCACACTGCCTTTCAATGATACAGATTGTCACAGGGCAACAGTGTACAGACCAAATTCACTGAAGGCAGTAACACTTCTAGTGAAGTTGTTTTATGACAGTCAGCAGGGTGCTGAAATGACAGTTGTTAAGATTTAGCAAATTCAATGCTAATCATCTCATGGCACAAGAAAAAACAAAGTTTCATATATTTAAAGATACAAAGTGCTTTTAACAACATAGTAAACTATTAGGAGTTTCACATCCCTCTCTAGAGTCACATACACTGAACAATGGCATACAAATCAGTAAAAATAGGCTTTTATATTAGACGCATCATGATATCTACTTGTCTATCATCACAAATAATAGCCACAATATTAAAAAGTATGGGTCACAACTTTAAAACAAAGTAAGAAAGATTCAAAACAGATGAAAGCTTTGGATCCAAATAACCCAAAGAAATCTCTATTTAAAATACTGTCATTTAACAGCCGTCACTCTAAGAATAGGAAGGAAAGATTCACACTGTCCTCTACTGAGGAACAAAATCATCAAGCCCCTCAATTCCCCTTGCAATCTTATTCACCTCAACGTCCAGTCACTAATGTATGTAGTCAGCCACATCTGCTAGCAAAAGACAGAAATTCTAACCGATCTGAGTCACCCACTCCCCTACAGTAAGAGGTCATTCTCTATCAGGAAGACCACTCTGCAAAATTTCCTTGTTCATCTCCCAGGCTACCACCACCATGACCCACATAAAGCTGACTCTCCAGTCTTAGCAGCCTACCAACCCTCCCCTGCAATCCTCAAATCACAATTTCCACCAATCTCACCCTAATCCAAAGCAGCGAACACTATTCACTGATCTCCACTCACTCCTGGGACAAGTTTCCTGCCTTAGAACCACTCTTCGCCTGGGTGCACTTGGGCTGAGGAAGATTTAGCTCTTTGCTCACTCTCTGGTGCCTAGCTGAGCTCCTTCCTTCACTGGTTACCTCGGAGAAGTTAAACTCTCCGTGTTAACCAGCCTGACCCCAGTTTGCCAAACTTCCAGACCTTAGGGAGTGGATAAGGAGGAGACACGTCTCTGTATGCCTTAGAGTCGAAGCACACAGAGGCCCCTAAAATTCCAAACACAATCTTCTCTCATACACCCCGCCATGGTTAGCCTTCTGGGCGCTAGTATCAGGAGTCAAGAGTACACAATCACCAAGTCTCAGTGCCTCTGTAACTCCCTTTCCGGACTACAAATTTCCCCAAATATCAAGCCACCACCGGGGGCCCGAAACGAAGCCAAGACGCTCCTCCAAGCCTCTGGCTACTGGAGTTTCCCAGGTCTAAACCAGTGCCCTCACGGTCCAGGCCGCCAGGAAAGCCTCGCTGCCCCAGGCCGCTGCACGCCAGAGGCCCGGGCTGCGTCCCCACTCTGCCCCCATTGTTGCGGGTCCCAGCGGCCCGAGAGGGAGCAGGAGGCAGGCACCGGCTCTCACCTCCAGTGCCGCGGATCCGGGCCCAGCCAGATCCTGCAGGGTCAAGGGACCTAGCGTTTCTCCGCGCCCGCTTGGACAGAGTCTGCGACGGCGGGGGCGGGGGCAGAAGCTGGGGCGGGAAGTAGCCAGCCAGGCCCGGTCGCCGCGGGCTGGCTCTGGCCGAGCGTCGGTCTTCTCCAGCGGCGGCGCTCGCAGCCTCCGCTCGCGGTCCGCACTAGAAAGCGTCCCCTTCCCGGTCCGCACGCTCGGTCACCCTGACGGGAACACGCGCTACCGACAGGAATGTTCCGCTGTGAACGCACTAAAGGAGGATCTTCCCTGGTACGGGCTGTACTGGGAATCTTCCCTGGATAGAGGCGTTTATCTGCTACCGACGACCTTTTAGGAGTGCATGCTGTACGGAAATCCCACTGGGAATCTGCCTCAGAATAGTTCCGGGGGAGATCCAACGGAAAGGGCGCACGACCTCTAGCAAGTGAGCCAAACAACACTGATCACCTTACTGCCTCAATTCCTCCTTCCTCAGGTGGAGATAACCTCAAACTCTTCCAACAGAAATTGTTCTCGGCCCTCTAGAGCGCTGAAATTGATACAACCCGTGTTATTCTCTTCCTTTTCTTCTTCCCTCTCATCTGCCATGCAGTTTCCTGCTGAAGCTATCTTCAGAACTACCTGGCAAAGAACCAGAGATCATCATTTGAGGGTTCCTTCAGATACAAATCATGAATCCTCACAATGCAGCTCTGCTAGCAGTTCTAAGCTTTTGCCACTAATGACCCTCAGTCCTCTGGGCCCTGATGTTTCCCAACAACCACCACTGATCTCTGGAGCTCTTCAGGACTAGTAACTCCTATTGTTGTAGGGTTGTAGGGTTTTTGTTGGTTTTTCGGGGGAGGGGAGTTGTTTTGTTTTGTTTGCGAATACTCTTTCCCACTGTCCAGGGAGAATCCTGAGTGAATTTACAGGACTTCTGGAACCCATACTACCGGACAAATCACAAACACTAGAACTAGGATTTGAACAGTACCTATACTGCAACAGTACACAAAAGAGAACTTACCTACACCAACCCTTGGAGGCTTAGAGTTGTTTATATAGCCACAGTAGGCCTGTGTTTGGTCTGTATTGGAGCCTGCTGATTGGTCCAAACTGATCTAACAGCAAGTTTTCTGCTCCAAGCTCACTGATTGGTCAATATTCAATTCTACTGCTTAATTTAAATCTGAGCCTGCTGCAGTCCGGGCAGTCATCTTGTAGAGTATGGCCACAGCTATCATGAAAGCAGTTAGGCATAAGAGCAGGTGACTCTTCTTAATGGCCAAAGCATGCCTCAAAACTTATTAACTTCTCTCAGCAGCTTGAGGTCGGATCAGCACTCTGATCCCTCTCTGTCAAAGTCTTGCATTTTCCTGGCTTGGCCTCTGGACAGGAGTTCTGGGAGTGATACATAAAACAGATTTGGCTTTAAGAGTTGAAACGAGTTCAGATAAGAAGTGCAAGTATGACCAAAGGGAGGAGAAAAAGACATAAAAGTTGGTCAGAGAATCAAGAAAGAAGTCCTGTTTTTTTATCCCCTTCCACAAATGAAGATTCAAGGCACAATCATCAGAGACATCTACACTTAACCTTTCTCCTCTAGCACTGAGATTTGAGCAACAAGAGCCAGTGCTGGCTCCCCTGGTGATGGAAAGCCCCCTTCCATTCTCTCCTCACAGGATGCCATTACCCTTCTGTAATATCACTACCTTGTCTTTCTGAGCATCCCTGACTACTTAGCTGTTATCACCTAAAGTTTCCTCCAAATTTACCTGTAGGAAAATAATTTTTTTGGAGGAACCCCCCCAAAAGGATGTACACATATAACTACTTATCAGTGGAGCCACCTTCATACCTTCTTGCTGGATTAGGCAAGTTTCACCAGTGGTGTGTTTATTAATCAGAAATTAGAACTAGACCTTCCAGGCATGGTGGCACACACCTGTTATCCCAGAACATAGGAGGCTGAGGCAGAAGGATTGTTGCAAATTCGAGGCCATCCTGGGATACATAGTGAGTTTAAGACCAGCCTGAACTACATAGTGAGACCCTGTCTCAAAAAAACAAAACAAAACAAAATTATCCAGGTTAGACATGAACTCTTGATCTTGCTCCCGAGTAGCTCAGATTACAGGCATGCACCACAAGGCCCAACCAGGGATTTTTTTTAACTTTCTGACCATATACTTATTACCCCAATTATAATCTCCTAGGAAGCTTGTTTTTTAAAAAAAAATCACGCCAGCATCTAATGAAAGCTCGGCATAATTCCTGCACCATAAAATTCCCCTGAGCAACTTATGTAGTGGGCACTGACATTGTACTAAACATTGTGTTGGATGCTGATAATAAGACTCATTAGGGGACCTGGGAATGGTAGAAATGTACTCAGAATGTGAGAGGCCATGGGTTCAATCCACAGCACCACAATAAAAAGAACACTCTGGGCATGACTGTAAGCATTTTTACGGTATTAATCCATTTAATCCTCATAGCAACATTGTGAGATATGTACCATATCCCACTTCAAAGAAGGAAAAACTGAGTCTGAGCAGGAATAAGGGGAGTGGGGTTTGAATGTATATCATCTGAGGTCCAGAACCCATGCTTGTAATCATGCACTAAAATGAATGAAAAGTAAGCTCAAAGTTTAGCTTCAAGAAGTCTGATCTGCAAACTGTAACTAAGAAAAATCTCTCCCACATAGGTGCTCATTTAGCAGACACTTGTTGTTCCCTAATCGCATTTTTTACATATTATTACCCAATTATATTTCAGATGTTGATCTGCAACACTGAACTAGAGATAAGTATCTGCCCTTGAGCAGCTTAACTTCTAAATAGGGAAGACAGACATTACAATAATTTCAAATTCTAATAAATGCTGAAAAGAATATAAAACAGAGATCTATATGGGTAAAAGGTTGTTGGGAGAGGGAAGACACTGAGTAAAACCATCCTCATAAGGTGACCCTATGAACTGAAATCTGAATGCCAAGAATGATACCACTATGTGAAGGATCAGAGAAAAATCTCTAGATGGAGGGACTAGAGCCCAGGGGCAATGTTGGATGCAGGAAACACCCCTCCATGACCATCCCAGAGCATGAAGAAGTAGCCCCTGGATCTGCATCCAGATTCTGTGGTCTTGGGGGAAATCACCATGAGGGCCAGGGAGAAATGTGAAGAGGCTGCTGACCAATTGTCCCAGGAAAGCAACACAGATACTGCTACTGGTGAATGACCATGCACATTTAACAAGTCAAATGTCAGATGGCATGGAACGCGGAGCTTGGAAACTTCTACCGAATGTGATTCCAGGGATGAGTGTGGCTCTGTGGTAGAGTGCTTGCCTAGCGTGTGTGAGGCCCTGGGTTCCACTGAGAGGGAGAAAGAATTGAATTCCATTCATTTTCATCAGCTTACTTTCTGAGGGTCTTCTTACAGATTAGTAGACTGAGTGATTGGGATTTACCAGGAATAGTACATCCCTACCTTCTCAGTCAAACTCTCAAGTCCAGCTAGGACTCTTGTCTTTCTTACAACTCTTCCTTTTTTCATGTTGTTCTGCTATCCAAAACTTCCTCATAAATCTTCTTCCATCATGCTCTATACACCTGCCTTGTGCCAGAGAGCCCTCTATCTCCATTTTCTTATGGCTTATGATTTGCTCCATCCTTGAAGAAATGACCTCACACAAGGTTATCGTTAACCAGGTAAGTTCTGCAAGGCATGCTCAAAGCTTCAAAGAATCCCCAACCCCCTCCCCTTTCCCATCTCCTCAGTTCTGCCTCAATGATGAGCCCAGTGTAAATTCATATTTGTTACAGTATTCACTGTACCTGTTTAGGGTGTTGAGGATACTGATAAGATGGTCTATTTCCCTGGACCTCACAATCTCATGAGGGAAAAAGATAATAAACAGATAAAGAAAATATCATATAGTATTAAATGTTCTGGAGAAAGTGGTGTGGGGGTGACTTGGCAGCTACTTCATCCATACACACACACACACACACACACACACACACATGATATACATGCATTTAGGGGACAGAGTCTTGCTATGCTGACCCTCAGAATGGCCTTCAACTCATGATCCTCCTACCTCAGCCTCCTAATAGCTAGAACTACAGTTATGCACCACCATGCCCAGCCCTAGGCAGCTACTTTAAATGGGCAATACAACTGCCTCAGCCCTCAGAGTAGCTGGGATTACAGATATGTGCTATCATACCCAGTTTAAAAAGGGAATCTGGGTGTGGTGGTGTACACCTATGGCAATGCTGCTGCCTCACAGCCTCCTGAGAGTGCTAGCATTATAGGTATGCACCGCTATGCCCCACTTGAAAGCTTTCTTTTTAAGAGCAAAAATAAAACAAGGGTGTCTATTTTCACCTGCTTTTCCCACCCACCCCTTACCACCAATAGCTGGAATGGAACTCAGGAGCTTAGTTAAATCTCACCCAATTGCTCTCACTAGGAATTGCAGTTCAATGTTAAAAAGCACTGAGCTACATGGAGGGATATATGTCTGAAATTCCAACTATTTGGAAGGCTGAGTCAGGAAGATCACACACTCAAGGCCAGCCTGGGCTACTTAGTGAAGCCCTGTCTCAAAATAAATAAAAATAAACTTAGGCATAAGAGTACACATTGTAATTCCAGCACTGTGGGAAGCTGAATCAAAAGTCTGAGTCCATCCTGGAAAATTTAGCAACTTAATGAGACCTCGTCTGAAAAGAAAAAGGGCTGAGGATGTAACTCAGTGCAAAGGCCCTGGGGTTTGTCCCCAGTACATATAAATAAAGAAATGTTTAAAGGGCTGGGACTGTAGTTTAGTGGTTGAGTATCCCTAGGTTCAATTCTCAATGCTTCGAAATTAAATAAATAAATAAGTAAACAAACAACAAGAAGACAAAATACTTGTATACTTAAAACTGTTAAACACTGGTAAAACAAAAGACAAATAAAAAGACAAACTATGTTCATGGATTGCAAGCTTTAATATTGTTAAGATGTCAATATTACCCCAAAAGTGGTCTTCAGATTCAAAGCCAACCTTATGAAATCCCAACAATGTTTTTGTAGAAATAGGACAATCCATCTGAAAATTCATGTGGAATCTTGGGGGACATCAAATAGAAGAATAAAGTTGTAATTCTCATACTTTGGGATTTCAAAACTTACTACAGAACCACAGTAATCAAAACAGTGTGGTACTGGCACAAAGACTACCACATAAACCAATAGAATTTCCATAAATCAGCCCTCACATTTATGGTCAGTGCTTCTTATTTGTTTGTTTGGAGAGTAGGGCTTACTGTGTACCCCAGCCTGGCCTTTTACATCAAGACCAAGGCCACCTGGGTGCTGGGATTGCAGGCATGCACTACTAAACTGGCTTTCAAATTATTTTCTTTTGGCACTACTGGGGGAAAAAAAACCCAGAACCTTCAAACAGAGCTACATCCCCCACCCATTTTCTAGTTTTTAATTTGAAACAGGATATGAATTTGTGATGCTCTTATTTTAGCCTTCTGGAGTTTTTGGATTCCAGGTGAATGCCACCATATCCGGATTCAAATGATTTTTGACAAGAGTCTAAAATAACTTACTAGGGAAAGGACAGCCTTTTGGTGCTGGAGAAACAGGAAATCCACATGCTAACTAATGTATTTGAACCATTACTTTATATCATATGCAAAAATTAACTCAAAATAGATCAAAGACCTAAATGTAAGAGCTAAAAGTGTAAAATTCAGAGAAAAACATAGAGTTAAAAGTTACATGACATTGCCAGGCATGGTGGCACACACCTGTAATCCCAGGACTTGGAAGGCTGAGGCAGGAGAATCGCTGTGAGTTTGAGACCAGCCTGGGCTGCATAGTTCCAGGGCAGTCCCAACTACATAATGAGACCCTGTCTCAAACAAAAAAACAAACAAAATACATGACATTATATTTGGCAATGATTTCTTTGACATGACAACAGAAGTACAGGCATCAAAAGAAAAAATTTTAAAACTTCTGTGTATATCAAAGGATTCTACTAACAGCGAAAAAGCACTTCACAGAATGGGAAAAATATTTGCAAAATATATATCAATATAAAGGACTGCTGCCATAGATTTAGCTCAGTGGTTCTACCATCTACCTCACAAGCACAAGGACTAGAGTTCAATCCCCAGTACAGTAATTAATAAATAAATGGGACTGCCATCTAGAATACATACTATTACAAAAATTAAAAATAAACATGATTCAAAAATGGACAAAAGGCCAAGCATGGTGGTTGATCCTTGCTATTCAAGGTTGAGGCATAAGGGTTGCAAACCCAACCTAAGCTTAGTGAGGTCCTATCCTGGAGAAGTAGTGTTAGAGCATAGAATGAGAGCTTGCACAGCATGTGCAAGGTTCTGGATTCAATTCCCAGTACCGGAGGTGGAGAAAAACACAAAGGACTTGAGTAAACATTCATTCAAAATGACCCATAATCAGCCGGGCGTGTTGGCACATGCCTGTAATCCCAGCACTCGGGAGGCTGAGGCAGGAGGATTGCTGGGAGTTCGAGACCAGCCTGGGCTACATAGTGAGACCCTGTCTCAAAAAACAACAAAAAAACCCACCCCGCAAAAAACCAAACAAACAAACAAAAACATAATCATATGAAGAGTTGTCCAACATCATTCATCAAAATTAAGGAAATGCAAATAAAAACCACAATGAGATATCACTTCTACTCACTAGAATAGCTTTACAATTTTTTTAAAAACAAAGAAACAGAAAATAAGCCAGACATGATGGCACACACCTGTAATCCCAACACCCTGAAGGCAGAGAGAGGAGGATTCCAAGGGCAATATAGTGACTTAGCAAGATCCTGTCTCAAAAACAAAAACTAAAAAAGCTGAGAATGCAGCCCTATGCAAAGGCCTTGGGTTCAGTCCCCAGTACAAAAAAAAAAAAAAAAAAGGAAAAATGAAAATGATTGTTAGTGAGGATGTGGGGAAATTGACACCCTGTGTATAAATGTTAATAAGTATGTAAAATGTTGTGAGCACTGTGAAAAAAAAGTGGGACAATTACCCAAAGAAAATTAACCATAAACTGAGCATAGTGGTTGTTATGGTGTAGAATGGACTGTCCCCCCAGAGTCTCATATATTCAGGGATTGTGCTTTGGAAGGTGATTAAATCACAGGGATGCTATACTCATCAGTGTATTAATTCACTGATGAGTTTACGACTGAATATGGTCTTATATTTTTTTTTTGCTTTGTTTTTTACAACTCTCAACCTTCCTGCCTCAGCCTCTTTCAGTGGGATCATGAGAGTATGGCACTGTACCCAGATTTTACTCAGCCTTTAAAAGTAAGGAAAAGCTTACATATATTATACATGGATCAATCTTGAGGACATGCCAAGTGAAATGACTCATATACATATGATAAATATTGTATGTCTCCACTTATCAGAGGTCTCTAGAATACTCAGTGTCATAGAAAATAGAGTGATATTAGTCAGCTTTCTTGTCACTGCAATGTAATACCCAACACCCACAACTTAGAGGAAGAGAGGTTTAGTTTGCTTACAGTTTCAGTCCATGAAATGCTGGCTCCAAGGCAGAAGCATCATGGCAGAAGGACATGGTAGAGCAAAGCTGCTTAGTTTATGGCAGCCTGTAAACAGAGCAAGAAAGAGTGCCAGAGAGAAAAGGGTAAGAGAGCATACATAGATCCCAAGGCCACATCTCCATGACCCACCCAGACACACCCAGAAGTGCATTCCACCAATTCCTAGGGCATATCCCCAAAACTAATGGAGTTGCAACTCCATCCTGTGACATGGGGGGGGAACATTTATTTATTTATTTATTTATACTGGGGTTTGAATCCAGGGCCTTCCCACTGAGATACACTCCCCAGCCCTTTTTTATTTTGAGACAAGGTCTTGCTAAGTCCCTAAATTGCTCAAATTGGGCTTAGATTTGTGATAATTCTGTCCCAGCCTCCCAGAGTGCTGGGATTACAGACATGAACCACTACACCCAGCTCAGATTGATTGACTGATTGATTGCTTTATGCAATACTGGAGATTGAACTCAGTGTCTTCACTCTGAGCTATATCATCAGCCCTATTTATTTATTTATTTATTTATTTATCGTACACAGTCTTGCTAAATTGTCCAGGAGGAACTTGAATTTGCAGTCCTCCTACCTCATCCTCCCTGAGTACAGGTGTGCACTACTGCGCCTGGCTTCAATTATTATTTAGCAGATACAGAGTCTCAGTTGGGAAGATGGGGAAATTCTTGAGATGATGGTAAGGATGTTTGTAAAATGATGTAAATGAAATGCCACTGAACTGTACGTTTCAAAGTGGCTAAAGTGGCAGGCATGGCAGCACATACTTCTAATTCCAGCGACTTGGAAATCTCAGGTAAGAGGATTACAAGTTAGAGGCCAAATCTGAGCAATTTAGTGAGAGTCTGTCCCAAAATAAAAAATAAAAAGCAGAGAGGATGTAGTTTATTGGTAAAGTGTTTCTGGGTTTGAGCCTCAGTACCACAAACATAATTTTTTAATGGCTAAAATGATAAAATTTTTCATACTGGGGATTGAATCCAGGGCCTTTGCACTAAACTAATCCCCATTTATGATTATGATTATGAATTTGTTTTTGGCTCTGGGGATTGAGTTCAGGACCTTACTCTTGCAAGGTGGGCATAGAGCCATTGGGCTAAATCCCTGGCTGGTTATGATTATTTTAAGATAGGGTCTCACTGAGTAGTTAAGTTGCCCCAGCTGGGCTTGAATTTGTGCTCTTCCTGCCTCAGCTTCTAAAATGGTAAATTTTGGGACCAGGGATTTAACTTAGTGGTTCCACCACTTGCCTCGCAATTGCAAGATCCTGAGTTCAATCCCTGGTACCTAAATAAATAAATAAATAAAATACAATGGTAAATGTTATGTTATGTATTTTATGCCACAATAAAAGAAAATGACAAACCAGACATTGGTACATGATTGTAGTTCTAGTATTCAATGGGCTGAAGCAGGAAGATAGCAAAAAATTTTTTTTTGTTTTTTGAGACAGGGTCTCACTATGTAGTTGAGTCTGACCTGGAACTCACTATGTAGCCCAGGCTGGTCTCGAACTCCCAGCGATCCTCCCACAGGCGTAAAGCCACTGGGCTCACATCTGCAATTCTAGCACTGGGAAAGTTGAGGCAGGAAGATCACAAGTTTGAGTCTACCCTGGACTCCTTAGCAAGACACTGTCTCAAAAAATCAAAAACAAACCAAAGAAACAAACAAAAAAGTGACAGAGAAATAGGCATGCTCCCACCCTGATGTGATTCCACAGAGATCCTATGTCATTCTGTTTAGACTTCCAGCCTCCAAAACTCTCAAGTGTTCGTAACTAGAAACTAAAGCTTCTAGCTAAAGCCAGTGAGGAACCTGAGACCTGTGACAAACAGCCTGCCAACAACTATGTGAGCAGAACTGGAAGGTCCTGTTGGGCCTAAAGATGACTGTTGCCCTTGCAATGTTATAAGTGACTCTGTGCCAAAAGCATGTCAGCAAAACTGTCCATATTCATATTCCTCAAACACTATGTGAGAAAATAAATACTGCTTTAAGCTACTTCTAAAGAAAGCATTATAAAGCCTGGCTCAGTGGTCTATACCTGTAATCCCAGAATTTTGGGAGGCTGAGGCAGGAGGATCATGAATTTGAGGCTAGCCTGGGTAATTTAGTGGGACCCTGTCTTAAAATTTAGAAAAATAATAATAAAATAAAGAGGGCTGGGGTGTAGCTTAGTACAAGAGCCCTGGGTAAAATTCCCAGTACCCACAATTCCCCCTAGAATAAAGCATTATGAAAATAAAAATTAAAGCTGGGCATGGTGGTACACATTTGTAATCCCAGCACTTGGGAGGCAAAGGCAGGAGAATCGCTGTGAGTTTGCGACCAGCCTGGGCTACACAGTGAATTCAGGTCAGCCTCAACTACATAGTAAGACCCTGTCTCAAAAAAATAAAAAAAAAAGCAAAAAATTAAAAAAAAAAGAAAAGAAAAATTAAAGCCAGGCAGAATGGTATAGGCCTATAGTTCCAACACTTGGGAGGTTGAAGGAGGATGATCATAAATTTAAACCCAGCCTGGACAATATAGCGGATTAGCAAGACCTTGCCTCAAATAAAAATAAATAAATAAATAAGGGTGTTGCTGGACTATAGCTCAGTGTCTTGTGTTCAATCCCCAGCACTGAAAAAAATAGCTAAGTAAATGTGTTTTTAAATAAATAAATACAGGGCCAGGGATTTAGCTCAGTGGTTCTGTCATCTGCCTCACAAGCGCAAGGTCCTGAGTTCAATCCCTAGTACAAAAATAAAATTTATAAATAAATAAATACTCAAGCTTGTAATCCCAGCACTTTATGAGGCTGAGGCATGAGGATCACAAATACCAGCCTAGCCTGGACAATTTAGCAAGACCCTGTCTGAAAATAATTTTTAAAAAGGAGTTGGTGGGCTAGAAATTTAGCTCAGTGGTTCTGGCACCTGCTTCACAAGTGCAAGGTCCTGAGTTCAATCCCTGGTGCAAAAGAAAAAGAAAAAGAAAGGATCTGGTGATGTGGCTCAGTACAAAGGCCCTGAGTTCAATCCCCAGTGCTGCTAATCCCAAGTACAAAAAACAAAAACAAAAACAAAAAACAATCCCCAGTACTGCTAAATAAATAAAAGCTGCACACAATGGCACATACTTGTGCTTCCGGCTACTTGGAAGGATGAGGCAGAAGTACTGCTTGAGCTCAGGAGCTCAAGGCCAGCCTAGGCAACATATTGATGCCCCATCCAATTTTAATTTAAAAAAATAGAAAATTAGACTTCATCAAAATTTTTGTTTTGTTTTTTGAGTCAGGGTCTTGCTATATAGTTCAGGCTGATCTTGAACTCACAATGTAGTCTAGGACAGCCTTGAACTTGTGATCTTCCTGCCACTGTCTCCTGAGTGCTGGGATTATATAGGCATCCACCACCATCCTAGGCTAGACTCCATAAATATTTGAAACTTATGTGCATCAAAGGATATTATCCAGAAATGAAGACAGCCTACACAATAGGATATATTTACAAGTCATATAGCCCATAATGGTTTAATATCAAAATTCACAAAATGTCCTACATATATAAGTTCAACAACAAAGATTTATTTATTTATTTTTGCAGTTCAGGGGACTGAACCCAGGGTCTTTTTTATCCTACATAAACTCACTACCATGGAGCTGCACCCTTGATAAGGAAATAGTGAACAACAGGGCAGGCCTTTGCACCTCCCTTATGATTTTGCCATAAAATGTTCTGTTCAAGCAATTTTTTTGTGCTGCCGGATGCTTCTACTTAAGATTTCAAAAATGTTCCATTAACTCCACCCATTCACCTCAATAAACATGTTCACCTGGTAGGTGGGTCCACCCCCTATCTTGTAGATCTCTGTAGAAGGTTGCTTCCATTTCTGTTTGGGGCTCAGACCTCAGAGTATGAACTCCTCTGAGCCCAGTGGCATAATAAAGTTTCTCTCCTCTCTGAGTGCTGCTCAACTTCTCCACCTCCAGAGATCTTCAGATAGCTCTAACACTCGGCTCTAATGCTGAACTGTTGCACTTTGCTGTAACACTCTCAGTCCAAACAACCTGATTTAAAAATATACGGACTAGGGATGTAGCTCAGTGTGTTTAATCCCCAGTATTATAAAATAAATAACACTTTGAGGAGTCACAGACTCGATAATGGAGAAATTAGCCGTGCATGATGGCACACCTGTAATCCCGGCACCTAGGAGGTTGAAGCAGAAGGATTACCACCAGTTTGAGGCCCACCTGACGTATATAATGTATCAGCCTGAACTACATAGTGAGAACTTGTCTCAAAAAATAAATAAATAGGGCTGGGGATTTAGCTCAGTGGTGCTGCAGCCTGCCTCGCAAGCTCAAGGATTTGAGTTTGATCCCTGGTACCAGTAAATATGTAAATAAATAAATAAATAAATATGCCCACAGCCCTGGGTTTAACCCACAGCACCAAAAACCAAACAAACAAACAAACAAAAAACAAGTGCATTAGTAGTCTCAAGGATTCATACAGCATTTATCCATTCCTATATATAAGTAAACTAATTAATTAAATGAAGGGAAAAATAAAAATACACAAAGAGGGCTGTGTATAAAAATACACACTGAGGGATGTAGCTCAGTGGCAAAACACTTGACTAGGAGCTCCTGGACTTGATTATCAGCTCTGAAAAAAAATAGCCAAAGGGTTACAGTAGACATTTATCTGAAGAAGACACACAATGGCCAATAAGTACATAAAAAGATATCCAACATTATTACTCATTTAGGAGATATAAATTATGACCACTCCACACCTACTAGGTTGACTATAATCATTTGTAAAAAGCAGCAGAAAATAAACAAATGTGAATGTGGAGAAATTGGAACCTTTGTATGTTGATGATGAGAATGTAAAATGATACATCCACTATGGAAAATAGTTTGACAATTCCTCCAAAAATTCAACATAATATTACCATACATCCTAGCAATTTCACTTTTAGGTATAAACCAAAAGAATTGAAAACAGATACTCAGATATTTGTATACTAATGTTCATTGCAGCATTATTCACAATAGCTAAAAGGTGGAAATAACCCATGTCCATCAACAGATGAATGAATAAACTAAATCTGGTGTAGTCACATGGTGAAATATTATTTAGCCATAAAAAACGAATTAAGTGCCAGGCATGATGCACTGAGCTACACCTCCAGCCCTTTTGTTTTGTTTTGTTTTTTTGTTTTTTGTTGTTGTTTATTTTGAGAGAAAGTTTTGCTGAGTTTCCCATCCTGGGCTCAAACTCTCAATCCTCCTGCTTCAGCTTCCAGAGTGCTGGGATTATAGGCATATGCCACCACCCCTGGATTGATAACTTTCTTCTCCCTCTCCCTCTTCTCCCCATCCCCAGAGAGGGCCTCACTGTGGAGTTCAGGCTGGCCTTGAAATCACTATGTAGCCCAGGCTAGCCTGGAACTCACAGCAAACCTCCTGCCTCAGGCTCCTGAGTGCTAGGATCACAGGTGTGCACTACTGCACTGGGATACATGTTTAAGCTTTTAAAGCAATATACAAGGGCTTTTTGTCACTTTCCTCAACTCCAGGACAAAATGCTTGACACTCACAGTTTAAAGGAGGAAAGGGTTATTTTGGCTTATCATTTGTGGAGATTTCAGTCTGTAGTCAGTTGGCTCCAAGGCAGGGTGGCATGGCTGAAGGGCATGGCAGAGGAACAGTTGCTCATTTCATGGCAGCCTGGAAACAGAGAGTAAAGGGAGCAGCCAAGAAGAGAGATATACCCTTCCAGGTCATTCCCACAGTGACATGCCCCTTCTAACCAGACCTCACCAACAGCAAAGAAGTGACTGTGCTCCCATAGTCTAGTCTCCTTCTAAACACATGAGGCTTTGGAGGGTGTTTAGATTTAAACCATAACACTCAAAATATGGCTGAGTGGTTGTGTACTTGTCTATCATGTGTAAGGCCCTGGGTTCTGTCCCCAGTACAATAAAACAGATAACAACAAAAACAGCAAGATGCTGGCTGAGTGTCATGATGCAACCTGTAGTCCCATGACTTTAGGATCATGAGTTTGAGCTCAGCTTGAGCAATTTAGTGATTTAAAAAGACTCTGTCTCAAAAATTAAGAAAAGGCTGTGTGTGGATGTAGCTTTTCGTGAAAGCACTGGTTTCAATCCCAAATACTTTGAACCCAGAGTCCCACACATGCTAGGCAAGTGCTCTAGCACTCAGCTATATCCCCAGATCTTTTTTGTTTTAAGACAAGACCATCTTAGGTACCCAGGAAAGCCTCAGATTGCTGTCTTTCTGCTGAAACATTGGGATGTAGATGAGTGGTAGAATGCTTCCCTAGCACATGCAGGGCCCTAGGTTCAATCCTCAGTACTATATACATCACACACACACACACACACACACACACACACACACACACCCCAACATGCTTAGTGAAAAAAGCCAGAAACTAAAGGTTACCTATGAGATTCCACTTATATGAAACAACCAAGAATGGCTAAGTCCAGAAAGAGAGAAAGCGGACTAGTGGTTTCCAGGGTATGAAGGAAGAGACACAAGACAGGAGAGAAGGGCCCAACACTCCTGAAGAGTTTCTTTTTGTTTCACTTCAAAGCTGCCCCTAATCACTTTGCAGATAGCAGAGCTCATCCAGTGTCCCATGAACACTCCAGGAGATGTTTTCCTTGGCTGCAGCAAACTTCAGATTTAGATCTGCCCTAGAAGACTCTGTACTACAACCTCCCTGGAGGATCTCACCTCTCTGCAGCCCAACTCAATTAGGTCTGTGAGCAGCACCTCCTCTACCCATGACCAAACAAAGTTAGATACTAGGCATGAGGGAGACCACTGTTTGTTTGGATTTCAGTAGTATGGATTGAACCCAGAGCCTTCACACTGAGCTACATCCCTGGCCCTATTAATTTTTTTTTTTTGAGATAGGGTATCACTAAATTGCTCATTGTTATGGCTTATATCTTATCTAGATACCCCCCCCCAAGCCTGATCAACTCATAGGTGCGGCTTTTTGGAACTGGCTGGGTTTAGGGTGTGTGATCATGGGATTAAGGGTATGTGGTACTAGATCAATCCACTGATTGATTTTTTTTAGCTTTAATTGAGTATATTGGTACATTTTAGGGATACAGTACAGTTACATTCATTGTTGGGATCTTGTACTTCTACATGACAAGTCTTGGTTCTCATTTTTTCCCCTTGTCCCTGCCCTCCCTTCAGCCCCCTCCTCCCCTCCCCATCTACAACCACTTTATTTCCATCTTTTCATTATCTCACATTTTTTTCTTTTCCCTTTTCACCTTTCCCCTACCCGTCCCACCTTCCCTACACCTTTAGTTCCTTTCTTCCCATTTCTCAATGTCAGTAATCTTATTAGCATCTTCTGTATTATGGCAGATTATTCACACCAGAGAAACTATTTGGAATTTAAACATCACTGATTGATTTATCATAGTTCTGGGTGTGGATAATGGGAAGGCCACCCTAGATGTCGGTGGCACCACCCAATAGGCTTGTAGCCTGGATAGGATAAAAGGAAAAGGGAGGCTTGCTTCACTGCTGCTTTTGCTGCTTGATTTTTCTGCCCCACAACACCATGGACTATTTCTCCTCTGTGATGCCCCTCTGCCATGCTGCCCTGCCTTGGAGCCAGCTCACTGTGAACTGAAACTTCTGCAAATCGTGAGCCAAAGTCAACCTTTTCTCCTTCAACCTGTGGATGTCAGCTATTGTGTCTCAGCAGCAAGCAAAATAACTAAGACATCCATGCTAGGTTTGAACTTGCAATCCTCCTGCATCAGTTTTTCCTTTATAAGCAACTACTCTGTATGCTGTTCCTCCTTATGCAGTAGACAAATTCTAAGAAAGTCTCTTTGAGATGACATAATTTTTTTAGTTTTCATTTTTGAGACAGGGTCTTGCTATGTGGCCCAGGCTGGCCTTAAACTCATGGAGATCCTCCTGCCTCAGTCTCCCAAATGGCGGTGGGATTACAGATGTGCATCACTACACATGACTTTTTTCTTCTTTTTTGAGACAGGGTTGCTCTATGCATTCCAAGCTGGCCTTGAAGTCACTATGTAGCCCAGGATGGCTTTGAACTGGCATCAATCTTCCTATGAGATAACACAATTTTGTCTGTTTATGATTTCTGTCTTGAGTAGAGCAAGCTGAGCTGGTCACACCAAAGGCTACTGATGCTGAAAGCAGTCAGCAGTCAGAGCTGTAACACTGAAAACTGCTAACTATAGAGAGTGGTGGAGACCAAGGGAGAATTTCCAGGAATCCTTATCTCCCATGGCTAGAAGTATTCTTGACGGATTCTGGAGGGCTGTTAACACTAAAACTCCTAATAACTGCTGGCATTCACAGGGCCATTACCACCAAAAATCAAATGTTGCCAACTTGTGGCCTCTATTTCTTCTTGCCTGCCCTCCACTCTCCTTTCCTCTCTTCCCTTCCCCTCCCTTCTCCACCCCAACTCTGCGATAGGGTCTTACTATGAAGTCCAGGTTGGCTTCAAAGTCAATATAGAGTCCAGAACTTGTAATCCTCCTGCCTCATTCAGCCTTCTTGTGCTGGGGTGATGGGCATGCATCATCATGCTCAGCTACTTTGTGATTTCTGCATGAATTAAGCAAAGACTTTTAGCCAATTGGTAGCACCTTAAAAACAAGTATGAGTTCCCTCCTGTTTAGGTTGAAAAAGTGTACAAACAAGGGTGATGGCTGTAAGTGGGCTCAAAAATCTGTCAACATCTGATTTCTATTTTAGTTGTTACTAAGAATCCATGCTAGTCAATAATAGGTGGAAAGTGTTGCTAAATGGGCCCTGGATTTTGTTTTAGGGAGATGAAAATGTTTTGAAACTAGATAGGAGTGTGATTGCATAACATTGTGAATGGGCTCAATACCACTGAATTGCTCACTTAAAATTGTTAATTTTAGCCGGATGTGGGTCTGCATGCCTATATAATCAGGTATTAGAAAGTTGAAGCAGGAGGATCACAAGTTCAAGGTCAGTCCAGACAATGTAGTGAGACTCTGTCTCAAAATAAATTAAAAAGGACTAGGATGGGGCTCAGCAGTAAAGTGCTTGCCTAACATGTGCAAACCTCTGGGTTCTCATCCTAGTGCCACAAGAAAGCAAAGAAACTCAGGGGGAAAAATGGTCAAAATTTCATGCCTATAATTCTAGCACTCTGGGACGCTGAAGTAAGAGAATCACAAGTTTAAGCCCAACTTGGGCAATTTAGCAACTTACAAAAACCTGTCTCAAAATAAAAAAATAAAAAGGCCCAAGGATGCAGCTCAATGCAAAGGCACTACTTCAATTCTCAGTACCACAAAGAAAGTGATTAATATTATGTTATTCAGATTGACTTCAGGATTTTTTTTTTTTAGGAGGAGAGGTTTAATTTGGCTCAAGATCTCAGATTTTTTTTTTTTAGTTTTTATTGGTACATGTTTGCTATACATAATGATTGCCTTCATTGTAGGGCGTTATATACGTAACATGTATATAACACATCTTAATCCTTTTTACATGCCCATGACTTTCCCCTTTCCCTTCTCTCCATCTTTTGGTCCCTTTCTTATCTGCAAGAGATCTAACTCCCTGTTTCCTATCACCCATTTTTTAATTTTGCTCTTTAATTTAGAGTATTTATATTTTGAGTTTCTTATGTAAGAGAAACCATGTGATGTTTAATCTTGTATAGCTGATCTATTTCACTTAACATGATTGTCTCGAGGTGCATACCTTTTCCTACAACTGACTCAAGTTTATCCTTCTTTATAGCAGCGTATACTCTATTTTGTATAAATACCACATTTTCTTTAGCCATTCATTAGTTGATGAACCCATAGGCTGCTTCTAAGATTTAGTTATGAATTTTGCTGCTCTAAATTTGGGTTTACATGTATCACTGTAATATGATGTCTTTAACTCTTTTGATACCTAGATAGGAAATAGCTGGGTTAAATAGAATTTCTTGTTTTCATTTTTTGATGAATCTCCATATCGATTTTCATAGCTGTTGTATAGTTTGTATTCCCACCAACAATGTAGAAGGGTTCCTTTACCCTGCAGCCTCACCAGCATTTGTTATTATTTCTTTTTTGGGGGGAGGGTCTTTTTTTGTTTGTTTGTTTTTTTGAGACAGGGTCTCACTGTGCAGTTGTGACTGATCTGGTATTCATTATGTAGCCTAGGCTGGTCTCGAACTCACAGCGATCCTCCTGCCTCAGCCTCCTGAGTGCTGGGATTATAGGCATGCGCCACCATGCCCGGCTTACCATTTCTTGTTGATAGTTACTCTTTCTGGAGTAAGATGGAATCTCAGTGTTGTTTTAATTTGCATTTCTTTAATGGGTAGAGATGTTGAATACTTTTTCATGTATTTATTGGTCATTTGTAATTCTTTTGAAAAATATTTATTTGTATCAGTTGCCATTCTTTTTTTTTTTTTTTTTTTTTTTGAGACAGGGTCTCACTTATAGTTCAGGCTGGCCTTGAACTCACTATGTAGCCCAGGCTGGCCTCATACTTGTAATCTTCCTGCCTCTTGAATGCTGGAATTATAGGCGTGCACCACCATGCCTTGTCTCAGTTGCCTTTTTTTTTTTTGAAACAGGATTTCACTATGTAGTTGAGATTAACCTGGAACTCACTATGCAGCCCACGCTGGTCTCGAACTCACAGTGATTCTCTTGCCTCAGCCTCCCGAGTGCTGGGATTACAGGCATGCGCCACCACACCCAGCTAGTTGCCATTTTTTAATTGGGTCTTTTGAGGGGAAGCTAATATTTTTTAGTTTTTTTATATATATTCTAGATATCAGTCATCTTTCTGAGGAGTAGCCAGCAAAATGTTTTCCCATTCTATAGGTTGTGTCTTCATTCTATTGATTGTTTCCTTTGCTATGAAGGTTTTTAATTTGATACAGACCTATTTGTTGGTTTATGTTCTTGTGCAACTGAGATTCTGTCAGAAAGTCTTTGCCTACACCTATATAATTAAGGGTTTTGTATATTTTATCTTCTGGCACATAGTTTTTGTTTTAATATTTAGTTATTTGATTTTAGTTTAATGCATGGTGAGAGATACCAGTTTATTTCTAAACTTCTGCATGTGGATAGCCAGCTTTCTAGCACCATTTGCAAAAGAGATTTGTTTATTTATTTATCTTTCTTCCAGGGTATGTTTTTGGACCCTTTGTTAATATCAGATAGCTGAATATGCCTGAGGTTACTTCTGCATCTTCTATTCTATTCTATTGATCCACGTTTGTTTTTGTTCCAGCACCATGTTGTTTTTAATCACTGTAGCTTTGTTATATAACTGTTATTTAAGACTGTGGTGCCTCCAACTTTGTCCTTCTTCCCTAGGATTGCTTTTGCTAGTCTGGGTCTCTTCTGGTTTTATATTAATTTTAGGATTATTTTCTCTAATTCTGTGCAGAATGCTCTTGGAATTTTGATTGGGATTGCATGAAATGTATATAGCAGTTTTGGAAGTATGACCATTTTGACAATGTTCATTCTGCCTATCCAGGAACAGAGGATATCTTTTCATTTTCTGACACCCTTTTTAATTTCTTTTCAAAGTACATACCGTAGTTTTCATTATAGAGGACTTTCACTTCCTTGGTTAGCTTAATTCCTAAGTATATGATTTTTCTTGATGTTATTGTGAATGGTATTGTTTTTCTATCTTCTTTCTCAGTGGGTTCATTATTGGTATACAGGAATACTATTGATTTTTGTGTATTGATTTTGTATTCTGTATTCTGCCACCTTGCTGAATTTGATTATTAATTCTAGGAGTCTTTGGTGTAATTTTTGGGTCTTTTATGCAAAAGATCATGTCCTCTATAAACAATGATAATTTGAGTTCTTCTTTTCTTATGTGTATCTTTTCTTTCTTTATTGTGCCTGATTGCTCTGACTAATATTTCGAGTTCTGTGTTAAACAGAAATGGTGGTGGTGAACATTTGTTGTCTTGTTCCTGATTTTAGAAAAGGCCCTTTATACCTATTTTCTTCAAGGTGTTTATCGTGAATGAATGTTTGATTTTGTGAGAGGCTTTTTCTCTCTTCTTCTCTTCCTCTGCCCTCCTCCTCCCCCCCCTCTCCCTCCTCTCCCCCTCCTCCTGCCCCTTCTCCCTTCCCCCCTTCTTCTTCTCCTCCTCCTATCTTACAGTGTATCTCAGGCTGGTCTTGAACTCACCGTATAGCCCAGGATGGCCTCAAACTTGCTGGGATCCTCCTACCTCAGCTTCCCAAGTGTTGGAATTACAGGCATATGCCACCATGCCTGGCTTCAAAGACTTTTTTTTTATATCTAATGAGATTGGTGTGTTTGTTTGTTCATTTTTGCATCATACTATGGATTGAACCCAGGTCTTCTTCATTCTAGGCAAGCACTCTACCTATGAGCTATATCCAGATCTTTTTCATTTTATTCTAACAGGCTATTGATAAATTGCCAGGGCTGACCTCAAACTTGTGATCCTCCTTCCTCATTGTCCTGAGTCCCTGAAATTACAGGTGTATATAAGGATGCTAATTTTGCCTCCTTTAAAGAAAAGGAAGCGGAAGCTAAAAAAAGATCAAATTATGATTAAATCTTGTAGCCAGTAACTAGTGGAGTAAAAATTTGAACCCTGATTTTAAAATTCAAATACAGTATCTTTACTCAGAAAGTAGACATTTGCCTACTTCAATAACAGACTGTTATATGAGTGCTTTTCTGATAACTGGTTTCAATAAAGAAGGTGGAAGATACCTTGTACATGGTAGAGGAACAATATGCACTTGTTTTTCTGAGGAAAGGCACGATGGTCCTCAATTGTGGGACTCTGGGATCTGGAGGTAACTTAGGATGCTTAGGAGAATCCATAACTCCCTCCAAGTAATGAAAGTTTCTTTCTCAAGAATAGTAAGGAAAGACCAGTTCCTCTCACTGTGTGACCTTGGGCAATTCACTTATCATCCTTAAGTTAGGTCGTTCACAGGTACAATGGTAATAACATACTTTCGTTGTGAGAAAGAAACGAGAAAATGACTACAAAGATTCTTTAATACCATTAAACATAGAACTTGTGTAAAAAAAAACCCTAAAAACACAATTAAAAAAGTGAGAAAAGCCAGGCTTGGTGGCATACACTGTAATCTCAGCATTCTGGAGGTTGAGAGAATAGGATCATGGCCAGTTTGAGGCCAGCCTAGGCTACATATTGAGTTCAAGGCCAGGAGACCAACCTGTAATCTCAGCACTCAGGAGGCTGAAGCAGGAGGATTGCCATGAGTTTGAGGCCAGTGTGTGTTACATAGTGAGTATGAGGCTAGCCTTTTTGTTTCACACTTCCTTCCCCCAAAAAAGGTCGAGAGACCAGTAGCAGGTGTTAACTTGGTAGTAATGTTACACCACTATAAGGTGTAAGCATAGTGTAAATATTTCCTGATGGAGCTGCAGGAGATAACTTTGGTGTCTTTTTTAGCCCACCTCCCCTTTAGAAAATGCCCACCCACCCAGGGGTGAGGCTTGGAGACCACATTGGTGTTATGTATCTTAGTTTCCTACCATAAAAGCCTGAAATACATAGTGAGACTTTGTCTAAATAAATAAATAAAATAAAAAATAAGACCATTAGATGGTGTTCTGGGAAGCTGAGGAAGGAAGATGGCAAGTTCAAGCCCAACCTAGGCAACTTAGTGAGATCCTGTATCAAAATGAAAAATCAAAAGGTCTAGGGATGTATCTTAGCTTGAAGGCCCTGCATTCAATCCCCAGTACAGCAAAAAAATTTTTTAAAAAAAAAAAAAAAAAAAAAAAAAAAAAAAGAACTTAAAACTTTTAAATGTATAGATTTATTTAGTTCAGAGTTAATTTAGCCAATCTTTTTATGCTTTTTTAAAAATTAAAAATTAATTTTATTGATACATTTTAGGTATACAGTATAATGACATTCATCATTGAAAATTGGTACCTTTACATAATCTACCTTGGTTCTTATTTTTTTCCCCATTCTCCTGCCCTCCCTTCAACCCTTCCCCCCTCCCTATTTACAAAGACTTTGTTTCCATCTTTCATTCTCATATTAATTCCATTCCCTTCTTTCCTTTCCCTTACCCTTCTCATTTCCCCTTCCCCTTTGACTCTTTTCTTACTATTTCACATTGTCTATTATACCTGTTAGTCCTTATTTACACTTTCAGTTTCTCACACCAGAGAAACTATTTGGCATTTATACAAGTGTCCTATTTATTTCACTTAAGAGTATGGCCTCAATGTGCATCCATTGAGCTATAAATGTCTCTATATTGTCATTCTTTATGGCTAAGTAGTACTCCATTTCATTTTTTTAAAAAACCCACATTCTTTATCCAGTTTATTTACACTTTCAGTTTCTCACACCAGAGAAACTATTTGGCATTTATACAAGTGTCCTATTTATTTCACTTAAGAGTATGGCCTCAATGTGCATCCATTGAGCTATAAATGTCTCTATATTGTCATTCTTTATGGCTAAGTAGTACTCCATTTCATTTTTTTAAAAAACCCACATTTTCTTTATCCAGTCTCCAGTTGATGGGCAATTGGGCTGTTTCCAAGTTTTAGCTATTACAAACTGCTGTTCTGAACATGGGTGCACACATATCACAGTGGTATAATTGTTTTAATTCTTTTAGGAAAATACCCAGCAGAGGAATAGCTGGGTCAAATGGGACCTCTAATCTTAGTTTTTTGAAGTATCTCCATACTGATTTCCACAGTGGTTGCACCACTGTCTACACTCCCACCAGCAGTGGAGCAGGGTCCCTCTTTCCCAAAACACCGACAGCATTTGTTTTTGGTTGATTTCATGATAGCAGCCATTCTTTCTGGGGTGATGTGAAATCTCAGCTTTGTTTTCATTTGCATCTCTCGAATGACTAGTGGTGTTGAACATTTTTTCATATGTTTATTTGGTATTTCTACTTCTTTGTCTGAGAAATGTTTGTTAATTTCAGATGTCCTTTTTTTTGAATTGAGTCTTTAAATTTGGGAGGTCTGTTTTTTGTTTTTTTTTTTTAGGTTCTTTATGTAGATGGTAGACCTTTGTGTCTGAGGAACAGCTGGTGAAAATTTTTTCTCACTTTGTGGGTTGTCTCTTCACATTGTTGGTGGTTTCTCTTGCTGTGCAGAAGCTTTTTAATAAGACCCCACTTGTTGATTCTTTGTGCTAGTTCCTGTGCAACTGAGGTTTTGTTCATAAAATCTTTTCCTACACTAATGTCTTCAAGAGTTGTACCTAACCTCTCTTCCAGCTGGTTTAGTGTTTCTGTTTTAACATTTAGATCTTTAATCCATTTTTATTTTATTTCATGCTTTTAAATAAATCCCATCATCTTCTGACCAAGGTCCAACCTCTACATAAAATTGGCTAGGGTTCCCCAGACTTAGGCTGGACTTTTGTAATTATTTCAGTATAGAACCCCCACTCCAATTGCATTCTTAGGGACTTGTGTCTGACTGCTCCAAATGGGATTAGGTCAGCCAATCTCAGTAACCACAAAGTCTGGTAGAAGATTAGGGTAAATGAGCATGCATTTTGGAGAATATTAGGGTTGTATCTGCCCTCCCATGTGCCTTAAGGGGATTCGGTTTTATTCAACAGACCCTGAGGATTTGTTAGACAAAGATAAAAACCTACATAGTCCCTGAGGCTCCAGGGTGAGACAGGTACACAAACATAATTATAGTACAACCTTAACTCCTGTGAGAACAGAACTGTAAACAGAGTCAGGAGAGGAAATATTTGATCAGGTTACTCTTAGTAATCTTACGATTATTTGATTATGCCTTATCCATTTCCAGGCCTTACCATACATGAATAATAATCACCCAATGTGTTGTTAATCATAGCTGCTCAGTAATGTAGGATTGGACCAACTCAGAACAGAGGACCACATTTCCCTTTGCTATATCTCTCTCGCCAGCTAGTAAACCCACTCCCCTGTAATGCCCAGCTCCAGTGTCACATTCTCTGTGATATACCTCCACGAACCTGAAGGCCAGTTCTCTTTCTGGGCTTTCATAGTGCTTTATCCCACAAATATTCATTGGGTGACTACTGTTTTGTTCCTGAAGACAGTTATACAACTTGGCCTCTGTTCTAAAGAGATACACCCACTGAGAAAGGGGACCAGCAGCAGGTGTTAAATTGGTAGGAGTTATACCACTATAAGGTTTAAGCACAGTGTAAATATTCCCTGAAGGAGCCAGAGGAGATACCTTGGGGTCTTTTTATCCCATCCTCCCCTTTATAAAATGCCCACCTACCCAGGGGTGAGGCTTGGAAACCACAATAGTGTTATGTGTCTTAGTTTCCTACTGCAAGCTAATTGGCCCAGGGAGAATTGCAGTGGATCCATTGAATTCTGTATTCCAGAAAATTTGTAGTAAAGTTTCAAAGGTGCAGAGAGCTTTGAAGCAGCCAGGCAAAGGGCAACTGGGCTGAGAGTCCCCCAAAAAGGAAAGGTTCTCACTGATTCAGCATAATTTTTATTTGTTTTTGAGACAGAGTCTTGATATGTAGTTCAGGCTGGACTTGTACTCACTGTGTAGCTCAGCCTGGTTTCGATTTGTCACGACTCTCCTGCTTCAGCTTCCTGAGTACTGGGACTACAGTTGTGCAGCATCACTCCTGGCTCAGCACATGATGAGCTGTCAACATATGCCCCTCTGCTTTCCCTGTGTTGCTGTGTACACGTTTTAACCTTTTAGGGACCATTGATAATTTTAAATCCTTTATCACCAAATGTATAAACTAAGATCTTTGAGTTTCAGGCATCCATGAAGACACTGAAAATGTGTACAGACTTTGATGTGTATGGACAGTCTAATGTGGACAGAATGCAAAAGAAGGTAAAGACCTGTAAGAGTTAAGAACCACAGTAGCTGGTTGTAGTGGCACACACCAATAATTTCAGCTGAGGCTGAGGCAGGAGGGTTGCAAATTCAAAGCCAGGCTGGGAAATTTAGTGAGATCCCATTTCAAAATTTAAAAATATACAAGAAGGAGGAAAAAAACGAAGAGGAAGCTGGAGTTGAAGCTCAGTGATAGAATGCAGGCCTAAGATGTATAGAGCCCTGGGTTCAATCCCCAGTACCTGGTTAGAGGATTATGGGGAGAACTACTGGAATCCAGAAAATTTTTTCACAGTTGGATGTGAGGTTTACAAACACTACTATTTGGGACTCAATATTATTTAAAAATCCAGGCATAGTGTGGGTGCATCCTGTAATCTTAGCACTGGGCGGCTGAGATAGGATGTTTGCCACAAGTTTGAGGCCAGCCAGGCTACATAGACTGAAAGGTCAGTCTGAACTACATAGAAAGATTTTGTCTCAAAAAAATTAAAATTAAAGAAATATTTTATTCTGTAAAAACTATTTGTTTTTGGGCTGGGGATTTAGCTCAGTGGTTCTACTGCCTGTCTTGCAAGTGGAAGGTCCTGAGTTTAATCCCTGGTACCAAAAACAAAATAAACAAACAAACTATTCATTTTCTATATAAGTATATCTGTCTTAATTAAGACAAGGTCTTGCTGTGTGGTCTAGTCTGGCCTTAGACACACTGTGTAGTCCTGACTGGCCTCAAAATGGCAGTGATCCTCTTGAATCCACCTCTCGAGTGCTGGGATTACAAGTATGTGCCAACATCTCTGGTTTGTGGTTTAAAACATATAGATTTGGCTTTTTTTTCCCCCTTTTTGCAGTACTGAGGATCTAACTCAGTGCCCTTCCACTGAACTGCATCCCCAGCCTTTTATTTTTTATTTTGATTCAGAATGTCACTAAGTCACTATGTTACCCAGGCTCAGATTAAACTTCCAATTCTCCTGCCTCAGTCTCCCAGGCTGGTTTTTTTTAGCTTATATGTCAACTGTCCTAGGTGTTCTTTCTTCCATGGTTTTTCAGTTCTAAGACATGTTCACTGCACCCTTTATCAAACTGTATGGCTGTCTCCCTACAAACCTGTAAGCAAGAAGCAGGACCCTGTTGCCTGCCCAGCAATTAGAGCTCCATGATGGAAGAAAGGAAGAAGCAATTAAGACCAGCAGGAAAGAGATGCACCTGATGGTCTGAGGAAGCTGAGGAAAATTGCTGTTTTGAGTTCCTCTCATAGTTACCTCCATTCATTTCTCTCTCCTCTGCAACCTGCCCTTTCAAACTGTTGCTGGATGGCATAATGTTTTAAATTCCAGGCTCTTTCTGTCCTGCCCAAATAATTGGCCAGGGCACTTGATGAACAGATAGATAGATGTAATTTATTTAAAGTAAAAGAAGAGCCGGGTGTGGTGGCGCACGCCTATAATCCCAGTACTCGGAAGGCTGATGCAGGAGGATCACATAGTGAGTTCCAGGTCAGTCTCAACTACATAGTGACACCCTGTCTCAAAACAAACAAACAAAAAAAAAGTAAAAGAAGAAAAGGAAAGAGTGAAAAAAAGAGAAGAGCAAGAAGAGGAACAAGCCATGGCAGAAACAGGGTGATGACAGAACAGCAAGATCACAGTGGCCCCGGAGTCAATGGCTGCTGTCCTCTCTACTTTTTCAGATCTGGTAGGTGAGAAATTGCTCTGCCTATGCATCCTGGCCATGACTGACAGGTCACATCCTGTTATTCAACCTCCATTCCAGCTCAGGTTACATCCTGTCTTCCAGCTGATCTGCCATGCCCTAATCTTCTACTTTAAAACCTTATGCAGGAAGCTAGCCCATACCATGAAGCCAACCATGAAGGTCAGGGTCCCCAGGCTACCTCCGCCTCTTCATTTTCTTTGTGGCTAGAGAGGGAGGGGAGGCAAGTAAGGGGTTCACAAAGGGAGGCAGCCACTGCCTACAAAGGATATGGGAGGTTTGGCAAAAGCCTTAGCCTGGACACTGTAGTGAATGCCTATAATCCTAGCATTCTGAGAGGCTGAATAAGGAGAATCCTAAATTTGAGCCAATGATTTAGTGAGACTCTGTCTCAAGAAAAAAAAAGCCGGGGGGGGGGATGTAGCTCATTGCAAAGGCCCAGGATTCAAACTCTAGTAATAAACAAACAAATAAATAAATATTAAAAGCCTTAACCTTGGTGTGTAGTATAAAACTTTTTATACCATGGAAAGAGAACCAAACAAGAAAAGCAGAAAAAATGAAAATGAGTGTGACTGTCCAGAGGATTGGGGGCAGATCAGAAGTATGGAAGAGAAACCTGTTGGAGTTTGTGAAAAATCATGCTTCCTGCTTAAGCAACCCCAACCCCAGGTCTCTGCAGAAGGATATCATGCTTAATCATCCCTTTGCAGGGTAAGTGTTCCAACAGACCCAGTAGAGACCATCAGGCTACTCCCACTCCTCTGGGAAGAAGATACTGTCCTCCATGGTGGTACCTCCATTAGGCCGTTGAGGGAGTGACCACAGGTCAACCAGACCCTGGAGTGCTGGCTGAATGTGCAGTGACCAACCAGGTGGCACATACCTGTCATTCCAGTTACTCCAAAGGCAGAGAGGCAGAAGGATTGCTTGAGACCAGGAGTTGGGGCCAATCTGGGCAATGTGGTCAGACTGTCTCTTGAAAAAAAAAAAAAAAACAAACCTCACCTGGGTCAGGAAGAGCCCTTTTATATCTCAGTTTATGTGATCCTTGCATACCCACAAAGTGAGGTTTGTTTTATTTATAAAAAGACTATTTTTCAGAGCAATTTTAAACTCACAGCAAAATTGGCCAGAAGGTGCAGAGTTCCCATACCTCCACGTGGAGGCCTTCTTTATTATCAACTTCCCACACCAGAGTGGTATTGTGTTATCTTGTTATAAAATTTTGTTTGCAGTGCTTGGGAGTAAACCCAGGATGTGGCACATGCTACTCTAGAGTGCCCTGAGCTGCACCCCTGTTCCATTTGTTACAATCAATAAACCTACACTGACACAGTACTATCATCCAAAGTCCATAGTCTAATTAGGGTTCCCTCTTGTGTTGTACTTGCTATGAGTTTTGGCAAGAGTATTATCGCATGTATAGTTTTACTTTTCAAAAGGATTTTATTTTTATCAAAGTAATACATGTTCAAGGGTCTTAAACGTCAGAGTAGAAAAAAGGCTTATATGGAAAACCAGGAGTGTCTATCTTCCCTGTCCTCTGTCCTCTTTACTAGATTCAAGCCCCAGCCCCACGAGCAGAGTGGTTTCTTATGTAATCATCAACCTCAAGGTGGCTATACTCTTTGGCATGGAGGCAATGAACCTTCTCTGTATCAGGAACATCAAAGGAGACTGGGGACAAACAACCCACTGGCAAGACAGGCTGAACATACTCTCTGCCTCAAGGACCAACTGGGCACCTTAGATAAGAGCTTCTAAAGGCATTTTTAAATCCTGTTTGCCAGCAGGCTGGCTCTCACCTGCCTCCTTTTCCTCCTCTTTCTTCTTTGGTGGAACTAAATATAGAACTCAGGAGCTCACTCTTTGCTTGTTAGGCAAGTGCTCTACCACTACATCTGCAGCCCATTTAGACATTTTTTTAAAATTTTGAGACAGGGTCTCTCTAAATTGCCCAAGTGCTTGCAATCCTCCTGCCTCAGCCTCTCAAAGTGCAGGGATGGGCTGGCTGGTTGTGGTGGCACACACCTGTAATTCTAGCTCTTAGGAGGCCGAGGCAGGAGGATTGCCATAAGCTCAAGGCCAGTTTGGACTACATAGTGAGTTCAGGACCTGCCTGAACTACAAAGGGAGACCTTGTCTCAACCCCCTTCCCCTTCCAAATAAACTGCAGGGATAACAGGCGTAAGCCACTGGACAGAGCCCCTACTCTGTTCTTAACTTCAGTGAAATGCAGGGCCCTGTACTTGGATGCATAGCACTTGGGTCTAGGCTGGCCCACTACTTGCTGGAATGGCAGCCTCAGTCCCTAGGTTATGGGCCCTTGAAGGCAAAGGCTATAATCTCTGCCATGTGTTGTGTTCTTTTCAGGACAAAAGAAGCAGGGTATAGAATTAGATTTCAGAGAAAGATCAGCTCAGGAATCTTAACTAGAAGCACAGTTTTGTTTTATTTCTTTGGTAATGAGGATTGAATTCACAGCCTTTGCACTGAGTTACATCCCCAACCCTTCTAAAATGTCTTATTTGGAGACAGTTATTTTCTTTTTTCTTTTTTTTGGTACTAGGGGTGCTGTACCACTGAACTATATTCTCAACCTTTTAAAATTTATTTTGATACAGCATCTCACTTGCCTAGCAGTACTCGAACTTGCAATCCTTGTGCCCCAGCCTCCCTAGGTCCCGAGACTACAGGTATGTGTCACCATGCCTGGATCATCATCATCTTCTTCTTCTTCTTCTTACCTCCCTCCTCCTCCTCCTCCTCCTTCTCCTCCCCTCCCCCCTCCTC
>NW_022900949.1:43070544-43073014 GCF_012274545.1 Fukomys damarensis | reverse complement strand
TCTCCTCCTCCTCCTCTTCTTCTTCTTCTTTCTTCTTCTTTTTTTTAAAGAAAGTGTTTATCAAGTGGCTCTCCCCATTCCCACATACAAATTGTCACCTTCCATGGCAGCCTGTCCACCCTTCCTGGTTGGGGTGTGCTCCATCCTCTTTTCTTCGAGTTTGTCTCTTGGGATATAGGACTCTCTATGCTCTAGAGCAGTGATGGTGAACCTTTCAGACCAGTGCCCAAGCCACAACCCAAAACCCACTTATTTATCACAGAGTGCTAACACTTCAATTAAATTTGAATACTGAGGTTTTAGTTTAGAAAAAACAACACATATACTAACATCTTTTGTTTTAAAAGAAAAACAACACATGTACCATAGGACTACCATCACTGCTGGAGGGAGAGAGAGAGAGAGAAACAGAGAGAGGGCACATTGTGCTTTCCTGTTTATTCTGGCATTCTTCCTCTGTGAAGTCCAACAGGGAGGGAAACCCTAAGGCCACCAGGTACACTTTTCCATGTAGCAGTATGTAGCAGCACGTGCTTACTCAGGGAGCAGAAAGAATATTTAAAAGATTGATTGTAGATGGATCACACTGAGGAGAAGAGCTGGTTCTCATTCAGGGATCTTAACTTCCCCTTTCCAAAAAGCAACAAAAACATCAGTGATTAGAACCTTATATGTTCTTAGTAAGGGCAAGAGGCCTTCCCCCTGCCAAGGGTCTCAAGGGACAGGCCCAAAGCTGAGGACCATAGCTTCAAGCCTCTGCAGTTCTCAATTTTTTGTTTTTTTTTTTTTGTTTTTTTTTTGTACCGGGGATTGAACTCAGGACCTTGCATTTGCAAGGCAGGCACAACATCATTGAGCTAAATCCCTGGCCCATGTTCTCTCCTTTTGACAATGACTGACACTGAGAAATGGTCCCCATCTCCAGATATCAGAGAGACCTATGCCCACTACTACCTGAGGCTAGTCTAGGAAGTCCCTCCAGAGTCCAAAGTCTGCTCCTGAAATTCTCTGACTCAACAAGTCATACCCTCTAGCCTCAGATTATCCTGGTCCCGGGGTCCTTTGTGGAGGCAGCCAGCTTTGTGACTTCATAAAAGTCCATCTCGTGACAAGTCTGTACCTAGTGTACCAGGAGCTTGGCAGAGGGGACTTCCCCAGGAACATCATGTGACTTTTCATGGGGAGGCACCCTCATTTCTAAGAGAATGAAAAAGCTTTTCTCATGGTAAGAGCCCAGGACAGCCTCTGCACCTAGAAATACTCCTTGATGGCTTTGGCTTCCAGAACTAACTAGGTGCTCCAAGCTATATCTAGCAATGTCTCAGAGATCCAGACCCAGGGTATACAGGTTTGTGGAGAGACAGGAGGTAGTTCCTACTGGTGATGGTGGTGGTGGAGCTCTGAACTCTGAACTGAGGGTCAGACCACCCTCTTTACATTAGACAAACCATTCTCCTTTAGGTCCTTTTGAAATGAAAGGACTGATAGAGCGGGAAGTTGTCTGACCTGAGTCTTCA
The DNA here is from genome assembly GCF_012274545.1 of Fukomys damarensis. Taxonomy (NCBI): domain Eukaryota; kingdom Metazoa; phylum Chordata; class Mammalia; order Rodentia; family Bathyergidae; genus Fukomys; species Fukomys damarensis. The sequence continues at coordinate 43,071,497 of NW_022900949.1, read as the reverse complement.
TCAGGGTTCACCCCAATAGTCCCCAGAGTGACATCAAATAGATTAGGCCAGAGATTCCTGAATCCTGTAGAAAGGTTTTGTAGCTACAAAATAACTAGGGGCTTCTGGGAACTTGAAGGCAAGGCCAATATTGACTGTCTCCCCAGTGTCAAATCCACTGTTGTTTCCTCCCAGAGGAAACTGAGGCCAAAGAAGTAGGGGATAAACTTGAGGAGGTGGCACACACCTATAATCCTATCACTTGGAAGGCTGAGGAGGACTGGCATGAGTTCAAGATCAGCCAGAACTATATAGTAAGAACTTGCCTAAAAAACAATAAAACAGCCAGGGATGCTTTCTCCTTATCTTCCCTATACCCAATTCCCCAACCTCTAACCTGTACTGGAGCATAGCACTGGAAAGGGCAGAGTCATGGGTCAGTGGGGATGACAACTAGGGTATCAGACAGATGCATGGGGGTACCTGGAGGGCAGAATTTGGCTTTCTTTATGCTATAGTATCTGCTTTCTGCAGGGCATGTCCATTGTAAGGGTGGCACAGAGAATACCCCCCCAATTTGGCCTCTACTTTGATTATGACATCACTCACTGTTATGCCAGAGAACACAAAAAGAAGTAAATTGTGCTCTCAGCAAGGATTTCAGATGCAGGTTTTATCCCAGGAGGAAGGCAAGATGGATGGGCTAGTTTGGGGAGAGAGATATGTTTGGTTTCATGGCAGAGTGAATCCCTGACTTTGACTACCCTTCAGCTTTGATTCTTCAGGTGTTAGTCTAGACAAGATCCTCCTGCCTCCACTCTCTGACTCACTCAGTTTTCAGTTCTTTGCTGGTACAGAGCGGACAGGTGGTCACGAGTGTCTCTTTCATGGCCAGGAATTTAGCTCAGTGGTGCCACTGCCTGCCTCACAAGCTCAAGGTCCTGAGTTTGATCCCCAGTACAAAAAAACAAAAC
>NW_022900949.1:43065861-43070471 GCF_012274545.1 Fukomys damarensis | reverse complement strand
AAAAAAAAAAAAAAAGAGCAGCTATTTCATTACTTTCCCATGCTTCTAAAAATGTGTCCTAGGATTTTTTTTTAATGTGGAGCTTGTTTCTCATGTAAATGTCAGAGCCTGAGCTCCTCCAGCAGGCAGTAATGGGAGCAAAGAGAAGCCAGGGTTGAAGCAGTCCTGAAAAACTCTAAGGAGGACAGCCTGAATCCAAGAACAATTGAAATAGCAATAGCCATCATTTACTAACTGTGGGCCAGGCCCCAAACTAGACACTTTACGTTTAATTGTCATTGGTGCAGGAAGCCAGTCATGGAGGTTGTAATGTCAGCTACTTGGGAGGCTGAGACAGAAGGATTATAAGATTGAGGCAAACTTGGGTAATTTGGCAAGATCCTGTCTCAAGGTAAAGTAAAAAAAAAGGACTGGAGACAGTTCAGTGGTACAGTACTTACCTAGAATGTACAAGGTCCTGAGTCTAATTTGTACTACAAAAAGCAAAACAAAACAAAACAAATTTCAATTTGCCCACTGGGGAAACCGAAGCTGGAGAGAAGTGAAATAACTAGATTGAGGTCTAACAGCTTGGTAAATGGAAGCTCCAGTTTTTGTTGTTGTTGTTTTATGGTATTGGGGATTGAACCCAGGGCCTGCACACTGAGTTACATCCCCAAGAGCATTTTATTTTTTGAGACAGAGAGAACTTGGGATCTCCTCATACCCTGGCCTCCCAGAGTGCTGGGATTACAGGTATACACCACTACACCTGTTTGGGAGCACCTGTATTGAGATTCAGTTCTTTTTTGCCTCCAAAATTGGACTCTACCACTAAGCTATCTATTCCTCCAAACGCTTTCCAATAGGGTAATAGATGCTTTTTTGGGGGGGGGGGTCCTTAACATCAGTGATGGAGTTAGAGAAAGGGTAGAGGGGGAAATTTGAGTCTGATATAACCCAGGTAATCAGCTTTTGGGTAAAGAAGTTTTGCTGCTTGGACCTGTCTAATTTTTAATGAGACTCCTTTGGAAGCAGCTGTTATGATTTGCTTCTTACCATTTTGCTGATCATTACAGTGAGTCCCTGGGAGGCCACAGGAAGGGAGTCCTTGGAGTCTGTGGGTGAGCAGAGGCTCAGAGGTAGGGTTGGCAAATGAAATATGCATTGACTAGTTCAATTTGAGTTTCAAATAAATGATTTATAAATTTTAGTATAAGTATCCTAATATTCCACGGGGCTCTTCTCTGGCTAGGCCTTGGTATATGGCAGCTGGATGGAGATGGAGGCTGCTGCCTCAGTTCCAAAATGGGCCTCTGGCTCCTTTATGAAGTTGAGCCTGTGGGAGTAGGAGGCAGGAACTGACTTCTGGAGACTGCAGCAGCTGTAGCAATTAGACAAAATGAAGGTTTAAATGGTTCTTCATGGAGTCCCAGTTTCTTCCTCTGAAGAATGAGAGTGGTAGACATGGATGTAATTAGATAGAGTTGGCCACTGTGCACACATCCTGAGGAATGGGCTGGTGTCCCTTTACTCGTGTTCTGTAGAACTATTGGTACCTCCAGGAAGGGCAGGTCAGCTGGTGAATGATTGAGATATCCTCTTTGTCTAGGTTGGGGCCTCTAAAACTTGGTGGCCTGATCCTATTCTTAGTGGCTCCTGTGACACTCCTGGATACTTGCAGTAGTAGTCTTGCACAGCCAATAGAAGAGCATGAGCATATGGGGCAGAAGCCTCACCTCCCAGTCCCAGGGAGTTGCAGGAGAAAGCACAGGAGTAGTTTGTGGTACCAGGGTAAGATAGGCTGGTGGAAGCACTTGGGTCAGGAAAGCCTAGAAGAAGGTGCTGGGAGAAAAAGGGCCATAGAGAAGGGGGAAGGAAGAAGGTGAAGCTTGAGTCTTGGAGCGTTTGGTCCTATGGATTTTCCTACTTCAAGAAGGGGGCATGTTTTGGACAGGGACAGGCAAAGTGTGCCTAAGACTGTAGCACTTAGTACTGGGACTAGGGCTGGGCCTCTCTTGCCTTTTCTCTGCTGCTGGGAGCCCTGAAAACATGACTCTGTCCACTTTCAGATGAGGGCTTCTTTCTCAGGCACACCACAAAGGAGGGAGGAGCTGGTAGAGCAGGGCAGGACAGAGTCCAGAGGTGTACTCTACCAAAGAGGCCAAGAAATTTCTTTGCAGTGACTCAGGACCAATGTGCCAGATACGCTTGGTATGTGGCCCTGGATTATCTGAGGCTTTGTATTGATGTAGGCTTAGATGTGAAAGTACTGGCTGTGAGGACTGGTGTATCTGCCATATGTGGGTAATTTATCCTGTGAAATGTGCCAGTGAGCACACTTGGGAAAGCCTGGGTGCTGCCCTTTCATCTTCCAAGAGTAGAGGACTGGGGTTGCCTATTGATATGTGGCTGTGTGTTTGATGGATGTTGGCAGGAATAGAGGGCTGCAGAAGTAACAGGTTGGAGATTTTCAAAGAAGCTGCTGCTGGACAAGCCCTGTATGTCTCCTACTTTGCTTCCACAGTCTCCTGGGCTCTGGCTTCTCCAAAGCCCCTCCTTAATAATATCCCTTACTCCCTTCACCAACTCAGGGGCCTAGACTGGGTTCCTGAAGGGCAGTAGTGCCATCTGGTGACAGGCTGAAGCAGTGCCAAGGGCTGTGGTAAGTTGGGCTTTGGTTCTCCAAAAGGTTCTGTTTTTCAGGATCTAGGCAGGGAAGAAGTCACCATTGGGATGGCGAGATCACAGGCAGAGGGAGGATATCTTAGGCGCCAGCATTCTGTCCCTTGTATTTTGGATTCTGGCCCAGGGAAGCATGGAGGCTAGGTACCTGAAGGGTTGTTGGAGGAAATACACAGGCAGGTGATGAGCCCAGCCTCTAGATCCACAACCCTGGGCTCTACTCTGCTTCAACTCTCTAAACTCAGATTTCTCATCTGTAAAGTTGGTGACCATACCTATCCTGTGGAATGGTAGTAAGGGTTAACTAGAAGTAATGTGGCTAAAACACTTGACTCAGAGCCAAGCCTTCTGTAAAATCAAAGTGGTACTGGCCATTACTGCTATAGACAAAATTTCAGAGGCACAAAGAAGACAGCTGTGTGCTGTGGTGGGAGAAGGGGCTGAAAAAAGGTGAAATGTCTGTGACAGCACTGCCACCACACATTCTAGAATTTGTGCCTTGTCCAGCTGTTGCTTCCAAGTCATACATTTCAGTGAAGGAGGAAATCTTTCTAACAGAAGACAATGAGATCTAGTGAATAATGGAATCAATAGACCCAGCATCCAGGCTTCTGATGAGCTGTGGAATCTGAGCATAGTAGCAGGCTTACTGTGCCTCATATTCTCCATTTGAAAATATTGCCCGTGAGGATCCATGGACATGCATGGAAACTTACTCAGGAATCCAAGAGAGTTAAAGAGTTGCACCAGGCTTTGAAGGCTGAGAAGAAGCTTGTTGAGATTCTGCTTAACTGTTTATAGTTATGATTATTTTCCGTGTCCCCACAAAGAATCTCTAGGTTAGATTCAGAGTCCTCTGATTTCTGAGGCTCATTGATTATGTTGTGTTGGGCAAATCACTCACTCTCTCTGGGCCTCATGTTTCCCCAACTGTTAGATGAAGACTTTGAATTAGATTGACTTCACTCCTGCGTGCTGGTGGTGGATTACACTCAGGGTCATACACTGAGTTTATCTCCAGCTCTCTTTATATTTTATTCTGAGATAGGGTCTCACTAAGTTGCCCAGGCAGACCTCAAACTTGTGATCCTCTTGTTTCAGCCTCAGGAATAGCTGGGATTACAGGCTGCATCACAGTGTCTGGCTCATCTACAGGCTTTTGATTTTTAATACTTCTGCCTCACGTTCAGTGTTTGCTAATAAATGTTTAATGATTTCTATGGGCTATGTCTTGAACAGATAAAGAAAAACTAGTGATTTCTGTTTACTGAGTGCTGGGATTTCCTGCATGCTCGTAAAGAATATTTTCTTTGACTCTAGTATAGTTTGGAGATAGTATGTCAAATGAGAAAACATAGAACTTCTTCGCTGACACAGGGCAGATTAAACACTGAGAAAGTAGTAGGCAGCTAAAGGCCAGGTTTAAAAAGAACAAGTTTCTCGCTTTTCGCTTTCGCCTTCGGAAGCAGCCAAGGAGTACTGCACATAGCAGTTAGCTTTTAATAAAGAAAACTACAGATCCCGGCAGGAACTGCTCGTGACGAAGTTCTTATGCGCCAATTAATATTGGCGGACTCCCCCCCACACTAGATGCTGAACTTCATTTCCCAGGTATCCTCAGGGCGCTTCGATTTTTCTTCCTCCTGCCCCTTGCTCGCGAACCTCGCGCCAAGTTGGCGAGCGCGCGCGCGTAGCGCGCGAGTGACGGGTAATATATGGGCCGCTCAGTAGCTGTGGTCGCGCTGTGTGTGTGTGTGTGTGTGTGAGTGAGAGAGTGCGGGACTGAGGTGGTGTGTGTGAATTGTGGCCGCTGGCGGGGTCAGAGGGGAAGCGGCGGAACCGCCCGGAAAGGTGAGTAAGGGAAGGTGGCGCACGGCTCCCGGGAGGGTGCGAGGAGATATGGTTTGCTGCCAGCCTGGCGGGAGAGTGGGCGCTGGGCTGGGGGA
>NW_022900949.1:43058128-43065793 GCF_012274545.1 Fukomys damarensis | reverse complement strand
GTGATTCTTGGCTCGGGGGCGGGGCCTTCACGTTCTTCCTCCAGTCCCCTAAAGAAGCTTCCCAAGTGTAACTCTTCCGCCCGGAGTGGGGGCTAGGGGTGTGCCCGCCTCTACCTGGAGGAGGGGTACTTAGAATTTTCCTCTTCACCTTTTCCCTCCCAATTCTCCTAGTCTCCCTTCCGTACGGGCTGGGGGGCTCCATCTTCCCTTCTGTACGGCGGCCCCTTTCCCGGACTGTGTCTCCGCCTCCAGCTCCAGTCACCTGGGCGGGCTCTCTTCTTTCTCGGCCTCGTGCCGCCTCCCCCTGCACCCGCCCAGCTTTTGGACTCGGCGAGGAGGCGGATCTCTCAGATCATTTCCTCCGCCTCTGTGGTGGAGGGAGGGGGGAAGTAGAGAGATGTGTTCTAGTCCCGCCTCTAGGACTCAGACCGCGGATTCCTTGCCGAGCTTCTGGGGAGCCTATTTGGGGGGTTATCGAGATTTCAGTTGAGATGTCCGAGGCATTCGCTTCACTCCGACTTCTCTTCCTAGGCGGTTTCCTTTTCGCTTCCTTTTATTGCAGTGGTAGCGCTCTGGCTTTCCGTATGTCGAGGAAGTAGTTTTTGAGTGCTCGAAGTAGTTCTTTTGAATCACAAATTACTGGTCCATGTTCGTGTCATGTTGCTCTTAATTTTTTCCTGTCTTTCCAGGGAAGCCTTTTAATTAGTCTAGATGGTTTAATTATTTATGTTAGCGGCATCTTCGTATTGTAGGCGCTTCTTTAACGTATAGAATGAGAAGTTCATTGGTAATGTCATCTTCAGTTTTCTTTTTACTGTCCATGGCTGTTTACCGTTAAGGATTATATAAAGTGTTTTAGACTTTAGGAATCGATTTAGTATTTTTTTCCTTGATGTCAAGATTTGGGTTTTGTTTATAGCAGTTAATTCATTATCTGTTCTAGTGGCATTTTAAATTTTTTTGGTTTTTTTTTTTTTTTTTTGAGACAAGGTCTCGCTATGTAGTTCAGGCTGGCCTTGAACTCCTTTTGTAGCCAAGGCTGGCCTCGAACTCGTGACAGTCCTCATGCCTTAGCCTCCAGAGTGCTAGGATTACAGGCATGTGCCACCACGCTGGGCTCGAGTGTTATATTTTTGGATATTAAGGAGATAACAGAATTTGGGTAGAGTGGGGAAATCATTTTGTGCTAAACATCTCGGTTAGTTTGCTAAGGACGTTGTTTTACCATTACTGTTAAATTTAATAGAGAAGGATTCTAGAAAGAACCACTTGTAAATTGAAGTGATTGGAATTGGCTTATTACCAGTTGTGTTGTTTTTGTAAAGGAGATAGATGGTCATGAACAGTAATAGAAAGTTATTCAGGATTTCGAGTCATATGGTTATTGAGGAAGTTTCATGTGAAACTCTGGAGCTTTTGGATATTTTTCCTTCTCCCCCCCACCCCCTTGGCTGCTGGAGATTGAATCCAGGACCTGCACTCTGCCACTAAGCCACAATTCCAGCCTCTCTTCTCCTTTAAAGATAGAATCTTGACAGTTCAATGTTTTAGGATTGTAACCTTTTTTTTTTTTTCTTTTTTTAAATCTCTTTTTCTTTTCTTTTCTAGACACAATCTTACTATGTAGCCCAGGCTAGCCTGAACTTGGGGCATTCCTCCTGTCTCAGCCTTCTAAGTGCTGGAATTACATGGTCTACCATCATGCCTGGTGTGTGAATATATATTTTAAGGCTTTGTATTCTATTATATGGGTAGTAGTGTTATTGTTTAGTCCCTCACAACACCTATTTCTGCTTTACAGATAAGGGAATAGAAATTTAATTTTTTTTTTTTTTGAGATAAGGTCTCACTGTATAGTCCAGGCTAGCATTGAATTGGCAGTGTGTCACAGGCTAGCTTCAAACTCACCTCCCTGCCTCAACCTCCCAAGTGATGGGATTACATGGCCTGTGCCACCGACCTGTGGCAGAGATTTGGTTTTTCTTATTTGTTTGAAATTATGATCTAGAGAAGTTAAATAAAAAAGATCTCACAGGTATGTCAGCAGAGTTGGAATTTGAGTTGTTAAACCCTTTTCTACTAGTACCTATTACTTGGGTACCTATGTCAGTCCATTTTTTCATCTGTGAGCCAGGTGTGGAGTAGAGGAGGAGGATTGAAAGTTGGAAACAAGCCTGGACAACTTGGTGGCTTAGTGAGACTTTGTCTCAATAAAAATAGAACAAAACAAAAGGAAAAAAAAATAGCAGATACGTAGTCTCAGAGTATATGTGCTATACTAGGCTGATTAAATTATCCAAGTGGCATTCCTTCAAGGATCACCGATGCTCCCCTAACTAAAAAAAAAATTGTAAACACATATCAAAATTAACCATTCACCATTTTACAGTGTGATTTCATTGGGATTTAGTTGATATACAGTGTGGTACAACCATTGCCTCGTTCTAATTTCAGGGCCATTTTATCACTGGGAAGGAAACTACATACCCATTTAACAGTTATTCATTATATCCCCCTCCTAAGTCCTAGCAGTCACTAATTAACTTTCCGTAATATATATATAGTTTTACCTGTTCTGTGTTTGATATAAATAGTATCATATAATATGTGGTCATTTATATTCCTCCACTTAAAATTTTTTCCGAGTTCATCCATATCTGTAACATGTGCTTCATTTCTTGGCTGAGTATTCCATTGTATGGAGAAAGCACTTCTTGTTCAATGATTCGTCTGATTGTGGACATCCAAGTTTTTGTTTTGTTGTGTTTTAGTTTTTGAGACCGGTTCTCACTTTGTAGTTCAGGTCGCCTTGAACTCACTCTGTAGCCCAGGCTGAGCTCAAACTCAAGGTGATTCTCTTGCCTCACCCTCTCAAGTGCTAGGATTACAGGTGTGTGCCTCCATGGTTGGCTCAAGTTGTTTTTATCTTTTATTGTGAGTGCTCCTGTGAATATTTTTGTAGAAATATTTGTCTGTTTTCAGTTCTTTTGGCATATATCTAGTAGTGAAATTGGGTTATACCGTAATTCTATGTTTAACTTAAAACAAACCAACCTTTTTGAGGGACCATCAGACTAGTTTCCATAGTTGCTGTACCATTTTATATCATTACCAGCAGTGTATCGTATCTTTCCATTTCTTCAGATTGTTGACATTGCTTCTATTTTCTGATTTGACTATAGGGATCCTAAGTATAAATTAATTAATTTATTGATACTAAGGATTGAACCTAGGGAGGATTGAGCTACATGCCCGGCCTCCCCTCTCATTTGTTAGTGTTATCTGTTTATTTACTTTCCATGTACTGGATTGAACCCAGGGCAAAAGCCCTGGGTTGTATCCTCAGCCTTTTTTATTTTGTTTTGATTCAGGGTCTCACTAGGTCGCTAAGTTTCCCAGGCTGGGCTCAAACTTGCCATCTTCCTGACTAAGCCCCCTAGGTGTACCCCAGCAGGCCCAGTTTTATTTATTTTTGTGAGACATGGTCTTGCTATGTAGTCTAGGCTGGCCTTGAACTTGCTATGTATCCCAGGGTGGTCTAGAACTTGTGATCCTCCTTTGTGGGGTGTTAGGATTATATTCCTGCACCACTACATCTGGCTAGTTTTGAGACAAGGTGTTACTAAGTTGCCCATCATCCTGCCTCAGGATTCCAAGAAGCTGGGATCAACTGGCATGTACTACTGTGCCCAGCCTTTACATATAAATTTTAGAATTGGTGTTTCTGTTTCTGAAAAAAGGCCATTGGGATTTTGGTGAGACTGCATTGAATTTGTAGACTGCTTTGGAATGTATTGCTAGTTTAATGTCTTTAATCCATTGACTACAAAATGTCATTCATTTGTTTATGTTGTCTTTAACTTATTCCAACAATGTTTTGTAATTTTCAGTGTAAAATTTAAGCTTCTCTAGTCAATTTATTCCTAAATACTTTTTTCTTTTTGGTGATATTGTAAATTGTCTTTTAAAATTTTACTTTCTGATTATTCATTGCTAGCATATAGCAGTACAGTTGATTTTAGTGTCCTTTCATACCTTGCAACTTTGCTGAATTTGCATATTAGCGCTAAGAGTTTTACGTGGCTGCTTTAGGATTTTCAACATAACGTACTATGTAATCCACAAATATCATTCAACCATTTTGCTTTTTCCTTTCCAACATGGATGCCTTTTATTTCTTTTTCTTGCCTAATTGCTCTGGCCAGAATTCCACTAGAGTGTTTAGTAGAGGTGGCAAAAACATGCATATGAGTTTTGCTTCTGATGTTAAGGGGAATGCTTTCAGTCTTTCATTATTGAGTACATTGTGAATTTTTTATAGTGTCCTTTGCTATTTTGAAAGTTCTGTTCTTTATTGAATTTTTTTAATCGTGAAAAGGTGTTGGATTTTGTCAGACTTTTTTTCCTGCATCAATCAGAAGATCCTGTGTTTTCTTTTCTTGTTTCCTTCATTCTCTTGTGATGTATGATATCAGTTGATTCTCTTTCTTTATCTATCTCTTTCCTCTCTTAGTTGTCATAGTTGCAGTGATGGTGGTGAACCTAGGGCCTCTTGCATACTTGGCAGACACTCTACCATTGAGCTACACCTCCAGCCCTTGATTGATTTTCATACATAGAACCACTCATGCTATACTAAAATAAATTGCAGTTGGTCATGATGTTTAATTTTTGTAGTTGTTTTTCCTTTTTTGTGCTAGCATAAACCCAGGGCAGTGCACGTGCTAGACAAGCACTCTACTACAGAACTACATCCCAGCTCTTTTTAAATTTTATTTTGAGACAAAATTTCCTTAAGTTAGTTGTTCAGTCTGGCCTTGAAGTTGTGGTTCTCCTTTCTCAGTCTCCAGAATGATACATTTTAATATACTGCTGGATTCAGCTTGCTAGTATATTTTCTTGTGGAGTAAATAAAATGGTTATCCCAAGTGATGTGAATCAGTACTAATTTGGAAATCATCTGCTTTATTAAAAGTTTGTGTTTTAGAGAGTTGGTGGTATTTTCTTTTACATAGCTTTTGCTTGATCTTATGGTAGATATCTTTGGAAGAGTTAGTTTTAGATCATCTAGTAATCCCTTTCTGATGTGAAATTGTTTTTGTGGAATGATTGCTACTCCTGTGAAAATTTTTCATAGAAGATCTGACTTTTTAAAACTAGAGAATATTTTGAAAAAAGTGGTCGCACAGACCATCTAAACATTTGCGTCTCATTTGTCCCTTCTGGACCCCCTCATAAACATGTTTGGATATCATATTTGGTTCTTTAAGTTCTCAGTTCCCAGTCCTTCTGCATTCTTGATTTTACCATTCAACCCAGCAACCTTTCTTTTCTATACCCCATGGGGAATTGAACCCAGGGCCTTCTCATGAACTACATTCCCAGCCCTTTATCTTTTATCTTTTTTTGAGACAGAGTTTGGTTAAATAGTTAAATTGCTCAGCTAGGCTTGAATTGGCAGTCTTCCTGTCTCCAAGTTCCAGATTACAGAATGTACCACCCGTGCCTGGCTCCATTTTGCCCCCTTTTGCTGGGATTGAACCCAGGATCTTGTGCATGCTAGGCAAGCACTACCGCTGAACAACATCATCATCTCCTTCTCTACATGTTTTCCAGCCTCTTTTTGTCCAAGGAATTGGCTGTGAAAGAGGTTAAGAAGCCTGAGAGACAAATGGACTGACTTATTTGTTTGAGACAGGATCTTGCTATATTGCCTAGGCTGGGCTTGAATTTGACATCTGCTCAGACTCAGCTTCCTGAGTAGCTGGGATTGATGATAGGTATGTACCTATATGGTACCTATATGTATGTACCACTGTGCCCAGCACTTTTGAAATATTTTTAAAAATGTGTGTGGGATGTTCTTGCTATATTTCCCAGGCTGGTCTTAAAACTCCTGAGCTGTAACAATCCTCTTCTCTTAGCTTCCCTTGGGACTGCAGGTGTGAACCACCATGCCCAGCTTATAAGTGCGCTTGTAATATATATTTTTAATTTTCTTTTTTATTTTATTCAGGAGAGTGTTTTGAGATAAAATCCAGGGTGGTCTGATCTTGAATGATGTCACCTAGTTTCTCTTTGAACTCACAATCCTTCTGCCTTAGTCTCCTGAGTGGTAGGCTTACAGGTGTGGGCCACCATGCCAGGCCTCCAGCTTTCATATTAGTGAGGTTGTCCACTTGATTTCGTGTCATTTTTGTTGAGAATTAATAGGAACGTGCTGTTTGTCTTTCATAAAACTTTCCTCCCAAAGACTAACAAGAGCAAGTGATTTTGGGGATCAGTGTTTTCCACATTTTCTATTAAAAATTAAAACCTCAGGGCCTGGGATTTAGCTCAGTGGTGCCACGCCTGCCTCATAAGCACAAGGTCCTGAGTTTGATCCCTGGTACTGCCAACAAAGCAAAACAAAACAAAAACCCAAAAAACAACAACAACAAAAAAACCACTTCAAAGTTTTGGACTTCAGAGATCTAGACTTTGATTATTGTATATGTTATAGATATTAGGTATTTACTTTGTTATTGTTGAACTCAGGGCCTTGTGCTAGGGAAACACACTATCAGTGAGTTATGTCCTCAGCCTAGGTATATGTGTTTTTCATGAGAGAAGGGATCATAACATTTGTCTTATTCACAGGGGTTCTTAGTTTAAGCATCACTGTTTTGATCCAGCTCTGTGCCTCATTTGACATTTCAGGAAACTGAGACTGAAAAAGGAAAGGACTAACTGTTCATCATAACTGGATGAATATCCACAGTATCACAAATAAAATTATCTGAAGTGTCCACAGGTTACAGTTCGTTTGCTTTTTAATTATATCCTTTGCTTATTCATCTGTTTCCTACCCGCTCATCTTTTCTTTTGTGGGAAATGTGTCATTTTGATTGCCTGTGTTTATTTGTTGTTGTTTTGGCTTCTTTAGACCAAGCTATGACTACAGTAGCGGTACATGTGGACTCCAAAGCTGAGCTCACTACCCTGCTGGAGCAGTGGGAAAAGGAACATGGCAGTGGGCAGGACATGGTACCTATCCTTACGAGGTATGAATAAGTAAGCTGGTTTGTCATATACACAACTCACACTAGTTTTTCTATACACACAAAATAATTACTTGGTGTGGAGAAAAGTGTAGGAGCATTTTTACCTTGGCTGAATCAATCAATCTATTCCTTCCCTCCCTCCCTCTCTCTCTCTCCCTCCGTCCTTTCCTTTCCTCTGTCCTGTTGTGTATTGAACCCAGGGCCTTGTGCAAGCAAGGCAAGCATTCTGCCACTTAAGTTATACTCCAAGCCCCTGAACTGTGTCTTTTTATTGGTAACTTGCCCACTGCTTCATAGTAGCTGTGTGGTACATGCTTTTATAGAATATTTTGAGGACAGATAGTGAAGAGCAAGGGCTGGGGATATAACTCAATGGTGCAGTGCCTGCCTGGCAAGCATGAGGCTCTGAGTTTGATTCCTGACCAAAAAAAAGAAAAGAAAATGAAGAGTAAAGGCTGAGGAGGAATGCTAAGGTAGATTGTTTTTCTAAGGCCGATGTCACTAGAATATAGGTATCTTTAGTGTCTAATGTTTGATACCTCATCTGTGAAAAACTATGCAATTATGTTTTTTTTTAATTTAATGGTGAACTCTCTCTCTCTCTCTCTCTCTCTCTCTCTCT
>NW_022900949.1:43056384-43057408 GCF_012274545.1 Fukomys damarensis | reverse complement strand
GTAACAGGGACCAAACTCAGGACCTTGCACTTGAGAGGCAGGTGTGGTGTCACTGAGCTAAATCCCTGGCTGCCCTGAAAGAACTATAATCTTATGAAAGTTTAAACAGCAGTACATACTTTGTTCCCGATTCCTTTTTTGTTTGTTTGTTTTGTTTTGGAGACAGGGTCTGGCTGTGCAGTTCAGGTTGGCCTCAAAATCACAGCAATCTTCCTGCCTCAGCCTCCTAAGTGCTGGGATTACAGGTGTGCACCACCCATCCAGCTCCAGTTGCTCTTGTATGTGGGGAACCTGGCAGAGTGCAGATTTTAAAAAATTTCATTTTTTAAAAATTTAGAACATGATTATTGCTTACTGGTAGAACCTAGATTTTATTTTATTTTATTTTTTGGTACTGGGATTGAACTGTGGTCCTTGTGCTTGCGAGGTAGGCGCCAGAACCACTGAGCTAAATCCCCTGCCCAGAACCTAGATTTTAATTTGTAAAAAAATTGGAAATTAAGGTCTGTTAACGGATAAACACTAAAACTAGTAAAGACATTTTAAATGCATCCACAACAAATTAAAGACACTACATATATGGTTAATGTGTATTATTAATGTAACTGAAAGGAGGCGAGTCATGGGAATGATAATGTTAGCTGTGGGTTATTCTTTCAAGAAATATTTAGTGGGCATTTATACTGCAGATACTTCATGTTTCATTTTCAAGATTATTTCACATTATATATTTACCTTTTAACTTTTTCACTACACTGTAATATTCAGTAATGCAAACCTTAAAGTAGAAGTTTACTATTAAGGAGATAACCACTTGGAAAGCAACTAAACCTAACATAAAAAGAAAAATTCAGAGTAGTGCAGAATAGTATGTTATGTGCCAAATCAGGCAGAATGGCTTATAAATATTGTAGAATATATGAAAATAGAATTTGAGTGCTTTTTTATTCACTCAAATATTTCAGGACTTTTTGCGTATCAACTGTAAGAGATACTTCTGGACCTCATCTCCCTATTTTCCTCA
>NW_022900949.1:43002217-43056370 GCF_012274545.1 Fukomys damarensis | reverse complement strand
TATATATGTATGTATGTATATGCAGGCCACCGAACCGCTAAGCTAAATCCCTGGCCCCACTAAGAATATTATTGACAGCTCCTTTTTTTTACTTTTTTTTGGTGTGCTTGGGATGAATTTAGCCTTTTGTTTTATAGGAAACAAGTAAATTACCCTTGAGCTGTGCCCCAGCCCAGAAGCTACGTTGTTAAAAGATAGCCATCTGCAGAACTACTTGCAAAGGACTGCATAACCACGCAATGGGAAGTTTAGGTTAGAATCCTGGATTATGTCTCTAGTTCCAGTTGTTTGATAAGGCTGTTTGGAATAGGACTTGAAAGATTGCAGAATAAATGTACCTTGATGAAAAACAGAGATAAATGATATTCTGTGAAAGTCAAAAAGTGACTGAGAAAGGAATCAAAAGGATGAGGAACTATGAAATGCTTTTGTGACAGTGAGGAAAGAGTGCCCACAGAGTAGAGGTTTAATGTAAGGCAAGAGTAGAAAATAAAGGTGTATGAATCTTAAAATTTCTTCAAAGTTAGAAAGTTTAGGAGACAATAGAATGGATTCAGAGTAAAACTTGATTTTAAACAGGGACAACTCTACCCATTCTCCAAATTGTGTGTCTGTTAGTTTGCTGGATATTTTCTAAAGTACTTTCAGGTTTTTGTTTTGGTACCAGGTGTCAAACTTGGGACCATGCACTTGAGAGGCAGGTGGTGGCACCACTGAGCCAAATCCTTGGCCCCAGGTTTTTTGCTTTTTTTTTTTTTCACTCCAACTGGCTGGAAGATTTGAGTGTTTATTTTATTGTTTTTGAAGCCATGTCTCTCTATATAGTCCAAGCTGGCCTTGAACTCACTCTATAGCCTTCCCAGACAGACTTCAAACTTCTAGTCTTCTGCGTCAGCCTCCATGTACTCTATGAGGAGCAAATGAGTTTCAGGCCTGCCTACTTTTTTTTTTTTTTTTTTTTTTTCTTTTTTTTTTTTTTTTTTTTTTTTTTTTTACTGGGGATTGAACTTGGGACCTTGGGCTTGCAAGGCAGGCAGTACAACCACTGCCTACTTTTAATCTCCAGCTTGCCTACTTTTTATTTTGGCTTACTTGCTTGTTTTTTATGTGGAACTGGGAATTGAATCTAGGGCCTTCTGCGTGCTGGGCAAGCACCCTACTGCTGAGGTACATCCAGCTGTTTTTGTTTTAGCTGTTTTGCTAAGTTACGCAGGGTTGCCTCAAACTTGTAATCATCCTACCTCATCCTTCTGAGTATCTGGGATTACAAGAGTATACACCATCATGTCTGGCTTCATTTTTTTTTGAGACAGGGTCTCACTATGTAGTTGAGACTGACCTGGAACTCACTGTGTAGCCCAGGCTGGTCTCGAACTCACAGTGATCCTCCTGCCTCAGCCTCCTGAGTGTTGGGATTACAGGTGTGTGCCACCACGACGAGCTTGCTTTTTTTTTTTTTTTTTTTTTTTTTAGACGTCATTTATATACTATAAAGTACTTGGCCTGGTAAATTCTTTTCTGGTAAAAAAATCAAGTTATACAACTTGAGTACAACCTCCAGAAGGCTTCTCAATATCTACCTTACGATTTTCAGATTCCTATTTTTCATGATAACACTCACAGGTTTCATATATCAGTCTATGTTCTAATTAATTTCCTTAGGGGTTCTGGAAACTATAGCAGGACTGTTATCCTTATGAGGTATAGTGAAGTTAAGTAGTTTGTCCAGGGTAACACATGACAAATGAGAAGAGCTCTCATTTGAACTTTGGCAGTCTGGCTGCAGAATCCATGTTCTTATCTTTATTTTATTTATTTTTTTGTGATACTGAGGATTGAATGCAGAACCTTCATACCGGGCTACATCCCCCCCACCCCCATTTAGAGACAGGGTCCTGCTAAGTCACCATATTGTTGAGGCTGAGTTTGAACTTGGGATGCTTCTGCCTCAACCTCCCAGAATGCTGGTATTACAAGTGTGTATCTTCATACCTGAGCATTTTTAACTTCATTTCTTAGTTTCAGCTGAGGATATTATAATGTATAATTCTAACTATATTTTGAGTGATCATTTGTTGCAAAGAGAATTTTCTGAGTTTAGAGGGAAAGGAAGGGAAAACAGATATTTCTGAGGCCAGATTAGAGTTACCTAAGAATGTATGCATAGAACCTAAATGCTAAGACTAGGAAATTAAAAAAAACAAACTAGGAAATTTGGTTTTATGGAAATGAAGAATGCAGGAAAGTTTGACTTAGGACAGAGCATGTTAGATATTAGAGTAATGGCTTTATATTCATCATTAAAATAGTTTAGCCATGGGCCAGGGATTTAGCTCAGCAGTTTGGTGGCCTGGGTACCAAAAAAAAAAAAAAAAAGAAGTAAAAAAAAAGATTAGCTAGGTGTGGTGGCACTTACCTGTAATCCTAGAATTTAGGAGGCTGAAGCAGGAGGCTTGCTAGAGTTCAAAGCCAACCTAGGTTACAGAGTAAGTTCAAGTCCAGCCTGCACTACAAAGGAAGACCCTGTCTCAAAAAACAAAATAAACAGATTAAATTGTCACTCTTGCTTAGAGTACTCAAAAAGTAATTTCCCTGTTTTCGTAAACAATGCATAAATAAAAAGCAACACAAGATGGCAAAATAGGTTATCTTAAAACATGCAAGTAAAAGAAGTCACAATAAGAGCACATTTGATTCCATTTGCATAAAGTTCTGGGACAGACTAATCTGTAGTGAGCAAAAGCAGATGAAAGGTTATTTGGTGTGGTAGCAGAAGCTTAAATGAGGGAAAACCTTTCTGGCTAAGGTAAAACACACAGAAAGGTTGTGAAGTAGGACTGAACTTGAACTTTTAGAGAGCATGGATAGCCATCTGACAGAAGCTTATTGAGAGGTAGAGGAGTGGGAGAAGTAGTCAGGAAATAAGGCAGAAGCCAGGTAATTTTAAGCCATGATAGTACTTGGGCTTAATTCAAAGTATTGTGCTAAGTCCTTGGAAGTTGGAGAATCAATTATGTGAAGTCACACGTGGAAGAGGAAGCATGAACAGTATAAAGGCTGTTGGAAGGGTAGTCTAGTAAGTGAAGGAATGGTTAAGAATTACAGAAGTAATTAGAATTAAGCATCTTGTAGGTAGAGTTAACAAGGAATTATTATGGGGCTGAAGAGAAAAGGATTGTAAGATGGCTACTAAGGTTTTGGCTTCAGAGGTAGTGGTAGTACTATTTTTGAGTCAAGGAAAGTTTAGAGAAGAGTTTGGGAATAGATTTTTTCTTTTTTTTTGGTGCAGTGCTGGGGAGGGAACCTAGGACCTTTGCACTGAGCTCCATCCCCAAGCCTGTGTATGTGTGTGTGTGTTTTATTTTGTGATAGCATCTTGCTAAGTTGCCCAGACTGTGCTCAAATTTTCAGTCCTTTTGTTTAAGCCTACCAGAGTGCTGGTGTTACAGGCATGTCCCATCATGCCTAGATTAGAAATTATTTTGTGAGATGATTGTGTAGATTTCTGTGCCCATTCAAAAAAATACTGTTTTTCAGGATGGGGATTTAGCTCAGTGGTGCTGTCACCTGCCTCATTGGCCCAAGGACCCGAGTTTGATCCCTGGTACCAAAAAAAAAGTGTGTGTGTGTGTGTGTGTGTGTGTGTACACTATTTTTCTAAATTTTACACCTTGTCTCTTGATTGTTGTTGTGTTTTTTATTTTATTTTATGCCAGTTTAGAGTTGATTCCTTCTTCTCTTTGTGCTAGGATGTCTGAATTGATTGAAAAAGAAACTGAAGAATATCGTAAAGGGGATCCAGATCCATTTGATGATCGTCATCCTGGTAAGATGGGTTCTCTGAGCTTGGGTCTTCTTACCAAAGAAAATTGTTAATAGTACTTTTAATTGAAATAACATCTTCTGTGATATGTGTTAAGATCTTTTTATTACAGTATTTTACAAAGTGAAGGCAGTGAGGAAAGAGAAATTCCTGTTAAAACTGAAGTATTTCTGATATTTACATATGAAATAGCATAACTAACTTAAAGCAAGTAAATTAGGTGTACTTAGTTAACAGTTTTTTTCCCCCTAACAGTTTGCATGCTTACAAAGACTTAGAAAAAGAATCTGCCTTTTTTTTTTTGAGATAGGGTCTTGGTATATAGTTCAGGTTGACCTTGAGCTCACTGTGCAGCCCAGGCTGGCCTCTCACTGATAGTGATACTACTGCTTCAGCTTCCAGGGTGCTGGGATTATAGGTGTGCTCCACTACACCCAGGCCTTTTTATAATAGTAATTATCCTTTTGCTTGGGGTGAAATATAATTGAGAATGCATCTAGTGCCTTGCTTTTAGGATGTTGACACATGGAACTTTGAACAATAAACAATTTTTTTCCCCCCTCTGTGGTCCTGGGTTTGAGATTCTTTTCTTTTCTCCTTTTTTCTCCCCCGCTTTCTCCCCCTCTCCCCCTCTAAGTCCTTGGAAGGACTTGGGAAGTATCTTCCCCCTCTCCCCCTCTCCCTCGCTGTCCCTCTCTCCCTCTCTGCCCCTGGGCTTAAATTTATGATCCTTCTACCTCAGCCTTCCAGAGTGCAGGGATCACCGTGCACCACTGTGCCTGGCTTGTGAGTTCTCTAAGATGCATTACCAGTGTCAAATCTAAGTTATGTATGAGCCCGGGCTGCATATGTACTCAAATAGCTAGAAGCAGTCCTTTTTGGAGAGAAGTTTGAAATTTTGTGAGTGGAGATATAGGGCCAATTGGTGGGAGTTGTAAAAGTAAGGACATTTTATGTCTACCTGATACTGCAGGGCTTTTTCTGTTTCTTATACTTTTGTTCTCAAATGTAAGCTAGTAGTGCTCGCTTCAGCAGTACATATACTCAAATGTAAGCTAGTATTTCAGATTGCCTAGTTTTTTTGTGTGTGATATTACCTGCTGCACTTGTCCTAGACATTCTTAGATATTTATAGAATATTCATTTTAATTCACGTCTTCAGAAAGGGAAGAATAGAGCATGAAAAAGTATGAAAGTGACTGCAGAGTCAGAAGTTTCATTTAATATGTGAAATCATGAAAAGAACGAGACATGATCATGCTTAGTGTCATTGCTTTTGAAAGGGTGATGTGGTAATGATTGAAGAAGGTAGAGACAGAGAATGATGTGCTTTCTTCCCCTAGTAGAAACTTAGTTTTTTTCTTCACACCTCTTAATGTTAAATAGTATTTGTCACCGGACATAATTTCTTCTAGTAAAAGTAAGGATTTCAGTTTTATTATTATTAAATAGTTAAAGCTAAAATCTTTTTAAAATGCCATTTTTGTGACTTTTCTTTTTGGGAATTACTTTGAGATACTAGTTACAAGTTTGTGAAAACTTTACATCAGCAGCTCACATCTTGTCTTCATTCTGTAATGTATCATGGCTAAATTTGCCACTATCATATTCTGGAAGAAAATGAAATAAATAGATGGCATCTGTTTTTAAAACAAATCAGTAATTCTTTCAGGTGTTAGTTAATGCTTTGCTTTTAGGCATTGAGTAGCACCTAGGTCCTTCACCTTTCTTTCCTTCAGAGCTAGGGTGACTAATGTTACTGTGTCATTAGTATTGGTGATTGCTTAGTAGGATTCACCTGCCTTAACCCAGTGTGGGACGTCCTTACAGGTTTGAGGATATATCTCTGCTGCTGTTGTCTTTGTAGTCAGTGGTGAGATTAACTTGGAAACTGTCTTCTCCAGGCCACCTATCAAAAGAAGCATACTTGCTGTTTTTCTGTGACTGTTTCTCTTAGGCTCCTTTGTAACACTTTTGTAGATCTTCGTCTATACTGTTGGTGACACTGGTCTAGATCTAGTCCATTATTATTTAATTCAGCATTGCTGCATAGGCAGTATAATGGGAAATAGAAAGGCTAGAGAGCTCTGCCTCAAGTTTGTTTTTTTTTTTGGTGGTATTGGAAATTGAACCCAGGTACACTCTGCCACTGAGCCTTTTATTACTTTCGTATGTGTTTTTTTGTTTTTTTTGAGGGTACTAGGTATCGAACTTGGGTCCTTGCACTTGTGAGGCAGGTGGTGGAACCACTGAGCTAAATCCCCGGCCCTGTATATATGTATTTTTGAAACAAGGATTCACTGTGTAATTCAGGCTGGCCTTGAACTTGTGATCTTCTTGAGTGCTGAGATTATAGCATGCTCCACCACAACTGGCTGCTAGGCCCCCCCACTTTTTTTTTCTGAGACAGTCTTGCTGAGTGACTCAGGCGGCTTGAACTTGGGATCCTTCTGCCTCAGCTTCCCAGAACACTAGGATTCTTTTGATTTATTTACTTATTTTGTGGTACTGTGGATTGAGTTTGGGGAGCTGAGATACATCCCTAGCATACCGAGGCCTCTTGGTGATATTGGGTATTTAACCCAAGGTCTTCACAATAAGCTATATCCTTGACCCTTTTCAAATCTTCTGTATATATGTATGTGGTAGAGGGGATTTGACCTAGAGCCTTGGAATTGAGCTACATCCTTATCCTCCCCCGTCCTTTAACTTTTTATTTTAAGAGAGGGTCTCCCTAAGTCACTAAGTTGCATAGACTAGGCATGAATTGTGATCTTTCTGCCCAGATCTCTCTTACCAGAGTGGCATTATTTCATGTGTGTAGTCCCCATTTAAAAACAAATTTTTTTTTTTTTAATTTTGAGGCAGGGTCTTACTA
Source organism: Fukomys damarensis (assembly GCF_012274545.1). Classification (NCBI taxonomy): domain Eukaryota; kingdom Metazoa; phylum Chordata; class Mammalia; order Rodentia; family Bathyergidae; genus Fukomys; species Fukomys damarensis. The sequence continues at coordinate 43,049,669 of NW_022900949.1, read as the reverse complement.
AGTTGCTCTAGTGTTGAATTTGCAATGCTCCTGTCTCAGCCTCCTGAGCAGTTAGGATTACAGGTATGGGCCACAATTACTGGCTAAGTTTTTATATTGTCACTTTTAATTTTAAATAATGTTTTTGATAAAACCTAATTAATCATAAGAATCTTGTCTTTGTTTTCACTTTTGCTGGCATTTTTATTAGTATTTATAACAACCCAGGTGCCATTCCAGAGATCTAAGTTGTTTCACTAGGATATCTTATTCATTTGTTTGTTTGTTCCTCCCTTCTTCTTTTGGTAGGTCGAGCTGATCCAGAGTGTATGCTGGGCCACTTGCTGAGAATACTCTTCAAGAATGATGATTTCATGAATGCAGTAGGTTTGCTTCTTACTTTTCTCCAGAGATTATCATCAACAAATGTTGTACCTTTATTTATTTATTGAGATAATTTGCTTTTACTAAAAGCCTTAGCAAAGTGGGGAGTAGAATAGGTAGTTTTTAAAATTGGCCTTGGTTCAGTTGAAAGAAGAGGCCTTTTTTCTTGTCACCAGTGATTGTGGCCAAATTATTTTCTGTTGGTGTGTTCTTTGTTCAGTTGTGTATTGGTAAGGGCTCCCAGGGCATCTGTGTAGAGTTCCTTCTTGGACAAGATGAGTTTTGGTTTTGTTTTTGTTTTTGTTTTTTAAGGTAGGCTCTCACCTTGTAGTCCAGGCTGGCCTTGAATTTACCATGTAGCCCAAGGCTGGCTTTGAACTTGCAGCGATCCTCCTGCCTTCACCTCTTCAATGGTAGGATTACAGGCATGCACCATGGGCAAGGAGATTTTGAGTTTCGGGCTCTATGTGTTCTTTTGGGTTCAGAATGGAAAAATAAGAATGATGTACATGGTACTCTTCTGCACTAAAACTGTGATGTGTACATGGGGCATATGGAGGGATAGGAAGGTGCTTTCTGTAACCTTGTTGCAAGGAGTGTTGCAGGATTATTGCAAGGAGTAAGTGAATGTTCATAGGTCCTGAATATAGTAATAGCTGAGTAAATTGTGGCTGTTATATTTGTTTGGAAGTGGAATGGTATGATGCTTGAGAAAATGAGCTTTGGAGTCTGTGTGTTAGAACTCATGATCATCCTGCCTCAGCTTTCCAAGTACTTTATTTTTTCTTTCCTTTCCTAATCTATAAAATATAATATTTCAAAACATTTTTGTAATTTTTTTATGGTACCGGGGATCAAACTCCGATCCTTGTGCTTGTGAGGCAGGCGGCGGAACCACTGAGCTAAATCCCAGGCCCGTTTTTGTAATTTTTGAGTGAAATTATCATGAAAACTACTTGACAGGGCCAGGGATTTAGCTCAGTGGTTCTGGCACCTGCCTCACAAGCTCAAGAACCCAAGTTCCATCCCCAGTACCAAAATGAAAAGAAAAGAAAAGAAAACTACTCAGAGTCTGCCTAAGTCTTAGGTATTATTATCATCTATATTGTACTAACTCCATATTTACTTCTGTGTCACTAATGTCTCTTCTCAGTATCACATCACTTCTATCTCCCATATATTTCCACGTGGATATCCCCCTTGGTACTTTGAATTCCAGCAAATTACCTATTTACTCCACTCTGTTTCTCTCTTTTTTTTTTTTAATTTTTATTGAGTTTATTGGTACAATCTAGGTATACAATACAATTACATTCATTATTGGGATCCTGTACCTTTACATGATAGGTCTTGATTCTCATTTTTTCCCCTCGTCCTTGCCCTCCCTTCACCCCCTCCTCCCTTCCCCATTTACAAACACTTTATTTCCATTTTTTCATATTTTTTCCTCTCCCTTATTACCTTTCCTCCACCCTTTTCACTTTCCCTACACCTTTAGCCCTTTACTTCCTATTTCACATTATTATCTCATTAGGATCTTGTGTACTATTATAGTTTATCACACCAGCCACTCTGTTTCTCTTATTCTCTAGCTCAGTAATCATGTCTAGACAAAAAGTATTCTTTATTTCCCCTAGCTGTCTTATTCAGTGGATTTGTGGGTCTTAATTTTTGTCTCCTTCTTAAACTCCTTAAATCTCTGTGTCTTCCTTGTTATCAGCCCTTAGTTGCTGTCACCTGTCATTTGGTTGCTGCAATAGCTTTATAACTGGTTTCTTCTTGTCTTCTAATCCAGTCTTTATTTTATAGCCTGGAAATTATTTTAAAAATGCAAAAATTGATCATAGTTTTGCTTAAAATGCATTATTGGCTTCCTGTTGCTCTCAGGAAAAATTTAAAATGCCTTACAATTGGGGAAAAAATGAGAACCAGGATGTGTCATGTAAGGGTACAAGATCCCAATGATAAATGTAACTGTACTGTATACTTAAAAAGTAGCAATAAACTCAGTGAAAAAAAGAAATGCCTTACATTAGTATTAAACACCTAATCTGTCTCTGGCCTTTATTTTCTCCATCTTCACTTCCTGTCATTCTTGTCTACTTAAGCTATTCCTACTTGTTCTTTATGTTCTAGCTTGGACTCCTTTCCTCTCTAAACCTTTCTCTGCAGTGGTTGTAAGGGACTTCTGTAGCATCCTGTACTCATGATATTAATCTGTTTTCCCTTTACTTCTGTTGGATTGTAAGCTTTTTGATCATGAAACTGTATCAGTAATTATTTGCAGTTGTACATTCTGCACAGAACACAACAGTGTACTTATCACTTAGTAGTAGAGATTCAGGCCAGGTGTGGTTGTGCATGCCTATAATCTCAGCACTTGAGAGGATGAAGCAGGAGGATCACTTCAAGTTCAAGGCAAGCCTGGGCTACATGGTGAATCTAAGTTCAGCCTGTACTACATAGTGAGATTCTGTCTCACCTCCTACCAAAGTAGAAATTCAGTGAAAGTGTGATAAGTGCCAAAAGAAAAGTATATTAATATACACATACATACTTAATTATAAAATTGAAGTTTTTCATTACTGCCAAGGATAACTACAATAAAGTTTTAATTAGCAGTTGCATGGTTCATACCTTTTCAGAAAGTGATGAGAGAGGGGGAGGAAGGGAGTGGGAAGGAGATAAAAACTAGAATGTGTCATTTACATTTACCAACTCCCCACCATGAATATAATCATTATGTACTGCAAACATACCAATAAAAAAAAGTTCAGTACAAAAAAGAGTGATGGAAATGTGTTAGACTTCCTAATTTTTTTTTTTTGAAAAGGTCTCACTTGGCAAGCCTGGGCTACATGGTGAATCTAAGTTCAGCCTGTACTACATAGTGAGATTCTGTCTCACCTCCTACCAAAGTAGAAATTCAGTGAAAGTGTGATAAGTGCCAAAAGAAAAGTATATTAATATACACATACATACTTAATTATAAAATTGAAGTTTTTCATTACTGCCAAGGATAACTACAATAAAGTTTTAATTAGCAGTTGCATGGTTCATACCTTTTCAGAAAGTGATGAGAGAGGGGGAGGAAGGGAGTGGGAAGGAGATAAAAACTAGAATGTGTCATTTACATTTACCAACTCCCCACCATGAATATAATCATTATGTACTGCAAACATACCAATAAAAAAAAGTTCAGTACAAAAAAGAGTGATGGAAATGTGTTAGACTTCCTAATTTTTTTTTTTTGAAACAAGGTCTCACTATGTAGTTGAGACTGACCTGGAACTCACTATGTAGCCCAGGCTGGTCTCGAACTCACAGTGATCCTCCTGCCTCAGCCTCCCGAGTGCTGGGATTATAGGCATGCACCACCACGCCCGGCTAGACTTCCTAATTTTGATTGGGTTAAGTTTCAGGGAAAAAGTATTAATTTTTTTCTTTATAGCTGGTGAATGCATATGTGATGACAAGCCGAGAACCTCCTTTAAATACTGCAGCATGCAGACTGCTACTGGACATCATGCCAGGGCTGGAAACTGCTGTTGTCTTTCAAGAAAAGGTACTTGCTAAAAAGAAAACTCATTGTATATTGTGTGTGTGTGTGTGTGTCTGTGTGTGTGTTTGAGATAGGGTCTCACTAAGTAGTTCAGGCTGACCTTGAACTCACTGTAGAGTCCAGGCTGGTCTCAAACTCATGGCAGTCCTCCTGCCTCAGGCTCCTGAGTGCTGGGATTACAGGCATGCACTACCATGCTGAGCTTCATTGTATGTATGTATATATTTATTTGTGGTACTGGGGATTGGACCCAGGGCCTTTACAGGGGGCTTATATCCCCAGCCCTTTTTTAGTGTTTTATTTTGAGACAGGCTCTCAGTTGATAAGTTTCCCCATCTGGGCTTGAACTGGCTATCTTCTGGCCCTCAGCCTTGCAGAGTGCCTGTATTACAGTCCTATGCTACCATGCCCAACTTTATTTTTTAATTGAATGGTGGCCTTTTGGTTGTTAATAGATAGCTGCTATAGCTTTTTCTTCATGTAATAATATGTGTTACAGAAATTTAAGAAATTGAGATGAACAAAATAAAAAGTAAAAAATAGCTAATCAGATGAATACTTGATAAATGGATGCTGTGGTATTGTTTATAATCTTAAGAGCATGTTTTTAGAGTAGATTTATGATCTCATCTTGACTCTTGAGTGGTCTTCCCCAGTGATGAAGAGCTGTCCTTTGAGAAAGCCCATCTTATCGTGGTAGTATTAGTAATTCATTTAGCTATTAATATATGAGGATAAGTTTTGTGCTGTCCTCAGATATTGAATGCTGGGAATGTTTTGTCAGCAAGATGTGAGCTTACATTCATCATGTGTTTGGGGATAGGCAGACACAGATAAACTGATAATTTCAAATAAGTGCTATGAAGACAAGAAAACATCACTTTGATAGTAACTGTGCATGAGTACTTCAGCTGTCAAAAATTAATTGCTCTATATTTAAAAGTAATATAAAATGTCTTAGCTTTAAGAATTTGCTGTCTGAATGGGGTATGCCCCATTGGTTGGGTTTTTTGGTGCTAGGATTAAAGAGGACCTTGCTCTTCCACTGAGCTATACTCCAAACACTTTAATAAAAACTTTTAAAATTTTAATCATAGCTGGACATGGTGATTCACTGTAATCCTAGAACTCTGGAAGGGTAAGGTGGTGGGAGGATCGAAAGTTTGAGCACAGCCTGGGCAATTTAGTGACTTAGTGAGGCCTTGTCTCAAAAAATAGAAAGGGCTGGGGATGTACCTCAGTCTGAAGGCCATGAGTTCAATACACAACACTATAAAAATATTAACTTTTACCCTCTAGTGATTGAATGAGGGCTTCACGTTTGCTAGGTAGGCACTCCATCAGTGAGCTATGTCCCCAGGCCCCTTCCTGCAGTCTCACCATCCTTTTTTTCCCCCGTTTTTATTTTGATACGGTGTCTTGTTATATTGGCTGGCCTCAAGCTTTTGATCCTCCTACCTCAGCCTTTTGAGTAGCTGGGATAAGTGTGTGCCACTTTTATTTTTAATACTTTTCTTTTTGAAACAGGTCTTGCTATGTTTCCCAGGCTGGTCTGGAATTCTTTCCTGCCTCAGGCTCCCAACTACATGGGACTACGGGTGTATAACACAGTGCCTGGATGCAAAGTTTTGTTCTTAGGAACAGGATTGAAATATTAACTTTTTTGGCTGGGCATGGTGGTACAGGCCTGTAATTCCAGCACTTGAGAGGCTGAGGCAGGAGGATTACCACGAGTTTGAGGCCAGCCTGGACTACATAGTGACCCTGTCTCCAAAAAAAAAAAATTAACGTTTTTGGCCATGAGACTGAAGTCTCTGCTTTTATTTTTAGTTACGAAAGCGGGCCTTTTCTGAATTGTATTATTTCATTTCCTTTACTATAGGAAGGAATTGTTGAGAATCTTTTCAAATGGGCCCGAGAGGCTGATCAGCCACTGAGGACATATTCTACTGGACTGTTAGGGGGTGCTATGGAAAACCAAGACATTGCTGCCAACTACAGGGATGAAAATTCACAACTGGTAAGGACCATTTTAGAATGAATCCTTGCATCCAGTGGAAGGGTGTTCACAGGTTCTTTTTGCTGCCTGAATCTGATTATTTACATTATATTTATAACCTTTTTTGTGGGGAGGACATAGTCTTACTCTGTAATCCAGTCTGACCTTGAACTCCCTGTGTAGACTAGGTTAGCTTTGAACTCATTATCCTTTTACCTCAGCCTTTTGAGTGCTAGGATCACAGTTGTGTACCACCGTGCCTGGCTTATTTATAACCTTGTACCAGAATATAGGTAACATATTAACATTTCAGGATTACTTCCCGTAAGGGAGTTTTTTTTTTTTCAGTACTGAGATTGAATCCAGTTTATGTTGAGCTGTATCCTTAATCTCTGTTAAAAAAATTTTACTGGGGGTTGGGGATTTAGCTCAGTGGTTCTAGTGGCTGCTTCACAAGCACAAGGACCAGAGTTCAATCCCCAGTACCAAAAACAACAACAACAACAACAAAAATTGTACTGGTACAATTTAAATAGTTGTCACATTCATCAAAAGGAATTTGTACTTGTACATGGTATATCTTGATTCCTCTTTTCCTAATCTTTTTAAAAATTTCTTTGAGACAGGATTTTGCCAAGTTGTCCAGGCTAGCCTTGAACTTTTGATCCTCTTGTCTCAGACTTCTGAGTAGTTGATACTGTAGGTATGTGCCACCATATATGGTTTATATAAAAGCTTTGATTTTACTTTTTTTCCATATTGAAAATAGTTTCTTTGGGAGGAAGGGAGAAAGGAAAATTGAAAAAAAAAGTTGTCTTTCCTCTGTCAAGGATTGTGGCATTATTTGTCACATAAAAGTACCACTCCCTGTCTCATCCCTTTTGCCTCCCTAGCCTTTGTGTTATGACAAATTTCAAAGATAGAGTACAATTGAAAGAATTTAATGGTGAGCAGATGTATATGCACTACCTCGATGTCTTGTTAACATTTTACTGTACTCATTATATACCTATTTATTCTTTCTGTCCATCTACCATTCTGGTTTTTTCTCTTCGGTACTGGAGATTGAATTTAGGACCTTCACACCTTGGCTTTAAATTTTGTTTGTTTTTTGTTTTTTGAGGCAAAGTCTTGCTACTACAGGTTGGCCTTGAACTTACTATGTAGTCCGGGCCTTGAACTTGTGATTCTCCTACTTCAGCATCTTGAGTGCTAGGATTACAGGCATGTACTACCATGCCTGGCTCTTTTTTTTTTTTTTTCCAATTCAGAATAAATTTGCAGGCATCATCCCTAAATATCCCACCTCCTTTATTTTTGGCCATACTTAGGATTGAATTGAGAAGAGAGCTTTTTGTGTGCTAGGCAAGGACTCTACTACTGAGCTACATACCTGCTTCTTATTTGAGATGTGGTCTTGCTGAGTTGTGTGGACTGGCAACTTGTCATCCTTTTGCTTCAGCCTTTCAAGGAGCTGCAATTACAGGGTGGGCCACAGTGCCCTGTCCCTTCTCTTTTTGAAACTAAACATGATACCACTTTTTAGATGTGGCCAAGAAAAATAAATACTTAAAGTGTTTTTTTTAGGGTGGGCCACAGTGCCCTGTCCCTTCTCTTTTTGAAACTAAACATGATACCACTTTTTAGATGTGGCCAAGAAAAATAAATACTTAAAAAGTGTTTTTTTTTTTTTTAAATGAACTTGAAAAATAGATTATATAATTATGTAAAATGTTTGATTTTTCAAAAGCACTTTAAAAAAATCTTACTATATCTAGTTTCTGCTTCTTTATATGTGATGGTCCAGCCCATTGTCACCCAAACAAGTCAGTTATGAAAGATATGTTTTACGTGTAAATCTTCTGGTTTATATTTTCTGGAATTGATGGGGAATGAGACTTTTAGTCATAGCTTATTTCAGCAAGTTGTAGAAATCAAGTTAATATAATAAAACCTTTACTATTATCAGGCATTGGTCTAATTACATTAGTATTCTTAAATAGAAATAAGGATTATTTATTGTGAGTCATTTAACATGCAAAGAAGCCTGGCATGGTGGTGCATACCTGTAATCCCAGCCTGAGGCTCAGGTAGGAGGATTGCTGTGAGTTGGAGGCCAGCCTGGGCTCCATAGTGAGTTCCATAGTGTGTTCAAGGCCAGCCTGAACTACATAGTGAAATCCCCCACTTCCTTTATTTTTGGCCATAGGATTGAATTGAGAAAAGAGCTTTTTGTGTCCTAAAAAAAATGCAGAAGAGACAATGCCTTTTACTCCAATATTTGTTGATAGGTGGCAATAGTGCTTCGAAGACTGAGGGAGCTGCAGCTTCAGGAAGTGGCTTTGCGGCAAGAAAACAAGCGTCCTAGCCCACGGAAGCTCTCTTCTGAACCCCTTTTGCCTCTGGATGAGGAAGCTGTTGATATGGACTATGGTGACATGTCAGTAGATTTAGTGGATGGAGAACAGGAAGAAGCTTCTGGAGACATGGAAATCTCCTTTCATCTTGATTCAAGCCACAAGACCAGTAGTAGAGTGAACTCAGCAACCAAGCCTGAAGAAGGAGGATTAAAGAAAAACAAGTCAGCAAAACAGGGTGACAGAGAGAGCTTTAGGAAAGCCAAACAAAAATTGGGTTTCTCGTCTTCTGATCCAGATCGAATGTTTGTTGAGCTGTCTAATAGCAGCTGGTCAGAAATGTCCCCATGGGTGATTGGTACCAATTATACCCTTTATCCTATGACTCCTGCTATTGAGCAGCGACTCATTCTCCAGTATTTAACCCCCCTAGGAGAATATCAGGAGGTAAGTGTATTCGGACTATTTTATTTTTGGGTTATTTCATGGTAGCACTTTCTCAGTTATAACATGGTAGTTAACATATCCTTAACTCTGTTACAGAAAAGTCTTTGCTCCATACTCGTAAGTCATATGCAGGTTACTTAAGGTCTGTTTGATAAAAATGCATTCATGTTTACTGTTCATGAGGAAGGGGAGACTAGAAGCCTTGTTTCTTTAACCTTCTGTCTTCCTAGAGTAGAATAAGAAATGTGTGAAATTTTAAATCAAAAGTTAAGACTTATTTTTGATTTTCATTTCAGTTACTTCCCATATTCATGCAACTTGGATCACGGGAGTTGATGATGTTCTATATTGACCTAAAACAGACTAATGATGTTCTGCTTACATTTGAGGCTCTCAAGGTAAAATGCTTGAAAATACTAAGTCACTGAGGACTTTGTCTCCTTCTTAGTATTTCTAATAAACACTCTCATAAATTAAAAAAAAAATTGGTTACTCACCATCTTATTTAGAGAAAGGTTTTATATCTGTGCTGTTCAGTACAGTAGTTACTGACTAGCCCTGTGTGACTTGAGCACTTGAAATATAGCTGGTATCTCAAGGCACTGAGATTTAAATTTTATTTAATTTTAGTTAAATTAGCCACATTTGGCCAGAGATTACTATATTGAACAGTATATTTCCAGAATGTGTTTAAAATGAGGAAATTTGCCTTTCAGTCCCACAAACTTTTAAGTGTGGAAGAGGTCAAACATAATTGGGATAACTTGTGTGGTTGTTGTGTGTGTGTATGTGTGTGTGTGTGTGTGTGTCTGTGTGTGTCTAAAGTTTATGAACTTGGTTATACTTTGAATGGTAGATTGGAGTTGTAGATCAGAGTTGTCTCCAGGGGCCCAAAGATACTGCAAAGTAACATCTGTTCTTAAACTAGGATTAGAGAACTTACTGTTTTTGCAGATTTTTTTGTGGGGGGAATTAAAATGAGGATCATTATTCAGCTATTTCTGTGCAAAGTCATATAAAGTATAAAAGAAAACGAAATCTGGATGAACAAGGAAAATACCTCAAGAGAAATTGTTCAAATAGATAAATGACACGGTGGAGAGATGGATGTACTGTTTAGTTCAAAAAGAAGACTCATTGATAAAAGAGAAGGGACATGATGAAGGTAGTAGAAACAAAACTGGTTAAAATATAAAATGGAAGAGAAACTGTACCTTTAATGTAGATAGTGTAAGAAGACAAGACTGCCTATAGGAGTGAGGTAAGTTGGATAGTCTAGTAATGATGAGCTAGGTAAAATTTTAAGGTTTTGCCTGCTTGTTCCCACCTTCCTGTTGTGGAAGTGGAATTTCCATTGTATGGTAGGGACATTGTGTGAAAACCATTCTTGTGGCCTAAGTGTTAGAAGTTACCTACACAAAATTTAGCTGCTGCTTTAGGGAAGGATTATTTGGAAGCATGATAGAGGTTGTGTTAACAGAAAAATAGGGCAGTTTGGGGGAGAGATTGAAATTAAATAGGATTAGTTTAAGTTTAGGTGCTGAGAAATTTTGCGAAGACTTGTTTTTGCTGCTGATCTTGATGAAATCTGTACTATTAAATCATGTACAGACAGTCCTTATTTAATAATTTGAGTTCCTATAACTAGATTGTTAAATGAATTAGTTGCTAAATGAAGAATTATTTGTAGTATGTATGTTACAATATTCAGAACAAAGAAATAGTCAAAGGAAACTCCAACTGTGGCTTTGCTTTTATTTGCATAACTCTTTCAGGTACTAATAAGTATTAGTATTAATGTATAACAACATAAAATTACAGTACTATACTGTACAGTACCACCAGCAAAATTGCAGTACTATATAAACAAGGTATATTGTACAAAAAAAGATATTGAGGCTCCATAAACAAGATGTATAGAACTGTACAAAACAAAAAGATGAGTCCTAAGTCAGAACAGTCCTTTAAACAGGTAGGTCATTAAAAGAGGAAGAGCTGTAATTGCAAATCTGTTGCTTTATCTGTTCCTGGAACATATCTTATTGTAGGGAACAGAAGGGGGAGCTCTGGCTCATTTTAGATCCTGTCTATAGCTCAGAGTACTCAAGAGCTGGGTGCTTTCATCGCCCTTCCTACCATTAAGAATTTTGCAGGAAATCGGGGCCTCCCAGAGAGGTTAGTGGAAATTGAAGAGGAATCTAACCTTAAAAGATGAAACAAAACTTTCAGAGATCTATTTGAAATGCATTTGATTAGTTGTAAAAATTTATCAGTTTTGCTACTTTGTTCAGGATTTTTTTTTAGGGTTATATTGAGAATAAATTTGAAAGAAGTCAGAGTTTAATTGAGTTAGTGACTGAGCCAAAGTCCTAAATTGGTGTTAGGAAGGAAAACAAGAATGCTGTAGAGTCTCAATCTTCTAATTTTCCCTTAAACAATATTACAGTATTGGGTTTTCTTTTGTGGGAGAGTGGTTGTTTATGTAGAGGACTTTGTTTATTTTTTTCCAGTACTGGGTATCAAACACAGGGCCTTCATGTTGAACTGTATCCCCATCCCCTGCCCTTTTTTTTTTTTTTTTTGAGGCAGGGTCTTGCTAAATTACCATGTTGTCCAGGCTGAGTTTTGAACTTGGAATCCTCCTGCCTTAGCTCCCAGAGTGCTGGGATTAGAGGCCTGCACTGCCATGCTCAGCATGTAGAAGACTAATTTAATTTAGCACTTTTAATTAATACTGTGTTAAGATATTTTTGATTTTTTTTTTAGATTGATCTGTTGTAACATGTCTTTGTTTTTTAGCACCTAGCATCTCTCCTGCTCCATAACAAATTTGCTACAGAGTTTGTTGCACATGGAGGAGTGCAGAAATTACTGGAAATTCCTCGTCCTTCTATGGCTGCAACTGGTGTATCCATGTGCTTGTATTACTTGTCCTACAACCAGGATGCTATGGAAAGAGTAAGTCTAGGTATATGAGAATGGGATTGAATGAGGATAATCTCTTTAAAATTAGAGTACATTCACAGAACGTTTTTTTGTTGGTTTGTTTTTGCTTTGTTTTGAAACGGTCTCACTATGTAGTCAAGGCTGGCCTTGAATTTGCTACTAGATAGCTCAGGCTGGCCTCAAACCAGTGATATGTCTGCCTCAGCCTCCCACGTGCTAGGTTTACAGGTGTGCACCACTGTGCCCCACTTCATAGAACTTTTTTTTTTTTTTAATTTTTTTTAAGGTAGGGCCTTGCCATGTAGTACAGGCTGGCCTTGAAATCACTATTGTAGCACAGGCTGGTCTCAGACTGGCAGTGATCCTCCTGCCTCAGCCTCCCAAATGCTGGGATCACAGGCGTGTGCCACTGCACCCAATCTGAAAAGGCTAAATTCTAATGAAAGATGTAAGGAACATAAATGTTCACTCTTCACAAAATATTGTAAAAAATGTGAAATTGTTCAGCAAAAGTTCTAAAATTTTCTGACCCTACTGGGAAAATGCAAGGTGGATTGAAGTACTAGCACCTTTATTTTGTATTTACATTCTCTGGCATTAAGATTAGTATTCAAGGATTTTTCAGATGTCCCTTAGTGGAGTTGCATTTTATTTGTTTTTGTGTGTGATACTGGGTGTAAATTCGAGGCCAGCCTGACCTCAAGTGGCACTGTCTGAAGAAAAAAAAAAAAGAACCAAAAAATGTAAATAGGCTATACATTTGAAAAGTGATGTTTTGCACATGAACCCATAAAGGAAGTTCTTTGTCATTTCTGTGCCTAAAACATTTTTCTAATATACTATGTAGTTTGTCTTTTCTGGTATACTAAAGCTGGTACTTTTTTCTTGAGCTCTCATCTTTGCTTACTTATTTGTATAATCAATTTTTTTGTATGATCAATTTTAAATTTAAATTTTCCCCTCAAGTCTAATATTATGCAAGGATAATCTTTTGAAAATAGTAAGTTCATTTGTTTGTATATACAAATTAATTCTGGCTAATATGTAGGAAAAAGCAACAAGCAGTTTGAGGAATGCTTTACACTTCATTGTCTAACCTATAGCAGATATCAAAATGCATATGAACCAGTCAGTTAATGGATACTAAACTTGTAGACTTTATAGGCTCAGCCTGTTTTATTACTGGGAGAAATACTTCAACCTGTCTAAGCTTCTTCATCTATTAAGTGGGTATCTACTACTTATATAACAGAGCATTACATGATGCATTTGTTGATAGTATAGGTTGAATTTAAGTATTTAGTTTTCAGGTTTGGAATGGATTGTGTTAAAAAATTGTTGTAACTTAATCTTTTAAAGTAATTACTTGCTTGGGAATGATCATTGTATTTTGCAAAGATAACTTAATGTTTATTGGTGAGTTTTTCATCTCTTCAAAGACTTCCTTGCCCAAAATGAAAACGATAATTTTTTAATTTAAATTTTTTACAGGTTTGCATGCATCCCCACAATGTTCTGTCTGATGTGGTAAATTATACCCTATGGTTAATGGAATGTTCTCACGCTTCAGGATGCTGCCACGCTACCATGTTTTTCTCAATTTGCTTCTCATTTCGGGCTGTTTTAGAGCTCTTTGATCGCTATGATGGCCTTCGTCGTCTGGTGAACTTGGTGAGGCTCTTTTGTTGCTTCTCTTGTTAGCAATCGCGGTTAAGCTTATTTTGGCTGACGTTTATCAGCACCTCAGTAAAGAGAGGAGGCTTTCTTTTGGTACTGGGTATTGAACCCAGAGGTTTCAGACAGCTACATTTCCAGCCCTTTTGGTTTTTTTATTGTAAGACAGGGTCACTAAATAGCTTAGGCTGGGCTGGACTTTTTGCAGTCCTTTTGTCTCAGCCTCCCACGGGATTATGGATATGTGTTACAATACCCAAGTTGAGAGGAAACTTTTGATTTGAGGAGTTTTTCCCTTCATTTATAAGTCAGTCTCTCTCTTTTCTCCCTCCCCTCCCCTCCCCCAGGGCCTCACCCACTTTCTTATCATAGAGCAACACCTTAACCCATTTCTTTTTTCTTTTAACATATTTCCACTGGGTTGAACCACTACCCCATGGGACAGTCATGCATGTACCAGTGGTGATATAAGCTGACCAGTGGGAATGGTTGTGCATGTACAGTCCATGTGCATGTGTCAATGGTTGGAGGACTCTGTGCCATTGTAGACTTGCTTTGGATATAGTGATCTTATATGGAGAATTATTTTTGTTATCTTGATCTTTCTAAAAGCAACAGCTTTATGCCTTTATAGCTTTTGAAATAATCACTTTATTAAAAATAACAAATCTCACTATTATGTTTTGTTATGACTAGCCACTTTATTTCTTTTAGCATGACTAAAAACTCTCATTTTTCAGTATGAGTTTAATGCTTTGCTTTCATTTGGTTATTTGATGAGCACAAAAGTTTCCCAAAATAATTTTCCTTTATTGTTATCATTTCATTTTCTTCTGCCTGCCTGTTCTCTTCCCCTTTTCTACCCCAATCTTTTATCTGTTTATTAATAGATCAGTACTTTAGAGATTCTGAATTTGGAAGATCAGGGTGCACTTCTGAGTGATGATGAAATATTTGCTAGCCGCCAAACTGGGAAACATACCTGCATGGCCTTGCGCAAGTATTTTGAGGCTCACCTGGCCATTAAATTGGAACAAGTGAAGCAGTCACTTCAGAGGACTGAGGGTGGCATTCTTGTTCACCCTCAACCTCCATACAAGGTAAGAGGACTTAACTTTTTTCTTTTTTTCTTTTCTTTGTGGTGTTGGATATTGAACCTGGGTGCCTTCTACAAGGTAGGCAAATGTTCTGCCATTAAACCACACCTCTATTTGTAGGATATGGTCCTAAAAGGGTTGATCTCGTTAATACTTTCTGCATCCTCTCCAGCCTGAAGCTTGCATTCAGATAGTGGAGTCTGTGGGATATACATTATTGGATTATATTTGTTCTTTGTAGAAGTAGAACAATTGAAAGCAGAAATAATATGTGAATTTTAAGGACTTTGCTCCGTTTTGTAAGTTACTACTTCTCTGGGATATTAGAAGTAAAGGCTGAGGTGAAATGTTAAAGAGCTTTCTTTTATGAAAAGTATTCAATGAGTACTTCGGAATGAGTATAGCTCCACTTCTCTATTATTTTTAGAACTTGCTAGATATATTTTATGTGCAAAATCAATATCTGTACCTTTTAAGAATCACAAATTAGCTGGGCCTGGTGTGTCTGTAATCCCAGCACTTGGGAGACTGAGGCAGGAGCGGCTCTTGAGTTCGAGGCCAGTCTAGGCTACCTAATAAGTTCAAGGCCAACCTGAATGACAGCAGCATCCTTTCTCAATCTCCCTCTCTCTCAAAAAAGTCTCAAATTGAAAAAAATCCTATTATCAGGTTTTTCTTTCTCAAGTTGTGAAACATATGCACAAAGAAACCTTCAGTTAATTTTTTTGGCTAAAATGTTTTATGAGTCTAGTTATAAAGAATTAAATATTACATAATAATCATTTCACATATGGGCTTTTGATTCATGAATTGTGAAATTGAGCTGGGTGTGACGGCTAATTCTGATCCTGAGGCAGGAGGGCCGCAAGTTTCAGGCTTGCCTGGGCAACTTAGTGGGACCCTGTCTCACAATAAAATAAAATTTAAAAAACAAGGGTGAGGGGCTGGGATATAGCTCAGTAGGAGAGTGCCTTCCTAGTATTTGTGAGTTCATTTCCTAAAATAAAAGCAATTATAGAACTTGAAAGTTATTATTAAAACCTGTTGGCTGGTGTGCTATGCTAGAGGAAGGCAGCAGGTAGGTGATAAAAGTTATGTACAATAATAACATATTTCTTCTTATAGGCATGTTCATATACTCATGAACAGATTGTGGAAATGATGGAATTTTTGATAGAATATGGCCCTGCGCAGCTATATTGGGAACCAGCTGAAGTCTTTCTCAAACTTTCTTGTGTTCAGCTCTTGTTGCAGCTTATTTCTATTGCCTGCAATTGGAAGACCTATTATGCAAGGTGGGACCAGAGAGATATTTCACAAGAAATTCCATCCTTCTCTTTGCTTTTGCAAAAGTTGATTTTGGTTTGATTTGCACATGGTATATACTTTAACTTTTATTGAATTGAATTGAAATTTTAAACTTGAATCTGAGACACAAGATTAAGTGTGAAAATGTGACTTAATTTATATAGTACTTGTTCCTATATATGATTTTAGGCAAGGATCAACATCTGAATTCTTAAGAGAAATTGCATAATTTATATATCTTAGCTATAGCAAGGGGTTGAAGTCTTAGAACTGGAGTTCGTTATTTTTTGGTACTTAGATTTTAAATATCTTGTTTTTACCTGACAACCGTATATAATGTTCATTTTACTTTCACATAAAAACTATCTTTTTGTTCTTTTTATTTAACATAGTGTAATGCTTTTAACAATTCATTTGCAGTCAGCTGAATAGAGTAGGTTCAGAAAAAGGCAGCTGATGTCATCAGGTTGCATGGATTTTTGTTTGAGCGTGATGTATAAAGAATTCAAAAAACATTTTGGAAAAGATGGGGCCTAAAGAGAAATGATAATATCAAAGTTTTTTTTGTGTGTGTGATGATAACTTAGGTTTGAACTCAGGGCCTTCATACTGAGGTACATCCCCAGCTCATTTTCTTATTTTTTAATTTTGAGACAGAGTCTGGCTAAGTTGCCAAGTTGCCCAGGTTTGGCTCAGACTTTCTTCTTGTCTCAGCTTCCTAGTGTTCTGAGGTTATAGGTGTGCCACTATACCCAACTATAAATAGCATTTCTTTCTCTTTTTTTAAAATTGATTTTATTGGTACATTTAAGGTATACAGTATAATGACATTCATTGTTGGAAATTTATACCTTTATGTAATCAATCTTGGTTCTTTTTTTTCCCCATTCCTCTGCCCTCTAATCTCTCCCTCCTTATCTACAAAGACTTTGTTTCCATTTTTTTTTCATTTTCTCATATTCCATTCCTTTCTTTCCTTTCTCCTACCCCTCCCATTTCCCCTTCCCCTTTGACCCTTTTGTTCATATTTCACATTATCTATTATACCTTTTAGTCCTTATTTACACTTTCAGTTTCTCACATCATAGGAACTATTCAGTATTTACACATGTAAACAGTATTTCTTGACCTCCTTTCCCCTATCTACCCACTGTATGTAAAAGACATGAGAGGCATATTTGGAGGAAATAAATTCTAAGACATTAAATTTAATGGGGTGCTTTTGGAGTATCTTATTTTCAAACTTTCTGGCCTTAGGACCCCTTTATTTTATTTTATTTTTTTATATTTTTGGTACTGGGGATTTCAGGTGGTGGCACCACTGAGCTAAATCTCTGGCTAGATCCCCTTTACTGCTTTAAAAATTATTGAGGACTTTAAAGGTCTTTTATTTTTGTTTTATATCTATTAGTGTTTAATGTATTGGAAATTAAAATTAAAAGCCAGGTGTGGTGAATGCCTATGACAATAGCACTTAGGAGGCTGAGGCAGGAGGATCACCATGAATTTCAGGCCAACCTTTGTTACATAGTAAGTTCAAAGCCAGCATGACCCTGTCTCCAAAAAAAAAAGCAATAACAAAATTAAGAAAATACAAAGCTGTTTATAATACATTATACAATAATGTGAACCCATTAAATGTTAGTGTTCTTTTTTTTTTCTGGTTCTTGGAATCAAACTCAGGACCTTGCGTTTGCCAGGCAGGTGCAGTGCCACTGAGCCAAGTTCCCAGTGCCACCCCCACCCCTGTTTTTTTCTGAGACAGGGTCTCACTATGTAGCTCAGGCTGGCCTCAAACTCACAGTGATCTCCTGCCTCAGCCTCCTGAGTGTTGGGATTACATGCATGCAACACCAAGCCTGGCAGTGTTAGTGTTCTTAATGAAAAATTTCTAAAAAGATAGATGACTTTAGCCAATTTAAAAAAGTATTTGGCTTAATATATATGCTTCTATATTTGAGTTTCTGAGACATCACACACCATAGTCTCTTGAAGACTATATATGTGAAAAAATGAAAGGGCAGTGACATCTTTGTATTACCATATTTTCCTGAAAAGAACACTGGGTCTTAACATTAAATTTTGCTCCAAAAGATGCAATAAGGCTTATTTTCATGGGAGGTTTTATTTTTTCATGTACAACAATCTATTCAAGTATGAAAAAATCTACATTTAAATACAGTCATGTCATCTTCTGGAATAAACTTGTAACTCTCCAAACCCTGAATTTAGCCTGAATTTCTTGCAGCTCCATTTCCTGTAGAACCATTGGCCCCAGTCTCTCATGTCCAGTCATAGAGCTCTTCTTAGATGAGCACTTCCTGTACATTAGCCTGGTCATAGTGCATTGTCAACACAACTGTCAGTGATTTTATCCCATGAATTCTTCCCCTGACTTAATGACCTCTTGCAGGCTGGGCTTCTCAGAGTTTCCATTAAATCAGGTGTTAAATGAAGACTTACGAGACAGCAACAAAAAATTGCAGGAACCTAAATTCAGAAAATGTTTTTTTATTTCACATGAGTCCATGAAGTATGTCTGTTACAATACATGATGTGAATTGTGAAACTTCATATTAAGACACAACTACATCTGTTCGTTACTGAGTGTGCACATTATTCATGTACTGTCTATATTCCATACAATTGGTCATTCAGCAGTAAATCTCGAATTTTATCTGTTTATGTAGGTGTTTACCCTTATTCCAAAGGTACCCATTATATACTTAGAAATAGTTACAATTTATCTTCTCATTTATACTTAATTATATATTAGTATTATTTTATAACTCAGTATAACTGTTGTGTGTTGCAATGGATGTACTAAAATGTATCCATCTGGCTGACGAACTTATATTCAGGTTTATATTACAAGCAGCCTGAAAAACCATGTGAGGGCTCATTTTCCAGTGAGGACTTATTTCCAGTTAGGTCTTATTTTCAGGGAAATACGGTATGAACATAGCTTGACTTTCTGAGTTCTTTGAATCCTTCTAAGGGTTGCAGAGACTCCCAGGAGTCCCTTGATCATACCTTGAGGACTGCTGTTTTTTTACTTTTGGGGGGTACTTGGGAGCAAAACCAGGGCCTTACACGCACTGGGCAAAACTCTACACTGAGCTGTCTTTGTACCCCTGATAAGTGCTGTTTTAGAGTACTAAAAAGTGGGTTATTGCAGATCATGGTGACAAACATTTAAAATCCCGGTACTGGGAGGATGTGGCAATAGTTGACTATGAAATCAGCCTGGGCTACATAGTGAGACCCTGGTGCCAAAAAACAAAGAAGCAGAGGGCATTTATTTAGAGAATAATTTCAAAGTTAAAGCTCAAAAGATTAACTAGTAAGAGTACTAATATATTTCTTGACTAGTAAATTCAGAACCACTGAGCTAAATCCCTGGCCTGAAAACTGCCTTTTTTATTTTAATTTGGTACTGATAATTGAATACAGGGGAGTACTGAGCTATATCTCTTGCCCTTTTTATTTTATCTTGAAATAAAATCTTGCTAAAATTGCCTAGGCTGTCATCAAATTTAAGATCTTTCTGAGTAGCTGGGATTACAGGTGTGTGCCACAAGCCTGACTGAAAATACATATATCCTTGATTTAAAAAGTTTATTTAGGGAGCCAGGCAAGGTGGCACACACCTGTAATCCCAGCACTCGGGAGGCTGAGGCAAGAGGATTGCTGTGAGTTCGAGACCAGCCTGGGCTACATAGTGAATTCCATGTCAGTCTTAACTGTATAGTGAGACCCTGTCTCAAAACACAAAAACAAAACAAAACAAAATTTATTTAGGGGATGAGAGTATAGCCCAAGAGTACCTGCCTCATATGTATGAGATCCTGCCAAAAGAAAAAAAATATTTATTTGTGGTGCTCGGGATTGAACTCATGCCTTGTGCTTGCTAGGCAAGTGCTTTATGACTGAACTATAATCCCAGCTGAAAAATATTTTTTTATTATTTGAGATACTAAGGATTGAACCTAAGGCTTTAGCACTGAGCTGCATTCTTAGCCACCCCCCTTTTAAATTTTGAGATGGGGTTTTGCTAAATTGGTCAGGTGGGGCTCCAGCTTGTGATATTCCTTTCTCAGCATCCCAAAGTGCTGGTATTATAGACTTATGTTGCCATATTTGTGTCACTTTTTAAATGATTATTGTTATGATTTATGATTATTTCTTTTTGAGACGGTCTCACTATGTAGCCTAGGCTGGCCTTGATCTTAGCAGTCCTCACAGTGCCACCCAAGTTCTGGTATTATAGGTGTGCGGCTTACTTTTATTTTTTAAAATGAAATATTTCAATAGAGAAATAGAGAATAATGTAACAACTCTTCTTTACTCATCTTCAGCCAGGGCATGTTCTATTTGATTTTTCTTTAGTTTCTTTCTTTTTCATGCCTCTTCAGAGTGACCAGTCTGCATTTAGAGTACATTCTTTTTATGCATGTTTTTATATATTTCTGCATGTCTGTAAACAATAATATATTGCTTTGTATGTTTTTTAAATTACTTGAGTGTTTTCCTGTTTGCATCCTTTGTTGCTTTTCTTACCCTTTTATGTTTGTGAGATTTATTCATGTTAATAGTTAATATATATATAGTTAATAATAGTTAATAGTTAATACGTAGTTTATTCCCATTCTCATTTATTATTTTTTGGTAAGTAAATGATAATGATACTATGAATCTTTCTTTTGTAGCCTCTCTTGAAGATATGATGTGTAGAACCTGGGTTTTAGGATGTCTGCATTTTCACCTTTATTGGATATTGCCAGACCATCATCATTATTATTATTCTTATTGTTATTGGTACCGGGGATCGAACTCAGATCCTTGCACTTGCGAGGCAGGCAGTGGAACCACTGAGCTAAATCCCAGCCCTATTTTTATTTTTAATCTTTAAAAATTTTTTTGTTTTTTTTTTTTTTTAGACAGGGTCTTGCTATCTAGTTTAGGCTGGCCTTGAACTTACTGTGTAGCCCAGGCTGGCCTTGAGCTCACAGCAGGCCTCCTGCTTCAGCCTCCCAAGTGCTGGGGTTACAGGTGTGTGCCACCACATGTGGCAAGATAGTTTTAAAAATGATCTTAACCATTGTATTCTCCCACCATCATAGGAGCTTTCATTTTTCTGTCTTCTTACCAGTACTTGGTTCCATCATATTTTAAATTTTATATCTCACATTTTGTATTTACTAATATTGTGTTTTGAGTCCCTATTCTTGCTTTTAGAATTTTTGAAAATGATTGTCAGTGGGTGCAGTATAGTTCATCATATGTCTTTTGGATTTTGTAATATTTCAGATTTTGGATTTTCAGATTAGGTTTGCTCAGCTGGTAGAAGTCTGCAGGTATTCAAGAATCTGAAAAACCCTGAACTCTGAAACACTTCTGATCCTAAGTGTTTTAGATAAGGGAGACTCAAGGTGAACATAAATATTTGTGTGCACTTTTTTTTTGTTGTTGATGTTGAGGTTTGAAACCAGGATTCAGGTCTTGCTGTGCAACAGAGCTACGTCCTCAGCCCTTGTTTTGTACTTCTGATTATTTTCTTAGGACAGATTATTAGAGATGAAATTCCTGCATCAAAAGTTAGGAGCATTTTAAGAATCATGTTTCATGTTGCCAGGTTACTTTTTCTTTTTTCAGCACTGGGGATTGAACTTGGGACCTTTTGCTTGCCATGCAAGTGCTGGCACCACTGAGCTAAATCCCCTTGCCGGGTTACTCTTTAAATATTTTTATTCATTTATTTTTGAGACAAGGTCTTGCCATATCGCTGAGGCTGGCTCAAACTTGCAACAGTCTCCTGTGTGCCTCAGTCTCCTGAGTGCTGGCATTACAGGCCTGTGCCAGCTTACTTTTTTTTTTTTTTTTTTTTTTTTTTTTTTTTTTTTTTTTTTTTTTTTTTGGCATTGGGGATCGAACTCAGCACCTTGGCCTTGTGAGTTAGGCAGGGTGCCACTAATCTAAATCTCTGGCCCCCTGGATTACTTTTGTTTGACAGAGTCTCACTGTATAGTCCCCAGCCATATTGTTAAAGTTCTGTGTATCCTCAAAGGCATTGAGAATTTTTAAAATTAAAAATTTTTCATGTTTGCTGTACATAATGATTACATGAATTGGTATATGTACACAGCACATCTTAATTCTTTTTTTTTCCTCCTCTTCTCCCTTCCCTCTATCTCTTGGTTTTCTTCCCATTTGAAAAAGATCAAGAATTTTTTGTTTTTAACTGTAGAAATTTGATAGGTAAAAATTCTATCATTGTGGTTTTTGGAAGTAATATGGTGACTTATAAATCCCCCCTTACACTACCACTAGTGATAGACCCACACAAGTGGTGTTCTGACATGCTATATCTGTATCTTTTAAAAACTGTTACTGTTGCTTATGGCTTTATTGTAGTTTTTCTTGGACTAATTATTCTTCCTGTCCAGGAACGACACTGTGCGTTTTGCTTTGGATGTTCTGGCTATTCTCACCGTGGTGCCAAAAATACAGCTTCAGTTGGCAGAATCAGTGGATGTCCTTGATGAGGCTGGTTCTACTGTCTCCACTGTAGGTAGGTGGAACCTTGCCATTTTTGTTGTTGCTTGATGTGAATTTGTTTTCCTTTGCTATTCTAGTTCTGGTTACTTAATATAATTTTGGTATATTAGAACAGAATGTTGTAGAGGGTTTCTTGCCTATCCCTTGTAACTAATGCCATACAGTTTCACATAAGGGAATCATGCTAATAAACTTGAGCTTTATGAATATTTGAGGCATTTTTTTATAGTGGTATATGTGCATTCCTGAAAACCTTACACTGTGGTGTCTGGCACTAATAATATTTATGGGAATAATGGTTTAGCGTCAACAGTAAAATACTTAAGTAGCTCCACTAAAAATAATTAGTAAATTGGTAGCAACTGTCATATATATATATATATAGTAAAAGAAAATAGCCTTTGTCTGAACAGACTTATGAGGGTGTTACTGAAGTGATTATGGGAAGTAGTGTGACTGGCTGTGGGTCCTGGTATGTACCATGCTGGAGAGAAAGTCCAAACTTCTGATTCTTTCTTTGTCTTACCTACCCTTGTCCCCACTTCTACCTTCCTTCTTCTCCTTCCTCCTCTTACTCCTTCTCCTATTCTTTCTCTTCCTCTTCTCTTCCTTTTTAGGGCTGGGGATAAACTAGTCACTGGTTTTTAGTTTTCTTAGTACTGTATATAGTAGAAAAGATTCCTGCTGCCATGTTAGCAGGTAAGCTGAGGGTTTCTTTCATTTTCTGCAGCAAGTTTTAATTTCCATTAATTTTGCTTCTTTTATCTAGGAAAAATTATATACCCACTTTGGTGACTTCCCCATAATACTGACATCATTTCCCTAATTTTTCTGTGTCCCCCTCCAGTCCTGGGGATTGAACAGGGCCTTGTCCAAGCCATGTACTTTTTAACACTAAGTTATATTCCTAGTCCCATTCTCCTCTATTTATTAGCTTTATATGATGTATTGCATCATAAAAACATTTTAGTACAACTGATTGTATTTTATAGAAGTAATTCTTTATACTTTGTAAAAAGTGAGGTGCTTTCTTTAATTAATACAAAATGACTGGAACTCTAGATTCAGATTTGAGAACAACCACTGAAATTAGCCATTCTTTTTATGAGGAATAATGTAATTTTCCCCCCTCTGTAGGTATCAGCATTATTTTGGGAGTGGCTGAGGGTGAGTTCTTTATCCATGATGCTGAAATTCAGAAGTCAGCGCTTCAAATTATCATCAATTGTGTATGTGGCCCAGATAACCG
The DNA here is from genome assembly GCF_012274545.1 of Fukomys damarensis. Classification (NCBI taxonomy): domain Eukaryota; kingdom Metazoa; phylum Chordata; class Mammalia; order Rodentia; family Bathyergidae; genus Fukomys; species Fukomys damarensis. The sequence goes on along the minus strand of NW_022900949.1, from coordinate 43,026,109 downwards.
AATATCCAGTATTGGCAAATTTATCTCTGGAACTCCTCGGAGAAAGCTGCCTCAGACACCCAAGAGCAGTGAGAACACCCTGGCCAAGATGTGGAATGTAGTCCAATCCAATAATGGCATCAAGGTGCTTCTGTCCTTATTGTCCATCAAGATGCCCATCACAGATGCAGACCAGATCCGGGCCTTGGCCTGCAAGGCCCTGGTAGGCTTGTCTCGCAGTAGCACTGTCCGGCAAATCATCAGCAAACTACCACTTTTCAGTAGCTGCCAGATCCAGCAGCTGATGAAGGAACCTGTGCTTCAGGACAAGCGCAGTGACCATGTCAAATTCTGCAAATATGCTGCTGAGCTTATTGAAAGGGTATCTGGAAAGCCACTTCTTATTGGCACTGATGTATCTTTGGCACGATTACAGAAAGCAGATGTTGTTGCCCAGTCAAGAATCTCCTTCCCTGAGAAAGAATTGCTTCTGTTGATACGAAACCATCTCATTTCTAAAGGGCTTGGAGAGACAGCAACTGTGCTGACGAAAGAGGCTGACCTGCCTATGACTGCTGCCTCCCATTCTTCTGCCTTCACTCCAGTAACTGCTGCTGCTTCTCCTGTCTCTCTTCCCCGAACCCCTCGTATTACCAATGGCATCGCAACTCGGCTGGGCAGCCATGCTGCTGTGGGTGCCTCTGCCCCTTCTGCCCCTACTACTCATACTCAGCCACGGCCCCCCCAGGGTTCACTAGCTATGCCTGGTCCTTCTTATGCAGGCAATTCCCCTTTGATTGGTAGGATTAGTTTTATCAGAGAGAGACCATCACCCTGCAATGGCAGGAAAATCAGAGTGTTGCGGCAGAAGTCGGACCATGGTGCCTACAGCCAGAGCCCAGCCATAAAAAAACAGTTGGACAGGCATCTTCCTTCCCCACCTACGCTGGACAGTATCATCACAGAATATCTTAGAGAGCAACATGCTCGCTGCAAGAACCCAGTTGCCACCTGTCCACCTTTTTCTCTATTTACTCCTCACCAGTGTCCTGAGCCAAAACAGAGGCGGCAAGCACCAATAAACTTTACCTCAAGGCTAAACCGTCGGGCATCATTTCCAAAATATGGAGGGGTAGATGGTGGATGCTTTGATAGGCACCTTATCTTTAGCAGGTAAGGAGAAGTCCCCTTCGCTTCCTGGAAATTAGACTGATTTCTTCTATTTAAATCTATGCAGTATCAGCATAGAATGATCAGTTGAGAAGGCCATATTTTGGCCTGAAATACCCCTGATTGATTGTGACTTGAATGATGTCATGAATGATGTAAGTACACCATCTTTTGTCAACCATGAACTGTTCGTGTAATTGTTGGCAATATATTGATATGATACTTTGTGTTGTCCTGACTACCAGTATGTTTTTTAGAACCTACGGAATGCACTATTCCTTCTCAGGCTTCTAGACTTGCCTTTGTGCTGATCCAAATTGTCTTTATTTGATCCTTTACAAATCTTACATAAAAGTTGTGGGTTCACAGGCTTTAAACATGGGAACTTTTGTTCTGTTCTCCAATTTAAAATGAAAATGAACCACTGACAGTTACTATGATATTGCAGAATAATTCACTTATCAAAATTTAATGTTTTTCTTTTATCCCTTCTAGCAGAATTTTCAGAATTCTTGCATATTCTTTGTCTCTGATTCTTGTTTTGTGTTTTTGTTTAGATTTCGTCCTATTTCAGTGTTCCGGGAAGCAAATGAAGATGAGAGTGGCTTCACCTGCTGTGCATTCTCAGCACGGGAACGGTTCCTGATGCTTGGTACTTGCACAGGGCAGCTGAAGCTCTACAATGTGTTTAGTGGACAGGAGGAAGCCAGCTATAACTGTCACAACTCAGCCATCACACACCTTGAACCTTCCAGGGTAAGGGGCCTTTTCCTGGATGCTGTCAGTTACTGTATGATGGGTTGGTAAACTGGATGGAGTAAAGCAGGTTTATACTTTATTTGGCTTTCTTTTTGAAAAGAGTGTCAACTAGAAAGTCTGGTTGAGGTAGACTCATATTTCAGAGGGAAACTGAGGAATATGGTCAAGTATTAAGGTGACAGCAATCATTTTTTCTACCTTTCCCAATTTTTCCCCCTCTCTTGAAACTATTTTTAATTAGTTTAGGAAGATTTAGTATTCTCTTTTCTTGGGGGGCCTACAGGGATCAAACTCAGGACCTTGCACTTGCAAGGCAGGCATGGTGCCACTGAACTAAATCCCTCTCTCTCTTTAATGCTATTATTTTCTAGGATACTACAACTACGTTTTTATTTTATTTTAATTTTTTTGGTTTTTTGAGATAGGGTTTCACTATGTAGTTGAGACTGACCTGGAACTCACTGTGTAGCCCAGGCTGGTCTTGAACTGACAGCGATCCTCCTGCCTCAGCCTCCTGGGTGCTGGGATTACAGGCGTGCACCACCACACCTGGATATGTTTTTATATTTTAATAGTTTTTGAGTATTTCTTGGTTCTGGAGAGTTTTTTATTTTCTCTTTAGTCCATATGTTTTAATATGCTAATGGCAGATAGTGTTATCTGCATATATGTAAATGTGATCACCCACCTTGGGCTTTCTTCTTTTTTTTAGGATGGGTCCTTGCTGCTGACATCTGCTACTTGGAGCCAGCCTTTGTCTGCACTTTGGGGAATGAAATCAGTATTTGATATGAAGTATGTATATACTTTTGCAGCCTAGTGTCTCTGCTTTATTTACCTAATTTATATCTTCCATCTGGTTTTAGACTGAAGGCATTTTGAGAAAGTGAAATGACATGAGCTGTTGTTAACTTCTTCCTTCCTTACTGGGGGTTCCTGTTTAATAAGATAACGATCTTTTTAAATTTCTAGATATTTAAAGTATTTATATTTCATTATGTAGGAGACCCTTCAGTAACACAAAATGGCACATCTCTGTATTTACATATGTTTCCATATTCACACTCTTTGCTATGGTATTTCAAAAGCATATGTACCCTTTAGTGATTTTTCTAACCAAGGAATTCTCATTAATCATTTGGGGTCTGATGGACATACTGATGAAGATAATTTTCTTTTTAACCAAGTTAAAAAATCCTTGAAAACCAAGGGATCTTCAGGTGAGTATAGTTTTGCAAGAGGCTGAGGACCACCCTTTTTCTTCTCTTGGCTGAGTGTGTCTTGAAGGTCTGTTACTTCAGTACTTCTGTTTGTCCGTAGGCATTCCTTCACCGAAGATCACTATGTTGAGTTCAGTAAGCACTCTCAGGATCGGGTCATAGGCACAAAAGGGGACATTGCTCATGTAAGTAGTTAAGAATGCATTGCTTTCAAGCTGATTTTACCCATTTATTCTTAAATGTTCTGCCCTGAATGTGAGAACTTAAGTCTTAGGGGCATCTAGAAATTAGTCAATAGTTTTCCTTCCAATTAGAATGTAAAAATGTGATAAAGTAGTTCTAAACTATGTAGGAAAAATGTGAAAAGGCTGAACATGATATAATCTGGCAATTAGAGAAAGATGCTTTTAACACAGCATATACGTTTGAGTTCTTACTAAGGTTTAGATGAAATAAAATTCCTGACTGGATCCTTATTAGGGAGATAATAAATAATGAAACAAATATATGGAGTATTAGTAAATGCTGCAGAGGAAAAACAAGAAAAGTGGTAGAAATGCTTGTTGATATTGTGGGGAGATTTCTGTTTTATTTAGGATCATCAGCATTACTGGGTAATTTGTAGCAGAGCTCTGAAGGAGATGTGACTGTGATGCAGGTATCGGGTAAAGAGTATTCTAAGGCAGAGGAAATGGAAGGGAAAAGTCCTTGTTTTTGAGGAGAGAAATAACGGTAAGAACTGAGGTCAGTAAGAGGGTCATAGCCTATAGTTAGGACCTTTGGCTTTTCCTTTGAGTAAGAGGAAGACAGTGGAAGATTATCAGAAGACATGTAATAGAATGTAAAATTTCCCATAGTGTGATTCTTTTTTTGTTTTGCTTTGTTTTTTGTTTTTTGTTTTTGGTACCGGGATTGAACTCAGGACCTTGTGCTTACAAGGCAGGCCTGGTGTCCACTGAGCGAAATCCCTGCCTCTCCCATAGTGTGATACTGATTTTTTTATGAGAGGCAAGAAGCAGCCTTCCAGGTAGGAAGATGTACCACCTGACACATGGGAGGAACAATGGGGCTGGGCCCATGTAGGTATGCAGAGATGATAAACAGTGGGCCTGAACTCTGTAGTCCGGGGCACACCAAGCTTGAGAGTCTTATTAGACATTCAGTAGGGAATGGGGAATTGAATATACAAGTTGGGTGTTTAGGAGAAAGGTCTGGGATGGGAGATATGTGAGTTATCTACATGATGATAGTATTTAGAGTCATGAGCTTGGATGAGATCAAGAGGGCTAGAGAAGAGAGAGGAAGGAAGATATAACCCCACCATGTACCAGTGTGTAGGATTTGGTACATGAAGAGGTACTGGGAAAGACGACCAGGCAGAGTGGCCATAAGGCAGAATGAAATCAAAGAAAAAGTGTTGCCCTAGAAGCCAACAGAAGACTTTATTTTAAGAAAGGATTGATCAGTTGGTCAGAAACTGCTGAGGAGTTGAATAAGATGAGAACTAAGAGGAGACTTAACGATTTAACAATGTAGAGGCTGTTGTTAATCATGTCAAGAAATATTTTTGTACACTGGTGGGGTAAAAACCTAGTTTTAGAGCAAAAACAGGAGAGAAAGGGACACACTGAATATAGACAATTCTTTTGAAGCATTTTTGCTGAAGTTGGATAACAACTTTGGGAAAATATGGGGTGGTCAATTTAGGGATGATTTATCCCCAATATTTTATTTGAAAATATTCAAATGTACAGAAAAATTGAAAAAGTAGTACATGTATTCACTGTCTAGATTCATTAGTTCTGACATATTTTCACATATTTTTGGTGTGTGTGCATTTTTAAGTCATCTGAAAGTTGCAAATACAAACATGACATTTTTATCTCTACATTTTGTAGCATGTTGCCTAACAATATAGACTATTTTATTCATAACTACACTTAACCAGTTTAAGAAAATTATAGTAATTCCCAAATATCACTACTCTAGCTTTCCTAATTATCCCTGATGTACTTGGTTGCAAATGTTTGTTGTATTTTTGTTTTGCTTTTCAACCAGGATCCAGTCAAGATTCATATATTGTGTTTGGTTGTGGTATCTTACTAATGTTTTAAAGCCAACAGTTTTCATGACAGTGTCTTTTGAAGAGACCAGGCTAGTTGTCATCTCTGGTCCCATGATCTGGATTTGTTTGTTTCCTTGTGGTATCTCCTTGTTTCTGTATTGAAGGAGGATTTTTCTTCTTTTTTTTTGTTGGGGGGAGGGTCTTTTGTTTTTTCTTTTTTGTGTGTGTGTGTATGTGTGTGTGTGTTTCTTTTTACAGCTTGGGCATACTGTAGCATCTCTAAGCTGATGAGAAAGATCTGGTCACTGTATGGGTTATATATTGTGGACTTCGGAAAGTTTTAGGATGGTGGGGCTACATTTTAAGGAGATTTTAAGGAGAAAAGATTTTAAGATTTTAAGGAGAAAAGTATTTCATTGATGACTTTTTTAAAGTAACTGGTAAGGGATAATATTCTATGTGTAATCATTGATCTGTGTGGAAGATTTCTCAATTTTAATGTTGGAAGCATTTTTTGTTTCATGAAAAGGGGAAGGAAAGACAACTAACTCTGTGTGTGTGTGTGTGTGTATGTCTGTTTCCCCCTCTCTTGTTGGAGGTTGATCCTAGGGCCTTGAGTGTACAAGGCAAAGGTTTTACCAGGGAGCTACACCCCTGAGCCCCTTGTTTTCTTTTAATCCCTAATTCAGTTTTATTTCTCATTTTACTTGTGGGAAAGGGATTTTTTTCAAACCTTAAATGGGAACTGAAGCACTTAAACTTTGCTTCGATAGATGTTATCTTCCTACTTGTTATTTTACAATATCAGAGCTTTTTAAATTTGGGGGATATTTGGTATATATGCTGCCAAAGCAAGCACTTTGGGGGATATTTGGAAAGCATTGGAGAAGTATTTATAATTATACAGTTTCTCTTTAAATTTGTCAGTAGATCAGTTGGTCTGATTTTTCTCTCTCTTCCCACCCACCCCCTTCTTCTCTAAAGATTTATGATATTCAGACTGGCAACAAGCTGTTGACTCTGTTTAACCCAGATCTTGCCAACAACTACAAGAGGAACTGTGCCACCTTTAACCCTACAGATGATCTTGTCTTAAATGATGGCGTCCTCTGGGATGTCCGTTCGGCACAGGCCATCCACAAGTTTGACAAATTCAACATGAACATCAGTGGAGTTTTCCATCCAAATGGACTGGAGATCATCATTAATACTGAGATTGTATCCTTTACATTTATGTCTGTCTTTCCATTTGTTATCTGGTTTGTTATGCAGAAATTGTTTGTTTTATGTTTTTATCAGTACTTTGAAGTATCCACATTGGTGGTGATGTGGTACTGTTCTTCGGTTTGAAATGGTAATGACTCTCTAGGAGACTGTTATCCTTATTGGTAAATACTGATGACTTCCACTAGTGTGTGTTTTTTTTCTAGAAGAGTGACCATATTCCTGTCACCTAATTCTCTGAGTATTGAATTGACTTTTATTTTGTTCAGAAGAATTTTATTTTTGTTCTGTAGAAATCAGTAGCTAGACCTAAGAAAGTGAAGTGCCACTGTTGGGAGGAAGGGAGCTCATGTAGCCTTTATGTATTTGAGAATACTTTAATATCAATTGACTTTTAAAGTATCAGTACATAGTAGGAGGAAACAATATTTCAGAATTTATGTGGTTAAATAAGAACTTTTATTTACAACAGCTTTCCTTGACTACTTTCCTTCTAGTGGGACCTTCGAACTTTCCACCTTTTACATACTGTTCCTGCCCTAGATCAGTGTCGTGTGGTGTTCAACCATACGGGGACAGTGATGTATGGAGGTAATAAGCTTTTTACTTTACTGTCTTTCACCCTACTTTGTCCCCTCACTTAATTGGATACTTCTTTTTTAGAAATAACTCTCTTGTGAAAGGCATTTGAAAGCTGTAACATAAAAGAAAATGTTAATACAAATGGTGACCAATGAGAAAATAAAATGTTGATTTAGAGTGAGAGGTAACTAACTTTAAAGATAATAAATAACTTTTTGTTGTTGTTGTTTGTGTTGAGAGACAGGGTCTCACATTGTAGGCTGGCCTCAAACTCATGATCTCCCTGCCTTAGTCTTCTGAGTGTTGGGATTATAGGCACGTGTCACCTACCATGTCTGGCTGAAGATAATCTTTTATTGAAAATTTCATGCAGTAATTTCTACATGTATCATTATGAACTTAAAAAGATTTGCATTGGTTGATTGTGATGTTGTAAACCTTCAGCTGTAACACTTGTTGGGTGTTAGATCAAGAGGTTGAGGAAATTGTTGGCCCCAGTAGGTTGGATATGAAAGGAGCATACTTTGAGAGGAATTAACTAGGTGCAGAGTAAACTTATTTACAGAGAAACTCACTGAAATCTTACTAGGATTTTCTGTGCTTGTGAATATAGTATGTTTTTTGTTCTTAATAGTGTTTCATTGCTACCCTTTTCCCCAACTAGCTATGTTGCAGGCTGATGATGAAGATGACTTAATGGAAGAGAGGATGAAAAGCCCTTTTGGGTCATCCTTCCGAACATTTAATGCAACTGACTATAAACCTATTGGTAAGCATACAGGGGCAAGCACTATTGTTTTTTCAAACAATAGTCTTGCTGCTCTTTTTTTTTTTTTAAGGTTCTCCATCTTCTAGGAGGATTGTAATTTTTTGATGAAGAGTAAAGGACTTAAGGGAATATTTATGGGCAGTCATCTTAAATTTTTGTAGAGGAAAAGCAGGTTTTATCATTATTATTTTTATTTTGTGTTTTGCTGTGTTGGAGATTGAACCCAGGCCCTTGGTCACACCTGGCAAACACTTCCATTGAGCTACATCCCCAGTACTTTTAACATTTTTATTACTTTTTTTTTTTTTTTTTTTGGTGGAATTGAGGATTGAACCCAGGACTTTGGCACTGAGCTGTATCCCCAGCTCTTTTTTATTTTGAGATAGAGTCTCCAAACATGTAATCTTTCTGCCCTAGCCTCCCAGAGTGCTGGAATTTCAGGCGTGTATCACTACATCTGGAAAAATACAAGTTTTAAGGTTGAAGCAGTAGTTTAATTCTGAGCCTTGTCTCATTGTTTTTCAGCAACCATTGATGTGAAGCGAAACATCTTTGACCTGTGTACAGACACCAAAGACTGCTATCTTGCTGTCATTGAGGTAAAGGGCCTTTGCAGAGGCCCTCCTGTTTTGTTCTGATGTTTTTGAATAATTTTAAAGTTATATTACAGACATTTTATGTGGTATCATATATGTTCTAAAGTTCATAAGACTCCTCATAATAATCACTGATGACTGGGCCGGGGATTTAGCTCAGTGGTTCCGCCTCCTGCCTTGCAAGCACAGGACCTGAGTTCAATCCCTGATACCAAAAAAAAAAAAATCACTGATGATCTACTCAAATGTTAGGATTCTGTAGATACACGGTACAAGAAAAATAGTAAGAAAATTTCAATATAAAACAGTGTAGATAATTCTGTTTCACACTGTTATCTATCCCTCTGTTGGAGTCTGGACCACTCACAAGAGCAAGACTAATTTGTGCATCACCCTCACTATAAAAGCCTTCCTGTCCTGTATTTCTTTCCGTCTGTGTCCTAGTTATAGAATTTTCAGAGATAGCTCAAAAATTCTATGTATTGGAAGCTTTGACAGTTCCTTAACTTGGGTACCAGTTAGAGCTGAGTTATGGATGCGGTCCTTCTGATGCTCCTTGTGAACTAACTGGCTGTTTTATTCCAGAATCAAGGCAGCATGGATGCCCTAAACATGGACACAGTATGCCGGCTGTATGAAGTGGGCAGGCAGCGTCTTGCAGAAGATGAAGATGAAGAGGAGGACCAGGTCAGTGATATTTGAGATTTCTTTCTGCTGAATAATGCTTCATAGAGGTTATGTTCTTCTGCTTTTTGCTAGATAGGGCTTGAAACATCAGCCTTTGCAATGTGTTGCTATATCTGAGATGCCTGTCTTGTACCTAAAACTTAGAAGAAAGAGGATTTTGTTATTATAAGACTTTAATCAGTACTTGACTATCCCAAGAGTTTGTAGGTTAATTTACAGTTCAGCAATTTCTGATTTTTGATTCAGAGATTTAGTTTCTTTTCTCAGTATTAGTACCCTGTTCTGCCTCAAGATAAGCAGCCCCCGTATTCCCAATGTGAATATAAATCAAGAAAGTCACTCTACTGGAGATGGATTGTAGAAATGGATTAATCTTTGAAAGGTTTTGCTTTGTGTTTTCTGTTGTATAGCATAGTCCATTTTCACGGTAGTAAGAGTGGAACTTATAAGTAAAAAGCTTTTAATGCATTTGAGAATTAAATATACATAAAATATGAGTAGTTACTACAATGTACCAGTTTTACCTTTTCCTCTTCCAAGGTGATTTAAATTTGTGGTTACATTATGGTATGTGTTTGCCTGTGTGGTGTCAGTGTCAGATCTGAAGAGCTTCTCAGACTTCTGAGTTTCAGGTCTGCTGGGCTCACACCTCATTCTTGTTCCAGGTTTATACTCCTGGCCAGATTATTTTGTCTAATTTTGTAAGTATTGTTGAGTAATATAAAGTTGAAATTGAATGACTAGCCCTCTGACTTTTTCCTGGTGTAGGTATTAATGCAGGTAAAATGTTTTTTCCAGATCTTGAATTCATTTCCTTTGTTTTTTTCTCCTCCGATATTATTTAGTCCTGGTTCTTCATCTTCCCTCTTTAAGGGCACAGAGGTACACTAGGTGAGGAGAGGAATGCCGTAGGAAGTGAGCCTCCCTCTGCATTGCTGTAGCTCAGGCCCTCATCCCTCCCCAGCCTTGGTTTGGTGTTACTGGGATTGAATTCAGGGCCCCTTGCATGCTAGGCTAGCACTTTACTGATGAGCTGCATCCTTGGCACCCTCCCTTTTCCCCCTTATATCTTTAAAAATTTGAGACAGTGTCTCCCTAAATTGCCACATTGGACTTGAACTTACTATTCCCCTGCCTAGTCTCCCAAGTAGCTGCAGTTACAGGCATGTAACTCCATGCCTGGCTCTCCCCAGCTTTTTGGTGAATCATGCTCAGTGGTTAGGGCTAACGAAATAGCTTTTGTTAGTGTCTTTTCTAAACAGCATGCACTTAACATTTTATCTTTTTTTTGAGACAGGATCTTGCTTTGTAGCCCAGGTTGACCTCAAACTCACTGCAATCCTCCTGCTTCATCCTCCTCAGAGCTGGGATTGAAAGTTTGCACCACTATGCCTGGCTTAAAACAGTATTGTAAAAGCAAGAAAAAAACCTTTTAAGGATTTTAAGGATTTAGCTCAGGGGCACTACACCTGCCTTGCAAGGGCAAAGTCTTAAGTTCGATCCTCAGTACCACAAAAAAACCCTAAAATACATAAAACAAAAAAACACTTTTGTTCCCAGTATTTGGAGTTGAACCCAAGGTCTTCACAAAGCTGCACTGAGCTAGCTAGCTACATCCACATCCGTAGCAACTAAAACATTTTTTTGTTTGGAGTCAGGGTGCTAAATTCAAATTTGTGATCCTCCAGCCTCAGCTTTCCGAAGTGCTGAGATTATAGGTATGTGCTGGCATGCCCAACTCTCAGCCTTTTTATTTTGAGACAGAGTCTCACTAAGTTGCCCAGACTGGCCTCTAACTTGCTATTTTCTGCCTCACCTTCCTTGATAGGTGGCGATATAGGCATGTGCCACTCTGCCAAAAGCAAAAAAAATTTGAAAATCATAATTTTTTTGGTGAAAATTAAAGGAATCATGTTTCTCTCTAATGGAGCTCAATATTAGTTAAGGAAGCTATTTGATTATGCTAGTTTGAGATTTAAGTGTGTGTTATACGGTTAGACTTATAAGTTATGAGCTTATAGCTTGTTCTCTAAATTGAATTGTTCTTTGAATACAGTATCACTTGTACATCAAAGATAATGATGCTGTATGCCTGAATCAGAAAGTTAAGCAGACACATGGCTCAAATTCTGTGTGTGTGTTCTTGGTTTCTGTTTCTGGTGGTATGTTCTGACCTAAGTGTGCTCAGAGATGATTCATATCCCTAGATTTTTTTTCTTTTTGGTCTTCCCCCCACCCCCTTTTTCTTTTTTGGTACCAGGAATTGAACTCCGGGCCTTGAGCTTGCCAGGCAGGTGCTATGCTGCTGAGTTACATTTCCAGTTTTTTTTTTTTTTTTGCAACAGTGTCTTACTATGTGTTCAAACTCACAGTGATCTTCCTGCCTCAGCCTCTCAAGAGCTAGAATTACAGACATGCACCATTCTTACCTATATCCATATATCTATATCTATATCTATATATCTGTCTATCTGTCCTAATCTGTTGTTTGGAGACAAGGTCTCCCTGAGTTGCCCAAGCTGGCCTTTTTTTTTTTTTGCAACAGTGTCTTACTATGTGTTCAAACTCACAGTGATCTTCCTGCCTCAGCCTCTCAAGAGCTAGAATTACAGACATGCACCATTCTTACCTATATCCATATATCTATATCTATATCTATATATCTGTCTATCTGTCCTAATCTGTTGTTTGGAGACAAGGTCTCCCTGAGTTGCCCAAGCTGGCCTTGAACTTGTAGTCTTCCTGCCTCAACCTCCTGAGTAGCTGGGATTACAGACATGACATGTACCACTATATTCGGCGCCAGAGAAGGGCTTCTGAATAGAGTGAGGAAATGAGACTCTGTGTGTGCGTGTGTGTGTGTGTATGTGTTTGGGGGGTGCTGGGGAACTTTTAGAGCTTTCAGTGGTAACAAACAGTTGGCTGTGACATGCATGCCATAGTTTTGCCACTATTGCTGTAGGATCAGGGCAGAGCCTTCTTTTGGGACCTGGCTACTGCTTGACCCAGAGATACTTTCCACAGTGGAATGTGGTCTTAGGGATAGTTTCTCACTCTATTGTCTCCCCTCACACATAGGTGAGCATTGCCATTGTCAGTGTTGGATTTCACAGAAATATTATTTTATAAAATATTTAAAATGATAGCCTTTTAGTTAGGGCTGGTAATACCAGCTACTCAGGCTGAGACAAGAGAATCATAAGTTCAAGCCCACTCTGGGCAGCTTAGGGACTGCAAGACTCTTATAAGGGGACTAGAGGTACAGCTTAGTGCAAAAGCCCTGAATTCAATCACCAGTATTGCAAAAGAAAAAATAAAGAAAATAAAAGCTGTATATTAAAGTCTTTAAAACATTATATTTACTCTAAAGGACATTTAGGCTCCAGAGTTTGAAACTGCTTTAACCAAATGCTGCTGGGGATTTCCTTTATTGCTTTCCAACTGTGTCTTGGTTTCTTGGTAAGCCAGCCAGTTTAAAGCTCACACAAGTTAGATAGGGTGAAAGGGACAGATCTTCATATGAATATGTGAGATTTATAATTGATTTGTGGCATGGGTTTTAATGTTTTCCTTTTTTATTTTTATTTTTTTTTAAGGGCTCAGGAGCTGAGACATGGTCTTACTATGTAGTCAGTCCTAGGTAGTCTTGAACTCACTATGTGGGCTGGCTTTGAACTCATGATCCTCTTGCCTCAAGACACCCCAGTGCTGGGATTATATATGTGTGTCACTATGTCTGGTTTAATGTTTTCTTGAGTGCTGTGTTATTTAACTTGTATTTGTTGCTTGTCTTTCTTGGTAACAAGAGTTTTAAGGTGGTAGTGGTTACCTTGAGTGAGTTTAGTAGTATCTGTCCTTTATTCTTGTGTCAGTTTGATACTTTACACTTCTCTCCCTTACTGCATACACTTTTTCACTTTAGTGTTCATGAAATAAGGTGTGATTAATACTTGAACAGTTATAGAATATGCAGTTGTGAAGCCATTGGTCCATACGTGGTAGCGGTACCTGTGGCTGGAAGCCCTTTTTGTCTTCTGTGAGTTTATTCATTACTACTGGGTATCACTTGTGTTTCAGGCTTCTTCAGTGTTGCACATTAAGCTAAGTCTGAAGGAAAGCTCAAGTTTAAGTTATTTATCAGTATCATTATCCCTGTTCCCACATTTTTGTGTTCATAAGGCAGTGGGGAGCGGTCTTTTAGGGCTCATCACTGGGTCCATGAGGCCTGAGGTCTGTCTTTGAGGAGAAAGTCAAGCTCAAAGGGGGCTAGAATTGTCCTTGGCCATTTGGAAACCCAGAAATACTCTGATCCAGTTTCATTCTTGCAGACATGGAACAGCAGGGGAGGCAAAGACACTGGGGAAAGGTTGGCTGGCTGTGGAAACAACAGACCATCATAAAGGGAAGAATTTAAGCATTTTCCTCTTGTCCTGTCCTCTCTGGGGGACTTTGATCAGGGAGGATTGATTGATTATGCTTCTATGGTTCTTTTTAACTTTTCCTTTTCAGTGGTCAAGGGAAAAAGACACTAGCAAGAGAAGAAGGTGGTAGAAGGACTTCTGATTCTTTAACTCTGAAGAGAAAATAGAGGCTGTGTTGACATGGTCAGCCAAGATTGAGAGGGACAGACTTAACAGAATCCCACCAAGTAGCTCTCAGGCTTGTTCTGCAGAAAAACCCAAATGCTTTCCAGATCTGAGGAGACTTTGGGGTCTACGTAGCTCTGTGAAGTGGGTAAACTAGCATTGCTTCTAGATTTTTCAGGATCTAGGTATGTTTCACTGCATACTGACACCACCATCCTCATTTGCTCATCCAATATATTTCATTTTTGAAGGACATTCAGGAGAGAAATGCTTTTCCCTTCACATCTTTGGCATTTTGATTTTTTGATTTAGAGAGGTTTTGGGTGGAATAATATCTATTATGAGTAAGTTTCCTTTGTGACCTTCATTGTTTTGATCCATGTTCCTCCTAGACTCATAAGAGTGGTGTTTTGCTATATTTACTACTGTATCTCCATGAGATTTCTTGACTGCCCCTTCATGTGCTAGCTTTTTTTAAAAACTCATTTTCCTTTGTATGCTTCATCTGCTTTTAAAACACTTTTCATTTTCATATCAGTTATTTGCTATTCAAAGTTTTGTCCTAGTATAGATACTGCTCTCTGGTCTTGTCAGATGTTCCTGGTATGACATGTATGGCTTAGGGATACAGGCACCTGTGGTCAACACCTTTAAATTTGCCTTTTCACCTTAGCAAAATAAACTCAGAACCATGAGTGACCAGCTGCCATCTGCTAAAGTGGCCCAACATAATGTACCTATAGAAAACAGTTGTTATTTAAAGAGGTTTGAAATATATTTTACATACATGAAAATAATTGCTTTTGCCTTTGTTTAAATAAGTTTAGATATTATTAATAAGATATAATGACCTGTATGACTATATTGATGAATGAAAATATGTAGAACACTGACAGCCATGCATACTTGGTTTCTGAGGCTGCTAGTCTGCCTGCATTTAGGCATTTGATGAGAGAGCATGGAGGTGTCAGTCACTTATCAAAGCTCATTATTCATGCAAAATATGGTAGGTGTATGTGTCAAGGTAGGGTGTGTGTGTGTGTGTGTGTGTGTGTGTGTGTGTGTGTGTGTGTGTGTGTGTGTGTGTGTGTGTGTGTGTGTGTGCTGAGAATTCAACCCAGGGGTTTCTCATTGAGCTCCCTTCCTCATTCTTACTTATTTTGAGATGGTCTAAATTGCTAAGTTGCCTAGACTGGGCTTGAGCTTAAAATCCTCCTGCCTCATTCTCCCTGAATGCTGGGATTACAGGCATGTACCACTATGCCTAGCTGTTTTTTGTTTTTTTATAATCTGTATTTTTAAGAATTCAGCCAACTTTGTTGGCTATAAAATCAAAAATTAGTAATGTTTATTTTTCCTAGATTTTTAAAAGTCAATATACTTCAGCTAATTATAGTAAACCTTAAATTTATAAAGAATTAATTCAACAAGGGAATAATGCTCTCTTTTTTCCACTTCATTTGGAATCTGGGACACATTGTGTGCTGTGCTTCCTGTGTGTTCTCTACTACTAGAAGCGGATGGTAAGAGTCCTTATTGATACCAGATAATAACTGCATCCCTGGCCAGGCCTGAAACTAATGACTCCAGGAAGGGTTCTTTCTTTTTTTTTTTTGAGACAGGGTCTTGCTGTGTAGCCCAGGCTGGCCTCAAACTCACAGCAATCCTCCTGCCTTAGCCCTCCCAAATGCTGGGAATAAGTATTTGCCACCATACCTTGCTGTTTTCACTGAAAAAATGAAAATGTATTTGAATTAGATTGTACCTCTATGGAGAGAAAAACGGAAGTGTTTATGATCCTGAAATGAATATGTAGTTTATTTTTTCCTTTTTATTATTTTTTAATTTTTTTGTGGTATAGGAAAGTAAACCCAGAGTCTTCGCATTGAGCTACATCCCAGACTCTTTTTTATTATTCTGAGACAGGGTCTTGCTAAGTCACTAAGTTGCCCAGTCTGGGCTTAAATTTGGGATTCTCAGCTTCCCAGAATGCTGGGATTATGGGTATGCACTACCACACCAGGCTTGAACCTGTAATTTTTAAGGATAGTACCAAGAACAAGTTTTAAAAGAGAGTTTCAATTCAGCAAATTATGACATGTTAAAGTGTCAAGACAGTAGGACCAATTTGAATCATTGTTATGAAAAGCTATACTACTTGGTCTATTGAAGTATGACCAGAAGCTTGATTTTCTAAGAGATTGGTTATATTTTGGAAGGAAGTACAGGCTAAAAGCTATTTCTCTTGAAAAACAGACATGGAAGAATAATTTTGAATAGTCTGGGAACAAATGGTGACTGAATTAAAACCAAATTATGAAAAAAAATAAAACAGTTTGGTGTAACAGAGAAGGTCAGTGGTAATACCTGGATTTACCTTTTTTGGTTCTGTCTTAAGGAATCTGAGTGGGGAGGATATAGTATTACAGAAAAGTAAAATAGAATTTCGGGGTATGTCACCTGCCATCTTGACATTGGTTCTAATTAGGAGTGCACTTCTACAGTTCCTAGGAGCCTTTCCAAAATTTACCTGCACAAAACTCATTCAGAAATGGCTTTATACACTCTGGGTGGGGTTAGGCATGTGTGTTTTGAAAAAAAAAAGTTTTCTCAGGTGATTCTGATTCACACCTAATTAAAAGTACCTCATTTAACAAGAAATTGGGATCAGAGGCTCAGTAAATGGTCATTGTTTTTCTTGCTTTGTGTCACAGAGCCTTTGGGAGTTTGTTTGCAGGGAATGGTAATGGGGATTAAACCCAGGCCTCACACATGCTAGGCCAGCACTACCACTGACTGAGCTACATCCCCAGCCCTTTTAAATTTTATTTTGAAGGAGGATTTTGCTAAATTCCCCAGTCTGGCCTTGAACTTTTGATCTTTCTGTCTCAGGAGTAGGTGGAATTATCAATGTGTATCTTGCCCTTGGGAGGTTTTGACCAGGAAAAGGATTAGTCCAAAGAGAGTTGGAGAGACTGGAGGCTGATGGGCAGAAAAAGAGTGCTACAGTTTAGTGCAGAGTAGATTGGAGGAAGTGCTGGGGATCCCAGAGAAACAGGTTAATTGGAAATGAAGTCAGAGAAGTAAATTCAGTTGTGAAATTATGGGGTTCTGGGTTTCTGTGCTGTGGATAGAGCTGTCAAATGACAGTTCAGCGTTTAGGAATTAGAGGACATTTGAGGGCAGAAAAATAAAAGTTGGAACCCCTATGCCTAGGGGAGATTTGGAAGAGACCAAGAACAACAAACTTAACAGTTTTGAACACATTGTATATGCCAGGTGCTTTCCACAGAGCTCATATACAGTACACCTACATTTTAAAAAAATATTCAAATCCTAATAGCAACTCTATAAAGATTAGTTAACTGCCCCAAAGTTAATCATCATGCTAATAGAGTTTGGGCTTAGTGGAGGCATCCCGGCCTTAGAACACCCCAGAGACTGCTATATTGTAGTGTGGGTAGACAGATTGTCAGGTGTGAGAGAGGGAGAGAGTAAATGAGCAAGTAAGTGAGCCAGTGGTAGCTGAGCACTTGGAGGCTAGGAACAGGTTTTGGCGAACCTTTTTGAAATTCTGTATAGGTGGGCCAGGTGTGGTGGCACACGCCTTTAATCCCAGCATTTGGGAGGCTAAAGCAGCAGGATTATTGCCAGTTTGAGGCCAGCTTGGGCTACATTTTGAGTTCTAGGCCACCCTCAACTACATAGCCAGTCTGTATCTCAAAACAAACAAAAAACCACAAACAAAAACACAACCATACAGGTGGAAGGAATTTGATGCCTATGTAGATTGAGAAGTCATTAAGTTTGGAGGAGCTGAACCTCTTCACTGGATACAAGTGTGAGAGGTTAGATAAGGGTAGGGTGGGGATATGAAAAGCACACTCAGTAATAGGCTCCCAGGGTGGACTAAAGCCCAGAGCAAGAGGGGGAAAGGGCCTCTTGGTTTCTTCTCAAGCCAGGGTTGAAGTGAGGTTTGGGACAAGATCTTTATGAGTGAGTTTGTATCAGTCAGCCTGTTCTCTGGAGGTGCTGTGTGGCCAAAGTAGTGGAATAGTGGTTTCAGACCACTACGTGTGTGTTCAGACATGCATGCACGCAAAATCTGGTATAGACATAAACTTGTAGTATTGCAATTGCTAAGTATTTAAAGGCATTACATTTTTGCACGTAGGTGGGAGAATTTATTGAAAACTTGAATCATTGCATCATACAGCAATTCAGAAGTATATTGTTGGCTCTAAAATTATTAGAGGTCCAGAAGTAGAGGTACTCTGCTGAATAAGTCTAGTTTTTACAGCTGATAAGTACTGGTACCTGGGAAAGTGCATGTGTGTATGTAAATTGTATGTGTGTATATAAGATTTTGACAAACTCGAGGGTACACTAGGGAACAACGTTTTGATTAGCAGGCAGTAACTTTAATATGAAAAAAATTTTTTTGCTTATATTGAGTTTGTTGTGTCTTGATTTTAATTAGGTCTCTTTATTAAAGGGATTTTATATTATTGTAGGAATTAGGAATTAGAATCTTCTTGCTGTTGGTAAGGCTGAGAGTTGATGTTTGAGCAGAAAAATACCTAAAATATTGGCTATATTTAGGAATGTCTGTCATCTTTATTAAAGTTGAGTTGTCTTTGTCTCCTTCCCATTTGAAGGGAAACAGTTTTGAATCCAATGCAAAGTTGAAATGTATAGAAGATTTACAAGCCCAGGGTATCAAGAAAAAGTTCAGTTTTGGTTCCTTTGGAAGTTGTCCTAAGAATACAAGGATAAATGGTTTGCATAGCATACTTTTTTTGGCGGGGAAATGCAGGATTATCTTGTAAGCCTGTTTTGCTAGAATGTTCAAATGAAATGTGGATGATGGCACTATTAAGGAGTTTGCCCACGTGCTCTGTTAGAAGACTGAAGTGTGCTCAAAGGAATTAGATTTAGTGACAACAGCAGCTGCGTTCTTCATCTGTTTTGTTAAAACATCACTTTTTAGATTCCAGGTAAAAGCTTTTCCAGTGTTCACTTGCTTTGGTTAATAGAAGACAGTTCTCTTGGGCTCCTCTAAAGCAAATTGTCTATTTCTTTGGATAAGATCTGCATGGCCATTACTGCTTTTATGGAGTGAACAGTAATCCTTGTTTGAGGGTTGCTGTGAATGACTTGTGGGATATGGGCATGCCTGTCTCAGTCATCACTGACTAGTCTGGCTGGCCCACAAACCCTGTGCTAATCTAGATTACCACCCTTTGGGCAACAATCACCATGTGGCCAACATGGGTTAAGCCTCTGTGTTTGTCCTAATGGGCCTGATGCTCTCTTACCAGGAAGAGGAAGAACAGGAGGAAGAGGATGATGATGAAGATGATGACGACACTGATGATTTAGATGAACTTGACACTGACCAGTTGCTGGAGGCGGAACTGGAGGAGGATGACAATAATGAGAACGCAGGAGAGGATGGGGACAATGACTTCTCTCCCTCTGATGAGGAGCTAGCAAACCTTCTAGAGGAGGGAGAGGATGGGGAGGATGAAGATTCTGATGCAGACGAGGAAGTGGAACTGATCCTGGGGGACAGTAAGTATAGGGCAGAGTTTGGGCTGAGCCTTGGCACACAGGGAAAGGGTTCCTCTTGTGCCACCCTGACTCAGAGCAGCTGTACTCTGATTCTGTGACTGTTGATCAAGCACTTGGGTTCCCTAAGGAAAAGCTTTGTCATATTGCTCATCCCCTGCTTTTCTATCAGATTGTAACTGCAGTCTGTCATCTCTTCCCCTTAAAGCAGAGGTTGGCAACCTATTCTCTGTGGGACAGAGGGTCTCTGTATAGCCCTCAGCTCTTTTTCTAGTGAGAGAGCCATGATGGACAAAACTTAACAGTTTTGAAAAATGTCCTTATTTAAAAAATTGGAGGTGGGTTTATAATTTGTTAGCTCCTGCTCTAGAGGATCAGCTTTAGGATTGAAAGGCCACAACATCTGTTCTCCAAGGCACAGGGCTAGAATCTGTTAAAAATAGTTTCTCATAGGAGTTAAGTCACAAAGAAATTAAATCCTTTTTGAGAAGGAACCCTTTCTTGTGTACTATGGTGAATCCCCCCTCCAGGGGAGGCCATGGAACCAGTGCTTCTCTTTGGCATCTGTTTTGTTCACTCCCCCGTTCCAAATTTTGAAAAACACTAATTTTTCTAGTACTTTCAGCTTTCTAAAGTCACTTCTCCTGCCTATGTTGATGAATCCTGAATAAATCTCACTTACAGTTTTAAGATTCTGCAAGCTCTGCCCCAGTACACTTGCATGCCTCAGGGTGGCATACTCATCTTTACCATGATAGGCCAGCTGTGGACAGATTCATGCGCTAGCTATGATCCTGGCTGTTTGTGGTACTACTCTGCCTGACGGGAGTAATACCTGTGAGATCCAGTCATGTTCATGTAGCTATGTACTAACCTAATAGCATTCTCACAGTCATGGTAGGTATGTCTAATTTATGCCATTAATCACGTGGCTAATTCCGTTGTGATGGACTAGACCCAAGAAATGCCAGGTGTGTTTGTGTATGTGTGCATGCATGCATGTATATGAGTCACAGTACTGTTGCCCAAGCTGGACTTGTCTGGCTAGGAGAGTCTTTTTTTTTTTTTTTTTTTTTTTTTTTTTGGGTGTTTTTTTTTTTTTTTTTTTTTTTTTTTTTTTTCCGGTACTGGGGTTCAAACTCAGGACCTTGTGCTTACCAGGCAGGCACTGTGCCACTGAGCCACCGAGCTAAATCCCTAGCCCAGGAGAGTCTTTAATTAACATAGTAAGTCCTTGGGCTGGGAATTTAGCCCAGTGGTACTGCTGCCTGCCAGGCAAGCGCAAAAACCAGAGCTTGATCCCCGGTAACAAAACAAAACAAAAAACAAGAAACATAAAAAGTCCTCTTCCAGAGTTGTTTTTGAGGAAGCTTTTAAGGGGGGAAGGGATGCTTTATATCTGCCCACTTGCAGTTTATGAACTTCTATTTTCTAAATGTTGAGGTGATTCAGTAGATTAGTAGTCTTAAACCGTAATCAGAAAGCCCAGGTAAGAGGGACTAAGGGGCAAGGGACACAGCAGATTTACCAAACGTTTTTATCCTATGGGAATAGTGAGATGTAGGAAACAAGTTACATCTCCTTTCAGTTGTAAGTAGTTAGGCAAGTTCAAATGGTAGGACAGCTAGCAGTGGTGCCTGGGCATAAAGGAGTGTCACTTTTTTCTTTTTTTTAAAGAATCACAAAATTTTACCAAATTATAGGATTTATAGAAGTTTTCAGAAAAGCTATACAAAATGATCACAACTGTTTTGAAATAGAGAATCTATACTTGACATTAAATTCACAGTGTTATTAGGGAAAGTTTTGACTCCTCTTCCCCAGTCATTCATTGCACATGCTGATCCACATCCACCCCTGTGACGTTCATTTAATATTCCTATTTTGGTTCAGGCAGTCAAGCTCATCCATCCACAGTGTCTAAATTAAAGTTACACTTGGCTAAAGAGCATAGACTGAGGAACTGGTTGGCTACTTTTCGCCAATGCAGGTAGATCACCATACAGAGAGGAAGCCAGGTATGTTAGCTCATGTCTGTAATCCTAGCAATCTAGGAGGCTGAGTTAGGAGTATTGCAGGTTCAAACCCAGCTAGGCCAACTTGATGATTTAAGACTCTTTTGTTTCAAAAATAAAAAATACAGAGATGGCTGGGGATGTATCAATGAGAAGGCCCTGTGTTCAGTCCTCAGTACTACCAAAAAAAAAAAAAAAAAAACAAAAAGCCTATAAATTTACCACCTCCTCTGTCAAAAGCACAATAAAGAAAACTGCCCCACTCTAATCCTGACAACAAGCCTTCAGTCACAGTGCTGCATACTTAAACCTTGATGGGAGCAGCAAATAATTCCTGTAATTCAGATGATACTTCTAGCCTCTTCTCTTACCCAGTGACTTGGGACAAGACATAGATTTGTTCATGTGCAGTTAATCACCAAAGACTATAGATATCTGAGCTTTTATTCTCTAATGTTTCTAAGACTGTCCATTACCTGCTCCTCTTCTCTTACCCAGTGACTTGGGACAAGACATAGATTTGTTCACGTGCAGTTAATCACCAAAGACTATAGATATCTGAGCTTTTATTCTCTAATGTTGCTAAGACTGTCCATTACCTGCAAAGGAAAAGGAAAGAAGTTTTGGCAGAACAGGAAAAGTAATGCACACTTGTTGTTGAGATCAGTTTAAACATTATTCATGGCACACAGGTTTAGTCCATGTTAGAGCTATTTGAAGGCTTGGGTGGCATTGGTATTACGCTCTGTTAAGTTATTTGCTAAGAGGTCACTCAGGTTAGGAACACTTAATAAAGCCTGGATCCATAGCAGAACTGTATGGATGGGCCGTGGTAAGGATCATTCGGCTTTCAGAGCAGCTCAATATATTCTTCCCAAATTGTCTACATTAGGAAGATATCTTAGTCATAAAATACATGTTAGATTTTGCCCTTGAGTATTCTTCTAGGAAGGAATAGTTGAAATTTACAAGTCCTTCCGTTAAAGGGGGAATCTTGAGGAGTAGCAGTGACAATATGAAGTTAATGTGTGCTGCTGTCATATGATTCTGCTTTAATGCCAGTTACTGGTCTTGTCAGCAAATACTGCATTCATTCCCTCCATCCTGAGGGGCAGCCTGGTCATCTTGTCAGATCCTGAGCTTGTCTTGGTGTCATTACAATGTTTCCATTATTTGTGTCTCTGTCTCATTCCCCATCCATCCCTCATGTACTCCGCACCGCCCCCAAGTTGAACCAGGGCCTTTGCACTGAGCTATATCCCTAGCACCCCTCTCCCTATTTTTAAAATTCTGAGACAGGGTTTACGTTGCCCATTGCCTAGGCTGGGCTTGAATTTGAGATCTTCCTGACTCAAGCATCTAGAGTGCTGTGATTACAGATGTATGCCTCCATGTGCAACTTCCATAATTTGAATATAAAGCCTCCCACTTTGGTACAATTACTGCCTCCTTTAGCTGTTTAGGAAATTCTTTCTCTCAAGTAAAACAATCTGGATATAAGAAATTCTTTCTCTCAAGTAAAATAATCTGGAAAACTAATGGCCCATCCCCCTCCTTTATTGTGGTACTGGGACTGAACCCAGGGCCTTGTACATGGTAGACAGGTGCGCTAAAGTTCCCCAGGGTGGCCTTAAACTGGAATCCTCCTGTTTTGGTCTTCCAAACAGCTGGGATTACAGATGTGTGCCTTTGCACCTTATTTGGAAAACTTTAATTCTGTGAGAATGTTACTTTAACATAGGTGCAAATATTTATTGTATAATGGATGACATCTTGTCATTTCAGCTTGCCTCTAGAATTGAGGTGGCGATGCAGAAGTGGCATCTGAAGGGTACACTTTATTGCTTTTTCACTATGTCTTACAGGAGATCCATAGAAGCTGAGGAGATATAGTCAACAGACAGAGGATCTTGACATCCTTGGTTTGCTAGTGTTTTCCCTCCTAATCATCTGGATCAGTATCTCTTAACCTTTTTGAGCTTGTGGAGCCCTTTAAGGATATGATGCAAGCCTTAGAAAACCATAGGTGTTGGCTCCTGCAGGGACCCAGTGATTTTAGAATCAGAACCTTAGTCCTAGGTACAGAAGCACCTTGACTCTAGGGTCTTTGTGTCTCTGCTTGTTGACCACCCCATCCATAAAAAAACCCAAACCCTGTTTGTTGTAAGCAACAGGTTAGATACTTCAGGGGCTATTCTCCCTGGTACTGGGGATTGAACCTCGGCCTTTGCACTGAGCTACATCTCCCCCCACCCCCACCATGTGATTTGGAGACAAGAGTCTTGCTAAGTCACTATGTTACCTAGGCAGGATTTGAACTTGTCCTGTCTCAGCCTCCCAGAGTGTAAGGATTACAGGTGTGCACTATCATACTCAGCTAGGGATTGATTATAATAGATTGCCTTTCCCGTTAAGGCCTTTCAAAATGGAGTTTCCGTATAGGGTCTGGGATTGAATCACTTCTACATGTGGAAAGAGGAAAGATAAAGGAAGAAGCCTTCCTGATCACAAGGTGGGGAGTCTGTTCAAGCTGTAAAAGTTCTCAATCTGTGATCTTCACAAAGCTGCATTTGTAGGCCTTCATACTAGGGATGGAATCCTTGGTCACCTGCATGCCAGGCAAGTACTGTTATCAAGGAGCTACACCCTCAGCCCTTGATGGTTATATA
>NW_022900949.1:42994408-43002113 GCF_012274545.1 Fukomys damarensis | reverse complement strand
TATGGCATGTATATGTAAAATATATATGCTGGTTAACAGATCTTAGGCAGGTGAGTGGTATTACTGGCTTTGAGAGCACATGAGCATTCATTGGAGGGTTCTTGAGAGTTGCCATAGGCTCCTGGCAAGCCTGCAACATGAGAAAGGCAAGATACAATGCTGTGCTTGGGTTTTGGGAAGGAGCCCTTCCTTAGGGTCTTTCCTCTGGAGCTCTTGAAGCAGACAAGCTCCTGAGGTGTGGTTTGTTTATGTATGTCAAGTATGGATTCTTTGACCTCACCAACTTGTTTTCCTCAAGAGACTGTATTTGTACTGTTAGTGAGGAACATTCAATTTCCCAGCCATTTCTTTCCTACTTTTGGGACTTCTGTGTTACTGCCATGCTTTTTTTGGTTTTAGTTTGTCAAACATTTCTGTTTGTTTTTCTCTAAATGAGCTTGTGGGTGAAGAGAGGCTATGGGGGCATGTGTTGTTGGTCCTTGTCTTGCCCAGGAATTGCTTCTCTAGGTACTTAGGAAAGGCTAATGGGGATTCTTTGCATCTTGTAGGCTCTCCACATGGAAACTGAGTCTCTGTGGTTTTTGTAGGGCTCAGGTCTGTCTCCTGCTTTCCTGGAAACCTTGTTAAAGTTGTTTCCTAGCTTTCTGAGTTGAGTAACCAAAGTGGGTACTGAGGCTTTTCCTTTTTCTTCAGACAGAGCTAGGTGCAGTTTCTCTGGTTTCAATCAGAGAAGGTATATGTACTTCATCTTAAGGATCCTTTTGGCTACCACGAAGTTTTACCAATAATCTTTCCAGAAGTGTCAAGTGTGTGTACTCCCCACCTGAGAAGGCTGAGAGTTGAGCAGAGGCTCCTTGTTGGAGATAGTCACAGCTGCTCCCTGCTTCTCATCTCATCTCTAGATGGATAAGTCCTTCTCTGGCCTGTACTTTTCTGAGTTTGTTCCCATTAGATTATATGCAGAAATGATAGAGTGAATCCTAGGATGATTATCTGCCTATAGTCTTCTAAGGACTGGAGAAAGAAGTGGCTAAGAGGTTAGGAAAATTACTTTTGTTTGGACTCATCTTCTCTTTTTAGTTTAGTGGTCCCTCAGGATCAAGCAGGCCTGTGCCCATTCTGTAAGGATAGCAGAGGTCCAGGGCCTTGAGATTTGTTCAGTATTCTTAGCCCTCCATTTTGCATGCCAAGTGCTGTGAGTGGGGTTTTAGAGAATTCTAGCCTGGTCCCTTTGAGGCCTTCCAGGTAGGAAACAGAGTTGCCAAGAAGTCCAAGACTTTTGAAAAGTAAGAGAGCAAGAGATCCCAGGGCTGATCATTATTGCCAGCAACAGGTATATTCTCCAGAGCCAGCTCTATGGAGTTAATTGATGTGTTTTCTTCTTTCTGGAAACTGGTAATTAACCCTGTTGAGGCATAAATGTATGTGATGCGGTGGATGCTTCCTGTAATCCTAGTGCATAATGTAGTGTCTCCCTTACCTTTCAGCTGACAGCTCTGACAACTCTGATTTGGAAGATGACATCATTTTACCTCTGAATGAGTGAGGAGTCATCACCATTTGGAAGAGATTATTGGCAGGCGAGAAACTGTGTTGTATGAATTGAGGACATCTTTCCTTTCCTTTCTCCCAGGGCTGTGTGTTAAGGAACTACATGCCCTGTATCCAGAAGATTATGATTTAAAGTCTCACTGGAATCTGAGGGTCCTTCTAAAAACAATAACAACCACAAAAAAAGACAACAGGGATTAGGCCCTATTCTGCTCCCCCCCCCACTAAGATGGACATATCTTTCCTCAAGGGAAAAACAAAACATGCCTCGGGTTATCTCACAGTATATTTTCTTTGTATAATGTTCTTTACTTAAAGAACAAGAAATAGTTTTTTATAAAATTTAAAAAAGAAAAAAAAATACAACAGGCATTTATAACTGAGGGTATGAACTTATATCCACTATGTCTCTTGTCCCTGCACTTCATTTTCTTTGGAAGAAAATGATGTCTAAAAAACAATAGAGGCATTTTTACATACGGTATTTAAATGAAAAGGAAAATCGTGGTTTCTTAAATTGATAAGGATTAAGAATATTTTATTATAAATATAATATATGATTTTTTTAGCCTGTTTTGTTGCCTCATATGCTGTCACGTTAATTTGTTTTCCTTCATGCCAGAAGTGAAGAAGGCGCCGCACTGGTTGTTTGCTGAGTATATGCCTAAATTCACCCACCTTCAGGTTTACGGGCAGTGTAGTCATTGTGGATATTGGTTTTGTGGAGTTGAGGGAACTTAGGATATAAGTTCACTCCCTCTATTTTTCTTTGTGATTCAGTTTTTCAAATTCCTTTTTTTCTTCCCTTTCTCCCCAATGTGGAAATTACAAATCAAAGGCCTTTTTCTTTAATGTAAAGTGTATTTATTTAAAAAAATACAAAATAAACTACAAGTCTTTGTTTATGGCCTTTCCCTGTTTTCTTTTACCAAAGTGAGATCTCCCTTTCTTTGCAGCTCTGGTAGGCCACACAAAAGATGCCTTCCTTCCAAGAGAGGCAGAGCAGGGTGATGAGAACATTTTATCCAACTATTGTACCTCTGGAGAACAGTAGCTCAGTTAGTGTCTGACCTGGCCTGTGGCTTGAGCAGAGGACCTCCTTTTGGAAAGAAAGGCGAGGACACAGCTCAGGGCACTGTTCAGAGCAGACACATCTCTCCATTCCCATGTTCTGGATCAAGAGGGCAGCTTCTAACTATAGACTTAGTGGAGCTGGAAAAGCAGAGGGCCTGGGATGTTTTGGAGGAATGGGCTGGCAGTGCTAAAAAAGAGCTTTTCAGCCATTCCTGTAGATGGGGTTGTGTCTGCAGTTACTGGTGGTTGAGGGCTAGTTGGGGTTTGGTCAGGTTTGAGTTTGCAGCTACTGCAGGGATATCTAAATTTGATTGGCCTATTTTTAGACTGTAACCACCAGAGAAAGTACCCTTTTTCACCCCACCCATTCCCCGCCCCCCAATAAATTGAAGACGCTGACCCTCCTTTGATTTTGCCCAGAAAAACAGCTTCTTGGTTACTGTTACATAGAATACAGCTAGAGTTTTTTCTTTCTTTACTGAGAGAAGAGGTGGGGGATTTGGTTGTTATGAATCAGACAAGCAACACAAGACAGCTAAAACTCTCCAGGGGCAGGAAAAGCCCTGCTGGGCTCAGGGGCAACATACAGTTTGTCATACACACTGAAGTGGGCCTGGGCCACACAGCACCTCTTGGTCCTCCAGCAGAGGTCTCAGCTCTTCATTTGCTTCATGCCTCAGCTTTAAATGGTAGCTAACATTAACCAGTGGGATAGCCTGACTGCTGGGACTGCTGCAATCAGAACCAGTGCATGCACTTTAACAGTCAAGCACATCCCTGAATCTGTCAGGAGCTCTTGGGAGTACCCACAGGTCTCTGAGGTGGAGATGGGCACTGCTCATAGGAAAGCAGAGTTCTGGTTGACTTGACAACACTTCCTTAGGGAAGTGCCTTAAGAGACATGTACTCTTTTTCTTTATTCTGCCAGGGGCCAGAATTAGTCATTTAGGAAGAAATATACAGACCAATAGTACACCATGGATGTGGCAGACTTCACCACTTCATGTGCTCTCCTTTCAAGCAACTTGTCAGCTAGGACCTGATCTCCAGGACAGTTCCAGTTCTCTCACAGGGTTGTCATGAAGCAGCCAGGGCCTTGGCCACCTGACCTTTCTTCAGTGCTGTCAAGGCCCAAGAGACCTCAGAATCTCCTGTGTCTAAAAAGCCAAAGATAGGAAGTGGTTGAGGTCCAAAGGGGTCACAGTGGGCTGTGGCTCTAACTCAAAACTGGTTATTTCTGAGGCCAGAAGGAACCCTTCCCTTAGGAGGGGCAGACAAGGCAAAGGCTGGTGGTGTCTCCCACCCAGGCTTTCTAAGAGGCCTATCTCCTTTTACTTGGTTCTAGGGTAGCTGAGCCATATTCTGGGAAGGAAGATAGGCAGCCCAGAGGTGACAGGGCAGCTCTGCCTGTGAATTGTTGAAGACATGCAGAGGAAACTGCAGTGCACTTCAACATGAGGCCTGTTTCTGGCAGCACCACCTACCCAGGTGTGTCAAGTGCCCAATGGACTTGCTTAGTACCTGGCATCTGTGGCCCAGCTCAAGCAGAAACAGGCAAATAAACAGGTTTCACACTTTCTTGTGTTATTTTGTTATGAATGCACTCGTTCTCGTGAGCACTGGCCGACTGAAGCTCAGTGAGTGGTGTGGTACTCTCGAGGCACATCCCCCTCTTGACTCTGTCTCCAGAGTCTAAAAGACAGCTCTATCCTCACGGACAGTCATATCCTCCATGCAGCCTGTAGGGAGCCCCTGCCTGCACAGAGCACTTACCTCAAATCCCACTGTCACCAATGCTGGCTGGAGAGCAGGCTGGACCTGCAGCACTAGCCTGACCAACAACCTATAGCTTCTGATCACCTGGAAGCGCGTCTCTTACCAGAGTTCCTACTCCTCAGACCTGACAACCCTTTTGGGTTGGGATACCCATGCTGCTACATAAACACAGCTGAATGCTATTTGCTGTGTTGTTTGGTGACAGCTGCTGTATGCTCCCAGTTTCCTCCCTAGTCCCTTGCACCAATGAACTTGTCTGCACTGTCCACCTAACTAACCAGACCAGTGAGAGCAGCATTCTAAAACTGCTCAGGCCACCTTTCCCTTCCAACTAGAAAGAGATCCTCCACATCTTTTTCCTTCCCCAGCCTGGTTTGAGTGGCTTTGCTTTTAGCCCTGCCCCAAACCTCAGCAATTTTGACCTCACTTTTTGAAAAGAAAATCCGTTTCTCAGCATTCCACACTTTTATTGGAGCAAGAAACTGTTAGGTCACTTACGAAGGACATCTTCCTAACCCACTGCATACCCCAACAGCACTGTGAAAACTTCAACTGGGGATCTGTTTGCCACAAAGCTCTAGATGTGTGACTGGGCACAGGTCCATCCTATTGACACCTCAGCCCTGAATGAAAGAAGAGCCAAAAATCAGACTCCCGAGTAAGGTTCGAGTTAACCAAGGCAGGCTGCCTCCAACGCTCCATGGCCTCTAGGACCTCCATGCTAAATAAGGCTAGAAAGGGAGGCTATACCAAAAGGAAGTGTGCGGGCACTGAGACCTCTTGGCATCAATATTGCACTGCTCCGCCATGCACAAGAACTGAAAACTACCCACTGTCAAAACAGGTTGTATAATTGGGCACTTCTTCCAATGAATAGGTTGAATTGATGGACACACTCAGGGCAGGGAAAAACAAATCAAAAAGTACCAGTAGCTGTTGGCACAGACCTTAGGCTTACCCATTCCTCTGTAGGGGACCTAATCAGGTTGCAGGGCCCAGGGCTGTGTGTGCCAGTATCAGCTAAGATTAAAACTGAGGATGAGTCCTGACTCAGCCTAATAGCTGAGAGCCACCAAAATACAGCAGGCCCCTTGGACACAGTGCCAGAAATGTGACGCAGGGCATGCACTGGGGAAGTCCTCCATTCTTTTAAGAAAAACTTGATTAAACTTGGACACTGAACGGATTAGAAATCCATCCTCTGACAAAGGCTTTACTGACAACTTTCCATACAGTTAGTCAAAAAATAAAAAAATACAGAATACAGCAGACAGTATCTCATAGAGAAGTCAACGTAACAGGGGTTCTTGTCATCATCATAAAAAAGTCCCCCAAAATCTAAGAACTTAGATTTGGTGGTGGACAGACTCTGATCCTCCCACCAAATGAACCAAATTAATCCAGTAGATAATTCAAACCAAGGTAGCAGGTAGAGAAGGAATCAGATTTGCAAGTTAACTGCTTTTGAGTTTGGGCTAGGCAGTGTCTCTTACTATAACTATCACCATGTGTTCCTCTTCCAGCTTGCCCAATGTCCTCAATGCTGACTGGAGGTACTGCTGGGAGAAATCACAGGGGGGGAAGGCGTAGAGCATGCCTGTGATGTCTTTGCCCTTGGACCCCCCTACTGGCAGGCTGATTACCCCTGCAGCCTGCTTCTGTTTCAAGTAGGAGACCAGGTTCCTGAGAAGCCGCCTCTGCAGGCCTGGCTCCACTGTGGCCATCACCTCAGTGCCAGACCCACTGGAGGCTGCCTGGGTGGCTAGGAGCACTGCATAACCATTGGGGCTCCCCTGCTTGATGCGTCGTGTGACCTCGTCAAGCTTGGGTTGGTCTAGTCTTAGACGTTGGGCGATTTTCAGCTGGGTCAACTTGCTCCCAGAAGTGTGGTCTTTGAGGAGACCGCTGATGACTCCCTGGTCCCCCTCTAGGATATGCATAGATGTTGGGAAGCAGCTGTTTTTCAACACTAAAAGCCCATTCCAACCCAGCTGCAGTGTCTGAGCATACTCTGAAAGAGTCTTCAGCTTTTTGGTCTCATGTTTTGGCTCTTCTAGAGGCTTGGGCTCAGCCTCAGTGGTCCGATGATTGCGCTCGCTCTCTCTCGTCTTCTTCCCATGGGAAGAGTCTGGAGCTTCGTGGTGGTGGTGGTAGTGGCTCCGCTCCTCAGCCCCATGTCTGCTGTTGCTGAGAGAGTTGCTGCCTGACTCCTTGGTCCCTTCACCAGAGTGGTTCTCCTTGCGGCTGCGCTCAGGGGTACGGTCTGAGCTGCGGTCAGACTGCTGACCACCACCCTTGGTCCTGCTCCTTTCCTCATAAGGAGAGTGGGTTGTCCTTCCGTGGTCACTGGAAAGGCTCCTCCGCTTGCGCCTATCTTCCCATGGCTTGGGCATGCCTCTGTCCCCTTCCCCTCCCCAGCGTTCACCACTCCGGCTGCGCATTGAACGACTATAACCCTCCAGGCTGTTTCTGCGGTCAGAACTTTTACCGGGGCTGGTCCAGTCCCCTTCCAAAAAGGTCCGGTCTCGGTCTGAGTACAGAAGGTGTGGAGGGGTCCTATCCCGCACCCGGAGGTCCGCATCCAGGGTTCGGTGCCGGGTATATCCATCTGTGAGAAGCTCATAGTGCACAGGGAGGGGTGAGGGCTGGTACTGCTGGGGATACCGAGACTCTTCTGCTTTGGCAAAATCCACTCGGAGCCTGCGATCTGGACCACCCAAAGGAAAGCCCCTCATTTTAGCACAGGCAGCCTGGGCAGCATCCAGGCTCTCGTACTGGATGTAGGCAAAGCTATCTCCTTTGACATGATCAATGGTCCGAATGCTTCCAAAGCGATCAAACTCCCGGGCCAGGGCTGCCAGTGAAGTGTTGGGTCCGAGGCCACCCACCCAAAGGCGAGTTGTGGGGTTGGCCTTCCCGTAACCGATCTTAATGGGATTTCTGCCAATCACCCGGCCTGACATAGCCACCTTAGCCCTGTGGGCCATGTCCAGGTTCTGGAACTTTAGGAAAGCATAGGCCCCACCCTGCCCTCGGGCAGGTCTCTTGATGACCACCTCCTCAATGATGCCGTACTTCTCGAACGCCCGGCGCAGCTCCACCTCGGACACACTGTGGTCCAAGTTCCCGATGAAGAGGTTTCGAGTCGCCCGCTGGTCGTCCTCGGGCATTAGGTCCTCTTCACACACAGCCGGGTAACCGTAAGGGCGCCCGCGATCGTCGTACAGCCCGTAGTAGTCCAGGGCCCGCTCCCGGGACAGTCCCACTGCAGCGGCGGCGGCGGCGTCCAGGGCGAAAGCTGCGG
>NW_022900949.1:42988936-42993329 GCF_012274545.1 Fukomys damarensis | reverse complement strand
GCGCCGAGGGGCGGGGCATTGCGTCATCATGCTGTGACGGCCTCCCCACGTGACTGCGAGGGTAACAGCTGCGCCGGACGCATCATTTGGCTGCGCCATATCATTCCACGTGACTAGGTGGCCAGCGAACGAAGGCGGTCGTTCCTAGAGCTCTGGCGCCACCGCGCTGTTAGCACAGTGACCGTTTGATATACGTTGTGACCGGAGTTTTTTCAAGAGGGCCGCTGGCGAAGCTGGTGCCCTCGCTAAATGGAGTAGGAATGGCAGCTTCTGTGGCTTTCTGAGTCCCAGGCTTTTACGTAGCGGGCACTTTACATGTTGTATACCCCTGAACTCGTGAGTAGGTCGAATGACACACATTCCCTGCCATGATGGTGAAGGACTCACATCCTGAGATCGTCTGCAGTCAGTTTAACTTGCAGCGTTCTACGTTTCAGCCAGGCTGGCTGGGTTCAATCACAGAGCTAGAGATAACCTACTTGCAGTTTACGGAGTTGGAATAGGCTCCTTGATGCCTCTCAGTCCAACTTTCTGCTGTGGGTGTCCGTGGACAGTAGGCTGAAAAGGTAGGGCCAAGAGCCAACGTCGAAGAGACCAAATAGAGATAATACCAGCAGTTACCATTGTTTGCCACGCTGACCTCTTGCTGGCCAATGTTTTCCCATTCATCCCCAGGTGTGAGGGAAGACTGCTCAAGCCCATTGGAAAGCTTTCATTCTCCAAGGCCAGAGCTGAAACCATTGCAGGACCTGACCCAACGTCAGGGAAGAACCTATAGGGTGAGGAAGAGTGCACCTGGCTTTTCCCTCCTCAGAAAGCAGTGCAAGTAAGGTCTTGGAAGAGACAGCAGGGGGTTCCTTAGCCCGCTGTAAGAGGGCCCCTTACAGGTAAACTGAATTTAGAAACCACACAAATAAAGTTATGTATAAGACCAGCTCCTCCAGAAAGCAGAATTTCTTAGACCTTCCTCTGTGCAAGCTGTCTCACAGGAGGAAGCACAGCTCACGCTAATAACTAATAACCAACATCAAAGAGAGCAGCCAAATACCAGACTCCATACAAACCCTCAGGACTGTTATCTAGGGTAAGTAGGCAAAAGGCAGCTCTCTCACACCATTTCTTTGTATAAGCTGACTTCTGCCAGTCTTACAAAAATTAGAATAGCCTAAGTGGCTGGTAGACACTAGACCTAGGCTACAAACCCTGATGAGCAAGTAAGTAGCCAGGCAAAGAGCAGCTTTATAAGTTTCAACATTGAATACATGCATTGAAGTCATTGTGGAAAAACACTCCATGTACCCTTGGTCCTACTTATATTGAGGACAGATGTAAGGCCCTCCTGTGTACTTCAAGAACAGGGCAGCCTCCAGCCCCTCCTACTGAAAAAGGGAGTGGGGTGGTGCAGGGTGCCAAACTTCACCTTTTCCCTGGGCTGAGGTGACCAATGCATCCCAGTCCTGAAAAAGGGACACACATCAGCTGGCCTCAACCAGTGGCCTGCCCTGGTCTTGTCAGCACTGATGGGCTGAACAGCAAATGAGAATATACCCCAAAACCCTTTGCAAACTGGAAATCATAAAATGGTGGGGATCTTCATCATGGGCTTAAAATCCTATGTCAGCATTCACTTTAACTCTCCAAGGGCAGATTTTTTTCTTTTAATAAAAAAATTCCAAACATACTTTGAAGTCCGAGAGTAAACCAGCAACAGAAGGAAATGAATCCCACTATGTGGGCACCATAGAGCCCGCATCAAGAAAGCTCTAGGCTTCATATCTGATATTGTCAGGAGCCCGCTTAAAAAATAAATTACAAAAAGGCTGTTTTGTCAAGAGACAGCCAAACTTCTTCCCCTCTGCGGCAGCAGGAATTGGATTGGGTAAACTATAAATCAGTCCGAGCACTGGCTGCTTTGGGGGCATATTTAGGCATCAGTTCGTTTATCTTCCTGATGTAATCAGACTTCTCTGCACAGCCTTTGCATGTCTCTCCCCAGTCGTCTAAGATCTTCTTCAGCTCTTT
The DNA here is from genome assembly GCF_012274545.1 of Fukomys damarensis. Taxonomy (NCBI): domain Eukaryota; kingdom Metazoa; phylum Chordata; class Mammalia; order Rodentia; family Bathyergidae; genus Fukomys; species Fukomys damarensis. The sequence goes on along the minus strand of NW_022900949.1, from coordinate 42,991,307 downwards.
CACTCTGAGCTTCTTCAGGTCCACTGTGCTCAGGTCGATCTGCTTGTCTGCAGAGAGAAGGGACAGTAAGAAGCTGGGTGGGAGCAGCCAGGGTTCTTCCCTGCACAGACTATCTATCCCTTGGCCAAGAGGGCTGCCTCAGGACATCTGTGTCCACCACAGGACACTAGTTCAGAAATACCACACAGTTCATAAGAGTGAGACAGCTCCCATCCCCCAAGTGCCTCCTACACAGTTACTAAGATGACAACTCCACACTGGTTGACAAAGCAGATAAATCCTCTAGTTTCCATTTCCCAACATAAGGCAGACCTGGAGCCAGAAGCTTCCTCTGATTATAACTTGTGACCAGTGATCTGAAATCAGGTGAACTTGTATCAAGATAACCCTCAGACCAGGCATCCTTGACATATGAGCTTGTTAAACCCAAGTCAGATCATATATCCATATACCTGCTTTGCTCAAAAACTTCTAATGCTCCCAATCTCACTCAGACTAAACCTAAAGTCCTCACCAACCTGCAAAGCTCCCTGTGCCCACCTACCAGTCATGCCATTGGCTGCCTTTACACTGCTTACACCCTTGGCCTGGAATGCTCTTCCAGTAGCTCGCCTCTTGGCCAAAACCCCACCTCATCTAACTTCCTTGACAGGGTCTATTCTGACCTCCACCCACTTTGATGCTAGAGTCCCCCTACCCCCACCCCAGCACTGAGTGTCTTCTTATCATTTTACACAGCCCGTTCACCATGGCTCTAGATGATCACCTTCCTTTCTGTGTGCAGAGGCTATAGAAGATGGGCCTGGTCACACTCACCGTACTTTAGCTCACAGATCTGGCTGTCTTTCTTCTTCAGTTTCTCACAAATCTTCTCCACAGGGATGTGGTGGGCCAGAGGCTTTGACACCTCATTGATGATTTTCGTGGCAGCATCATCTGTGGCACCGATATAGTAGCACTGCACCAAGAAAAGGATAATAGCCCTCAGGAAGTAGCAACTAAGAATCATTTCTTCCAAAACATTTCTACCTGGACTGGTAGTCAGTGTAAACCCTAATCTCTTAAAAACAGGCATTGTCTGGGAGCTTATGAGTCACCTGGGTTAAAAATATTAACAAACCAAAGACTGTCAAGGAAATTAAAGTAGAAAAGCCATTGCTTTTATAACTTGTGACCACTGGGAATCTTGTCCTCATTCAGCCCTGGCCTATCCCATGAACACCTTGTTAACCTCTGCACAATATGAATCCCTTTTTCACCCTCACTGATGCCACGGCCTCAGAGAGACCTCTTGATTGCTGTGTAATTAGCATCCATCCTACCACTGACTAATGCTGATCCATCTTCAGGACACCCATTCATTGTTACTTTTCTTCCCTGATGTTTCCAGTGTCCAGCTTGTAGTGGGTGCTTAATAAATTCTAACAGGACAAAAATATCACAATTTGGAGAATACATTTCTTGGGGAAGGACACAAAAGGCTTTCCTCCCTACATTACAGACAGACAGCAGTCCACTGAGAAGCAGAGGGTGAAGAGGAGCCAGGGTCATTTGGGAGTCATCAGGTACTCACCAAGCGATTCTCTTTGCCTCTTGCTTCACGGCAGAACTTTATAAGTTCTTTCTCAATAGTGGTTGGTGAGAATGTGACATCTCTGTCTTTGAGATCCTGATAAAATCTTCCCAGATAAGAAATGCAAACTGGAAAAGAGAGGGAAGGGAGATGCTCAGCACCACCGTGTGGTCCCCTATTCCAAGGGAAGGAGCATCTCTAATTTTAACAGGCGACACAGAGATGCATCATTTTCCATCATCAGCTTCTCTTAGGTGCCCGTAGGTAGGCAGAACCCGGGTCCAGGTTGCCAGGATCCCCTGGTCCACCCACGACACGCGGGGTACCGACATCACCTCAATGACCTACAGTGCCTCCTCCCTGCTCCTTTCATCAAGTTTAGACGAAAGCGAACACGTGTCCTTGAAATGGGCCTCACTGGGAGACCTCATAAATGGAGACGAAGCTGAGTAAAAGCGATCAAAATGCTGCTCATTTCCAATATATCGCCGAACCCCGAAGTGGACGGGCGCGGCATGCACAGCCGCCCTTGGGGACCTGGCAGAACGGGGCCGCTCCCGCGAGCCTCTGGACAGTGGTGGGAAGGGGCAGATCTCCGGCATTATGTGGATTTCTGGCCACGTTTTCAGCACGATCTAATCTCCACTTTTTTTCATCAGACCAAAGACTTCTAGGCCCTTCCTCAGCGGACCCGAGGGGATCGGTCGCCGCTCCCGCCCACTCGGTAGTTAGGTAGGTCGGCCACGGAGCGCAGACCCCGGGACCCCGCACCTTCGCAGTCGCCCGGCCGCAGCGCCC
>NW_022900949.1:42930035-42988354 GCF_012274545.1 Fukomys damarensis | reverse complement strand
CAGCACGCTCAGGGCCAGCGCCACCGCCAAACTATGCGTAGCCCACATCCTCCACCGTCGCCGCCGGTCGACTGAACCGCACCCGCCGCGCCGCGCCACCTCCGGGTCCTCGCAGCACGCCGGAATTTGCCATTGGTGGAGGTCCCACGTGCCCTCCCACACTCCGCGTTCTCATTGGCTTATAACCCTCGGAGCCTGGCCCTGCGGCTCCACGCTGCCCTCCCCCATTGGCTAATGGTGTTTCGGCCCTAGACAGTTGTCGGCCGCTGATTGAGTCCGGTCGCACGTAGGAAGTGGCTGCGTTCGCAGCGGAAGTCGTCGAGGCTGCTCTCTTGCGTCATGGGTGGCCTCCGTACATCAGCTCAGCTTCCCCTGAATGCCCCTTGTGTTGTACTGTACTTTCCCGCGAAACCCTGTGGATCGCTCTTCCCAGGGCCCCGACTCGTGGTGCAGGTCAGGCATTCAGGAGGCAGCTGGGATCTAACGATGGAAATGGGGGCGAGCGGCCGCTGGCGAGGCCCCGAAGTTCCAGTCACGAGCGCGCGAGCCCTCTATGGACCCTGCCTGGCCGGAGACCTTGTCCGGGTGGACACTAGGACTTCCCAGAAGGCTCGAGGCCGATCAAGCCAGGCTGCCGCTGCGGCTTTGCAGTCTCCCTAGTGTGGAGACCAGGACTGGGAGGTTTGTCCCTGTTCTTGGACGCGCTCCGGAGCAGGTTACCCCACGTCTTATTTCCCGCTGAACCTTCAGGGCCCCTGGCCTCCCACGGGTGAACAGAAGAGCGCGGGAGGAGGTTTTCTTCTGGTCTACCTGCTTTTGAAGCAGGACGGGGCAGGGCTGACTAGGCAGAAAGATATCCATGGGTTAGGAGGGCTTGGAGCCCGGCGACATGGGGTGGAGGGGGGCATTTCTGCTCCCATTCAGTGACTTCAGTGGATCAGTATCAGGTATTCATCTTTAATTCACATCACAGCAGTCAAGGAATTAGGGAAGGGGAAGAAGTCAAGTGGCAGATATTTACATCTAAAATTCACATTACTTGTCGGACTTAGAACATGCTACCACAATATATACAGTAAAATATCTCTAGGGACATTGGTACAAATTTTTTAAACTTTGCTTTTCTGGTACAGGTAAGGTTAAATAAATTTTTCTTTAGATATGAATACACAAAAGAAATGGTTAAAGTTTTTCTTTTTAAATAAGCACAGAATGCCAGAGGTTAAAAACACATTTATAGGGCTGAATACCAATTGGACATCACACTCTATACATTTTTTTGCTCAAATCCTGTACAAATACACAGCATTCAAATAGGTATTTACAAATAAGCTTGAAAGAATGAAAATCAGTATTTCACAATCTTTTCAAAGGATTCATCTCTGGCTTCCCATTTCCCATCAGACTGGTTGATTCTCCAACAAAAGAGATTCAGAATGTGTTCATATCATCCAGTAAGGGAAAATAGAAAGGGAAAACAAGTTCATTTCATCTTGAATAAAGCAAGGGCAACCAGCTTATACTCCCCAACTCCTACCTGTACCACCAAGTACAGAAAGTAGGTGTTCTTTTGTGATGACTGCTTGTCCAGGGACTGAGGTTCAGAAGTGCCCGAAAATCTGTAGCTGTCCTCTTAAGAAATTACGTACTAGCCCCTGACTTGCTAACACCTGTGAATCCCATATGGTCCAAAGACTAAACCCTGAAGGCAAGTCTGGGTTTAGGAGCAGGCCTACCCTTTGAGCTATGGGCTGCCTTGAGTGACCTCATACCCTCAGCAGACTGACTGCCTGGATTGGATCCTGATGGTATCAGGAAAAGCCTAACAATGATAAGACCCAAACACCCTAAAATTAACTGAGCCTTCTATCCCAGTTGATTACTTGCTGGCATGTCTGTTAAGCTGGCATTTGTTCATTAAAAAAACAAAACAAAAAAACCCCACCAATGGTCTTTTCTCTTCAGAAAGGGGTAGTGAAGGATGAAGGGCCAGGGGCCAGGGCAAGCAAAAGAGAAATTGGGGGTGGGGCACAACATGCCTGCTCAACAGAGAAGGGGAGTCTTGGACCATCAAAGATGTGACCATCACTAATATGAACTCAAGCAAATGAGATTTTGTCTCAAGATACTTAAAGTAACTTAAAAAGAACCTTGGTAAAATACTACTATACCCACCCCACCCTCTCCCGCATATAATACACCAAGAGGAAAACCAAGTGCCCTGACCTGAAAGAGTCTCCTATAAAGACTTCACTTCACCCTGCCCAACAGACTGGAGAGCTAGAGAAACTGCCCTCCTGCCCACTGCCCTGAACCCTGAGTGGTGTTCCCCACGGACCTGGAACAGGGTGCTATACTTAGCCACTTAGGAGATGACAATTCTGCCTATGTGGCTCTGCTTCCAAAAGAAGTTCCCTCCCACCCTTCTTACCCAGGAGCTTGCTGAACCTGACCACATGTCCTCACAGCCTGGAAGCCTGGCTGGGCAGCCAAACCCATGGCTCAGAGGTAGTGCTGAAAATACCTGATTCTGGAGCTGATGGCAGGCAGTGTGGCTACTTCTGAAAGCTTAGAGGATTTCTGAACCCTGCCACTGGCCTCTTAACACTAGTTCACACAACAGGGAGGGGCCTAGCTCTCCTAAGGAGGAAAGTGGTTAGGGTAGCCCCTTTGACTCCACTCAAGCCTGAGAGGGTGGGTGATAAACCCTGCAGATCCATTCACCATGGAGGCTTCCACAGGTTTTAAGGGTATGAGTGGAGGGGAGTGAATGGTCAGAAATAAAAGTGATGGAGAGAGAAGTCTAAGATGGAATAGACAAGGCTGGCCCATGGAAGCCTGGCAGTGTGCCCTGGGCATACTGTTAGGCCAGTCATGTGCCTGTGCTGGCAGGTTGGCCCCGCCGGCCCCTCAGTTGCACACTCCAGAATGGAAGAGCTGGCAGGTGGGCAAGCATTTGTGCAAAAATGGCTGTGACCCCTTCATCCACCTGTGACATATAGTCCACGTGGTCCTTGCAATCCCTGAATGCAACCATGAACTTTTCTGTCCATATAGCAAAGGAAGAGGTCCCTAGTGCAATTTTCATTCTTCTGTGCAGCTCTGCCCTGGAGGGAGGGCCTGGGCTTCTGCTTGTGGGCCCTGCAATGTTGCAAAGCAATTCTGTCTGTGTAAAATTCCATATAGTGCCACATGGTGTGGCACTACAGGAGGAGAAAGCATCTACTGCATAAAGAAAGCAAAACCCATAGAAATGGAAACAAAAAATGAAATAAAAAGAGAAGCCACAACCCTTCATGCTGCTGCAGCTTCTGAACATGGCAACACGAGTTCATGGCAGTAGAACATAGACTTGGGTGGTTCTCTCCTGAGGGCCAAGCCTCTCCAGCTCCCTGGGGGGCAGGGGGACTTGCTTTTCACACTCGGAGTGAATTGGCAAGCTGCTCACTGGTAGTGTTGCAGCTTCCTTCCTGCCCCTCACTGTTCCCCTCGGCCATGCTCCCATGCCATGCGGGTTTGCTCCTCCTTGGTGCTCCCAGGAGGCAGGGAGGCCTTGCGATGCAGACCTCTAGGCCTCTCAGCTTCTTCACGCAGCAGAACACCCTCATCATGCTCCAGGGCTGGCAGGCGGGGATGGTAGGGCTTGGGCGGCAGCGCAGGTGGGTCCATGGGGTCCTGAGCGATGACACACCCTGGGGCTGAGTGGCTTCGGCATGGCTGAGCCTTGATGGAGTCCAGGACAGCAGACTCAGAGAGGCTGTAGTGGACAGGGAGGTAGGGTGGCTCAAGGTCTTCATCGCCATTCCAGGCCTGACTTGGCATGGAGTCCATGGTGTCGGTTCGAGGTGGGGCCTCTGAGGAGTGCCCAAAGTTACTCTCGCTCAAGGAGGACACACCGCTGCTGGCACTCCCAGACAGTGTAGAGTTGCTGCCATCCAGGCCTGACTGGGGGCTGGTGGGGGAGGCTGGGATGGGGTGAAGGGGAGACTGTGCGAAGGAAGGGTGTGCATGTTAGAACCCTCTCTAGACAGACAGCTGGCCACCATGTGGAGACCAGCAGTCTGCTTACCAATGAACTTTAACCCTCATCAACTGCATGTTTCTTGTTTCTTTAGCAGGAACCCAATGGGTACTCCCCAACCCTCAAGCAGGCCAGTGGAGCTTCAGAATCCTTTCTGTGGACCTAAATATGGCCCTGCCCCAACTACTTGGTATTGGCACCCTCTAAGGATGGGTCCCAGGCTGTTGTCTGTGGCTCTAGGTTACTAATGGAAAGGTTGGGTGATGAGTTCAGGTGGGGAGAGCAGAAAGGACCCTGGTGGGCCATGGATCAGATGAATATATTCTCGTGCTGAAATATGTAACAGATCCAGTCTTTTCTGGATTTGCAGAAAAACCAACAGCAGAATTTAAATTTTACTTTTTGAGTGTTTCTGTGAAGTTTTGGTGCATGATGCTTCTTGCTGTCACTGGACACTAGTTTAAAAAAGCTCTATGATCCACCACATGGATGCTTATTTAGCCATTTGATTATGACACATTGATACCCTGTGGTATCAGCAGAGAACCCCAAACTTTCTCAGTGCCCATTGCCTACACATTCATGGTACTATGTGTAGTCTCCAAGACCCTCTAAGTTTCCCAGTCTTCACTGCATTTGTCAGGATACACTGATTGACTGCACCCATGTATGGTTTAATAATACCCAGCTTCTGCCAAGCTGGGCTTTCAGAGAGAAACAGGAAAGGGCTCAGAACCTTTTCAGAACCCCAGGGGTGATTGTACAGCAGATGAGATGGTGGAGCTATGGCTTCAGTACATTACCTTGCGCAGGGTCCTGGCAGGGAGGGCTGGGGGGATATCACCCAGAGGATGGTGGAAGGCGTCGAAGTGTAAGGAATAATGACCTGCAAAGGGAACAGAATGAGAGCCTCAGGTTGGGGTCCTTGCTCAGAATACACACCAACATCACCTTGCTGGGCCACCTGGGCAGGTGTGGGGGACTCTTGAGGACTGAAGGTCATAAAAAACCTTTCTTTACATTGACATTCTCCAAAATGCAGCTCTGTGCAGGCCACACAGGTGGCCAGAAGAGTTGAGTGCAATATAAGAACAGGCTGCAGGCAGTAGCAACTCTATCCCACTGATAGATGATGACAGGTCATTGAGTGGTGCACCTGGCACAGTTGTTTCTTTGGTCTTCAGCCTTTCTGGTTGGGGTAGCCTTACTGAAGTAACCTTCTGGACTCAGAAACCTTACTGACCCCAAAGCTCAGCAGGAACTTTCCTGTGGTGTGAATGCTTTTTCCTTTGAAAGAGTTGGCTCAGAAGGTGGCCTGTCTTCTCAGCCTGGATGGCTGCTGATCTGGTCCATGAGCAGAGTTGGAGACCTAGAATTACCTGGAGGAACCCGCTGGAGGTATTACTATGTAGCAGGCTTTGGAGAGGCACTATTGTGTGTGGGGAGGCAGGATGCACCCCATGTGGGTGGACAGGAAGGGCTGGGCCTCTCGAGCTCCACTATCCAGGCTCCAGCTGCTGGAGACTGCTGCCACCACTGAAGGTTGGAAAGAGATGGGGTGAATGGGTTATTTCTTGAGCCTGTCCTATAACCTGTGGCTTTTCTGGGTGTGAACTGTGTATTCATCACATATCAGCCCCTGGAACTAAAAACACTGGCCAAGCAAGGCACTGTGGCCCAAGAGGCAAACAACTAAGGATTGAAGTTGCACAAGAGAATGGCAATAGAGTGAGCTGGGGACCCAAGCTGAGAGGAAGTACAGCAGGACTGAACAGCTGCAGTGTCTGGGATCTTCCAGGAGAAGAGAAACCAGAAATGGACAGAAGGAGAAAGCAGAACAAGCCATAGAGAATACAAGCGTGCAGGCTATAACTCCTTGCCAAAATCAAGAGTCAGGACTCTTCTATTGTTCAGGCCTGTGGAAAAAGCAGGGAGCAGGATGGAGGAAGAGACTACCTCCTTTCATAGCTGTCAGAGCATGGCCAAGAGTTGGTAGGTATTCTGTCCCAGAATGGTACCCAAAAGGGCCTGTGGTGCCACTCAAACTTTGAGTTATCCCTGTTGCTCTGAGGCCCACTGGCCAGGACTGGGACACATTAGAGGTTTTTCTAGGCAAGAAGAGGTATGCAATGTACCTGGTGGAGGAAAATGTAAAGTGTAGGCATTTTAGCCCAGACCTAGCTAGACTGACTGCTTCTGGAGAGGAGGAAGGGCTGTGGAGCCTATGGATGCTTTTGAACATCTAGAGAGGCATCTGAATGCCATGCATACAGGGTAGTGTGAACCCCAGACTTAGTAAGAAAGCCAGTTCCACAATACTGGCACTTCAACAATCATGGTGAAAGACTACAGAAGGGAAGAGAAGAGGAGCAATGGCTGGACCTTGGGTTCCAACAGTCCTATTCTGCAGGTACAGGAAAGGAGGACATGTGAAACTTGTTGGATAACTCCTAGAGAACAAATATCCATAGAAAGAAATACCATTTTTCAGAAGGAGCCTGAGATACCTAGAGTTTGGGTTCTTCCTGGTTCAACCACTGAGTAGGGAATCTCAAGGCCTGACAGGAAACTGTGGGCCTGTGGAAGGTAAGGAGCTAGAGCCTAGCCTTTGAGGAAGTGGCCAAGAGGGTCTGGACTCATAGTGAGCTAGGGATAAGAGAGTGATGTCCATTTTTTTTTCCAGGTATTGGTGTAGGCTTGCAGCAGAACACAAGGTAAAATGCCACTATATAAACAGCCTCTGTTTTTAGGAGTGGTGCTTAGTTTCATGATATAGTTAATGACTGGTAGCAAGAAGGTGGGGCAGCCATGGAGCAGTGGCACAGTTGTTGCCCACAAGGAGGAAAGAAGTCTGACTCTGATGAGCATTAGGTGGATTCCATTGCAAGGTCAACTCAGGAAGTGCAAACCACCCCAAGAACAAAGTTTATCCTTGGTCCAGGTTTTTTCCAGTATGCAACAGGAGCTTCTGATCCTCAGCAATGAGACTTTTCCTCACAAAGGCAAAGAACCATCTCTATAAAAAGCCACAGACCTTAGAGAAGAAGCCTGGAGGAGGGTCTGAGTGCTTTTCCAAAGGGACACCAATAATCTAAGATCTCAGATGCTCACCTAATCCCTGGAAGAATTGTGGGGCTGCAAAAGTTTATCTTCAGGGGCCCAAAGGAAGCTGAGAGCAGGAAGGCTATGGGAGAACAAAGCTGGCAAGGCTGTAATGGTTTACAAAATAAGCCTGCTTGAGATACTCCATGTGAACTAGAAAGCACCAAGTTGGGCCCTTAGCCTGATAACTGTGAGGGCAGTGAATCTTTGCTGTGTAGCACAAATATACTGGGGCTAGTTAGAGGGCTAAAGGAGAACAGTCCCCAGTGTGTCCTGTCATCTTCTGTCTTAGTCTTAACAATTGTTCAGCACTAGTCTGGGATCCCCAGTACACAGTCCCTATCCCTGATGGTAGGCTTGCCTGGCCTGGGAGTCACTGCCTGCCAAAGGAAGATACCTGAAAGTGAGAGGTGTTATCCTCAAGATACTCAGGACTCTAACTGATACAATGATGTCAGTTCTGGAGACTTGGGAAGTCACCATCTGGTCTATATATTGCCACTAGGAAGATGTGTAATTTGCCACTGAGTAAATGCCGACTTTGTATTGTGCATATGCTTGCCTCTGTTCTGAGACAACCCTCTTTCCCTCTCAGATGTATGATGGGCATGTTCAGCTTCTTACTGAGTTCTGCACTGAGGCCTGAAATTCTTCGGTGTCTAGTTTGGGGAGCATCTTGGTCTGGTCACCAACACTCATTTAAGCTTTGAGCCTGTCTGTGCTCTTGGCTAGTTCTAAGATTGTTCTGCATCTCCTGTAAGGAAAAGCCATCGTGGATTCTGGCTAAAAGGATACTTTATTTGGGGAATCCAAATAAATACTTTATTTCAGGAATCCGAGAAGCCACGTGCTTTCAGGATGTGGACTGTTGAGGCTAGGAAGGTATCTTCAGCAGGCCATTTATTGCTGAGCATCTGGTAGCAATGCCCACCAGACATTGAGGCTGTAGACTCAGTTCATTGTCTCTAACAGGGACACAAAGGTCCTTCTCCTTCATGGTGAGCAAGGAAGGAAAAATGACAGTGGGGACAGCAGACAGTACTAGGTGAACAGGTGCAATAACAACACGATGACAGCTCTGTAGGGACATGTTCTGATATTATGGGGATAAGTCTGTACTGATGGGAATTAAGTATGCCCTAAACTCCAACAGATGGAGGAAAGAGGAGAACCTCTGGGGACAGGGCTGGTATGAGTCTAGGTTCTTGGTGGAAGAAATGCTCAGTACTATCCTGGGGGACAGGAAAGCACAGAACTGTATCCATTTAGGTAATTTTCTGTGTTAAAATTAACTCAGGTGTCTGGGGTTTCATGCCAAGGTCACCGAGGTTGAAGGCTGGTTCTTTCATTAGCTTGCAGGAGAACACAGGATAAAATGTCAGTATCTAGATTGCCTCAATTCTAAGGAAGATTGCTCAGTCTCAGAGTACAGCTGATGGCCTTGCTGGCCAGAGTGGCTACAGGGTGAAGGACTCCTTTAGAGCATGCAGGGCTTCTTTTGGAGAAGCTTGTCTTTAGGAAATTCACTCTATCATAGTGTGTCTTTTTTATTTTTGTGGCTTTTTTTGCTCACAGTAATGACCTGTGCTCCAAGGGAGGTCCCTAAAGGACCAAGTTGACAAGGAACAAAGGGACTATAGGGCTTGAATTATGGAGATGCTTAGGCTACAGGAGTGATTGAAGCCTGAGTTTCCATGAAGTTGGACTCAGGGCAATTGGAAAATGGGGCTTCTTTGAAGGCAAACTCTGGAAAGAGGGAGCAATACAGACAAACAGGATCCAAACCTGATGCAGAACTTGTCAGCACTCTCAACAGATTGATAGATCATGTTAGAGTGTAGTCCTGGGCAGCTTAAGGATAAGAGTGACAGTCAAGATGTAAACAAACATGAGGGAACTCCTGAACAAAGAGTACCATACCTTTTTCAGCCACAGACAGATTGGGATCACTGCAGGGTTTGCAGGGTCCAACCACTTGCTGGAACAAGGCCCGCTGGAAGTTTGGTGACTGAAGGCAGGAGAAAAACATCAAAGTGTGAAAATAGCATTATGTTTTGAGGAGCCAGTATGTTCTAAGAACAGACAGGGAAATCAAAGCAGTGCGATGGGCTGTTCTTGAGATGTGCTGAGAGTGCCAGGCCAACCTTGGAGAAGACTGTCCAGGGGCCTATGTTTCTGAGCACTTCTATGGACAGTCAAAGCACCACCCACATTGCCTTATGCAGGGCCCAAGAGAAAGGACATAGTTGTGTCTAGAATATCTAACAGTTTGCATACTTCTGTTTGGTCAGGAAGCCCCACTGGCAGAAAAGATGTAAGGACTTCCAATTTATCCATGAACTCTGACATATTTTGCTTCTTGGAGAGACCCCACACAGTTCCACATTGTCAGCACTGAAGGTAAAGAAAGGGCAGCACCCAAGCATGGAATCACATAGACCGTGTTCTGATGGGAGCCTGCCAAGAAGATCTATTCTTTCTGCATGGTGGGGATCTGGCACAGAGGGTACCAGTAAGAAACTCCTGGCAGTCTGGGGCTAAGTGCCACTCACTTGGAGATGACTTTTATGGACTCAGAACGGCAGGAGCAGACTCCCCAGGGAGAGAGTAATCACTACAGCTTCCTGGTCTAGAGCTCCAGACAAAGTGTTTGGAGAACTGTGCAAGTGGTATGGACAGCAGCCCCAGAAGGTAGTGAGGCTAGAAAGATAAAAGAGGTAGATCCTACCACAGTGAGGATGACCTGTACACACAGAAGAAGGACACTCTCCAGACCCATATTTACCACAGCCTTCTTGGGATAGGTTGCAAAGAACTATATTCCTCTGCCAGAGGAACTCGGGATGAGGAATCAGAAAGCTGGTCAGAAGGACAGATAATCACACAAGCAATATTGGCTCTAACCCTGCTGCCATTCTACCCACACCTGCACTGGATTATTGGCCCCCAGATTTACTGTACTCTCCAGGTAGGAGCCCAGCAGCCTTTTTATAGCAGAAAGAGGGAGGCATGCAGGACAATGCTGAAGGCCCAGAAAATGCAACGAGGGAAGTCCAGGTCAACACACTTGTAGCAGAAGGCATTTGTAGGCTGGATTTGCTACCTGTCCATTTTCCAGGATAGCTGCTGGATACATGGCACTGCTTGGGCGGTCCCGGTGTGTGGGCAGCAGCAACATCATTTCCCGGGTGTGGCGGTACTTATCTGGCAGAGAGGGAGAGCCTGTAACCAAGTGAGAACAATCACGCACAGATGACAAACCACAAATGGAGAGCTCGGTGGTCAAGTGTCCTCAGGACTGGGGAACCAAGGTAGGCGTTCCCTACCATTGAGAAGTAAGTTCAGCAAACATAAGAGGAATAAAACAGAACCTGGCAGTTAGATGGTAGTAAGGGCTGCACCTGCACCAGCCAAGGTAGACCCACTGATAGAGCTCCCCTTAACCCATGCTGAGAGGCAAAGGGTTATGAGAGCTGAAGACTAGAATAGGGTGGCTAGGAGGCCCTGCATTCAATGCTTTCATGGCTGGGTGTGGTCTGGAGGTTGGGCTCTCTCATGAGGCCCAGGCATGGGCATAGGCCAGCTTGTGAGGAATCCATCACAAAGAGACAAGAGACATTCAGTTAACAGCCACACATACTGAGCTCCCATACACTTACCTTTTTCCATCACTAGTGGCTCTATTCTCACCTGACTTCCTGTACCTTTTCCCAGAAGAATGTCCTTTTCAGACTTTAGACCCACAATATTTGACTCTGCCTTCTTGCCAGTTCTATGGCAACCTTATAGCTAGGCTAGTAGGGGACCCAGGCCCCTGCACACATGTGGCTCTGAGACTTGATCTTCATTGGCTCAGGGGCACAGAACTAATTTGGAAGCCACAAGGTTTAAACCTAGGCTCCTGAGTTGACTTGGTTCATATACTCCTGTGAGGCCTCTGCAGTGACTTCTCCTGACTAGAAGGGTTGTAAAGGAGACTAGATCATACTGTTGTGCTGTGACCCAGATCCCATGGATTCAGGTTCTGGCTATAGGCCAAGGAACTTGCCAACCTATGGTTCTCAAGACCTTTCATAGAAGCAGTAAGAATAACTTGCAGGCTTTCCTGGTGTGTAATTTGGATAGCCCTTGAGATGTACACTGATCACTGCCAGATACCAGGCACATTGAGTGAGAAGCCAAGGGGGTACTGGTCCTCTCAAAGGAAAGTCAACTGGACCCCAGTGCCTCTGGTTGGTGAAAGCAGCTGAAACCCCTTGTTGGATGGTTGAAATCAGCGCCAGCTGAGAAGTAAATCTTCTCCTAGAGGCTCAATGTCTCTAAAACCCAAGATCTCCAGGGCTTTGAGTGTGCAGTGTCAAGACATGGCTAAAAGAAGATGACTAGGGCCCCTGTACCCAATGCTTAGCCATCTTTCCCCAGGAATATTTGAGAAATTTCTCATGGATTTATTTTTGTTTAAGGAGAGGTTTAATTTAGAATAGCAAAAACAATTCTGGGCAACAAAGGCAAGGCAGGGGGCATCACAATCCCTGATTTAAATTATACCACAGAGCCATTATGATAAAAACAGCATGGTACTGGCAAACACACACATACACACACACACACACACACACACACACACACACACAGACCTGAGGATCAATGGAATGACTAGAAGAGGTGGAAATAAGACCAAACATACTCAACTACCTTATCTTTGACAAAGGGGCCAAACTTGTTCACTGGAGGAAGAATAGCCTCTCTAATAAGTGGTGCTGGAAAAACTGGCTTTCTACATAATGAAGATTAAAACTAGACCCATATCCCATATCTCTCGCCATGTACTAAATTAAAGTAAAAATGGACAAAAGATCTAAATATTAAAACAGAAACACTAAATCTGCTGGAAGAGAGACTAGGTAGAAATCTTGAAGACATCAGGGTAGGCAGCAACTTCATGATAAAATCCAAACTGCACAGGAAATAGAGCAAAGAACAATAATTGGGATTTCATCCTATTAAAAAGTTTTTACACCACAAAATAAATCACCAAACAGAGTGAAGAGACAATTCACAGAATGGAAAAAAAATTTATCCAGTAGTCCCTCAGATAAAGGACTAATATCCAGAACATATGAAGAACTGAAAGAAATCAGACCCACCCCAAATTTAAAGACCCAATAAAAAAGGGCATCTTGAATGAATGGACATTTATCAGATGAAAAAGTACAAATGGTGAACAAACAAATGAAAAAAAATGTTCAATATCACTGGTCATCCGAGAGATGCAAAATAATGTTGAGGTTCCATCTTATTCCAGAAAGAATGGCTGTTAGCAAGCAATCAACCAACAAATGCTGGAAAGGCTGTAGGTAAAAAGGAACACTTCTCTACTGTTGGTGGGAGTGCATACTGGTGCAACCATTGTGGAAATCAGTGTGGAGATTCCTCAAGAAATTAGGATTAGGGGGCTGGGGATTTAGCTCAGTGGTTCTGCCACCTGCCTGGCAAGATCAAAGTCCTGAGTTCAATCCCCAGTACAAAAAAAAAAAAAAAAAAAAAAAAAAAAAAGTCAGGATTAGAGGTCCCATTTGGCTCAGCCATTCTCCTTCTTGGCATCTTCCCAAAATAATTAGCAACATGTTTGTTGCTAAACAAACATGTTTAGCAACAGTTTGTAATAGCTGAATCTTGGAAACAACACAAATGCCCATCAACCGATGAATGGATAAAAAAGATATATGTGTTTTTCTTAATACAGTGGAATACTACTCAGCCATAAAGAAAGATAAATTTGAGACATTTATAGTTAAGTGAATGCAGGGTTGTGACTATACACTTAAGCGAAATAAATTGTAGACACATATGAGTAAACATAGGACTGTCTCTCTGGTGTGAGAAACTGAAAGGGTAAATAAGGACCAAAACATATAATAGATAATATGAAATAGGAAGAAACTGTTCAAAAGGAAAGGCAAAATGTGAAGGGTGTGGGAAGGAAGGGAAAAAGGAAAAAAAAACTAGAAAAGGAAAAAAATGGAAACAAAACTTTTATAAATAAGGGGAGGGAGGGAGGTTGAAGGGAAGGAAGGGGAATTAATACTTGCACAAAATCAGCATAACAAATACTATTAATATAACTTATCCCAGTTACTAGTTATATAACTTTTCCCAAGTTGGTCTGAGTGATCCCCAGGATTGGCTTAAAAACCTAGTTTTAAAAGAGTGAGTAAAGTATTATCATATTCCCTGAAAAACCGTGCCTGAATCTGCTATTACTTTGTGATTTTTTTTCTGATTTCTATGTTCTCTTTTAGAACTTGTGCTTTTAGGCAACCTCAAGAAAATGGCTATGTAAACAAAAAAGTAGTAAGCTCCAAATCCTGATTTGTGGTTCCTTCCCAGCATTGAATGCTGTGGGTCAGAGCTTGGGATGCACTATTCTTCATTCAGTATGCACAATAAACTAAAAACAAACCTCACAGCACCAAATGCTACATCGGGCACATCTCCTGCCCATTCCACCCCAGGTATGTGGTTGGACTACTTCCTTCAGGCTGTTCATGGTCTCTCATCTCAGAGTTCATAGGCTGCCCTAGAAGGCCAATGTCACATCTGTGTATTCAATATCCCAATTCATGCTGGAGTGCTACGATAGAAGGACACCAGCCTGCAGACCAGGCAAGAACTGGGGCTCTGCTGAGATTTGGATTCATCTTATGGTGGCCTCCCTGGTGCTATAGCAAGAGTGCCATGCTAGCATTACATTTTCCAACTCTATCATCTCACTGCCCTCTGCCCTGGATAACTAATTCAATGGTAGGGAAGAATGATGGTTATTTTCCATGAAGACATTTAGGACTTTTGAACTACTTCAATTGTACTCTGATAATCTCCAAGGAGGCTAAGTCCCACTGTGACTGGATGACTCATGCAGAGTCCATTTTCTAGTGCTCATCAACCTTTTGACCACAAGGGGGAGCTGCTGACTTAGAAGAGTTTAGACTGCCTGCGTGCCATTCATCTCAGAGGTTTCCAAAGCAATAGAAACCACAGCTGTCTGCACTAATCTCATGGCAAGGGAGGACACTAATCTCATGACCACTCCTGGGAGTAGGGAAATAATCCAATGTAAAGGAAACCTGCTTCGGACCACCTCCATGGAAGCTTTCCCCTCACTGGTAACAAGTGACATACTCCAAATGGAGTAGATCATTCCCTCCCTTCTTTGCTTAGAGTGCATCTACAACTGTGTCTGCCACATTTATGTGAAAACATCAATTTTTCTTTCTGTCACATATATTCTTCTATTTTCTCTCACAGGTTCTGATACTATGCCTGACAGATAATGGATCTGCATATAGACTATATGAATGCTGTGGTCTAGAAGTGACTTCCTCTTCCTTATTGCCTCTACCCTTGTCATCATTCCCAGCTTTGGGCTAAGTTTTACTGAACCATTTTGTTCACTTTTGTACTTACTGTCTACCCCAGAAAGGGAAGGAGCTTTTCTCAACTTTCCTCTATGTGATATTCTAGAGATTAGATATTCTAGAGTCTGGTTATTATGATAGTTTGTCCCTACAAATAGTGACCACTAGTGCCTTCACTCCCAAAACATAAGCCATTCCTTACACGAGGTGAAATCTCATTTCCCTTCCTGGCATGTGAGTTGGCTTTTGTGACTTGACTGGACAATAGAAATGTGGCAACAAGATTTTTTAGGATATCCAAGGCTGGGCAGTAAAGAGCCTTCCAACTTTTGCCTAGGTCTCTTGGAATGCTTGCTTTGGGGAAAATCAGCAGCCATGCTGAGAAGCCTGATCTTCTTGGAAAAGTCAAATGTAGCAAAACAAGTTGATAGCCCCAGCTCCAGCCATCCCCAGCTGGCAGCTTTGTTAGTGAGCCATTTTAAACATTAAGACCCACTGGACCTTTAAGTGATTCTATCCTAACTCCAACATAGTAATCCCTATTAACTTACAGAATAGTGAGAAATGATAACTTTTTTAAAAAAGACATTAAGATTTAGGTGTGGTTTATTATGTAGCAACAGATAACTTACTCATATGAAATAAGGAAGGGTTAGTTCCAAACAAGAAGGAAATGCTTTCTCTGTAATTCTATTCTAAAATCATCTTTCCTGATGCAAGAGCCAGGCTATTTCCTTACTGAGTACTTAGTAAAAGCTCCATGACTGAATGAATCAGTAACTAGTTAGCTGGAAGGATAAAGGTGGTGACATCTATAAAGTCTTAACATTCCTATCAGCAGCCGCAGTCTACAGGCATATCTGAGCAATATCAGAGTGGTACTAAATTAAAATGTCTTCATCAACAATCACAACTCTGATATCTCTCTTCATCAGGAATAGCCAGATATATACAAGATATAGATGAGCATATATTAAGCAAGATTTCATATTAGGGCAAACAATAAAACCCAGGCAGAATTTCAAAATCTATTTCTGCATCTCTAATCAGAGCATTTACCTCAAGACACCCAAATATCAACCTCTACTATATCATTCATGGCTATTCCTCAGGGTTTTCTTTTTATTCCCAAAGCCATCTTGCAGTGTCTGTTTTACAACAGAAATCATTGTTGCTTTGTTATGTTTGCAGCCTTCTCATACTGAGAAGTCCTTAGCATGTACCATTTTGTTGTTTCATTGTCTTATTTAACATTATGGGTCTGTTTCCAAATACTGATTCTCTTTGTCTGGCTCTCTCAGTCCATGTTAGGAAGGCAACATGGGTGGTAGGTGCGTATGAGCCTGAGGACTGGTGAGTATAAACATCTGTATTCCAAATTCAGCTTTCTGCCCTCTCATGGGGCCTGTGTCCCCATAGGAATGAGGGGTTGGATTGGATATTTCAGGCAGAAATTTGACTGCCCTGCTGGAACATTACACTCTTCACCTCCACTTTTCCAAGGCTTTTCTCAGTTGGTCACCATTATCTTTCAGCTATGTTATACTGCTTGGTTCTCTTTATCACTGCCACTGTGGGCCTCATAGGTTTGTGTGCTTTGGAGAACTCCATTTCTTAATGATTTCCCAAGAGATGAGTTTGTGTGTTTTTCTTTGTATTCAAAGTAATGAGAAAAAGAAAACAAGATCCTCTCCCTTTGAACCCTGGAAGCAACAGCTAGTAACTGGCCAGTGGGCTCAGATATTGTTACTATCCTGCACAGCCAACCCTGGGACTCACTAGACCAGTGGTGGTGAACCTATAACACATGTGCCACAATGGGCTGTTTGCATCACTGAAAGCTCTAAAAGGTTTGCCATCACTTCAGTAGACCCTACATACCACAGCTTATTTCCATTCCATCACAAAAGTTTTCTATCTAAAAGGGTAGGATCAATTTTCGCTGCAGGAACTGGAATCACAATGTAGAAAACACAGTGGCTCTCAGAGGGTAATATGTATTCAACTGAATAAGATATCAAGCAATAATTGGCAAACTAAATAGGTTTTTATAGACCTATCTCCCTGATTAAGCCTTTCCCAACTGAAGTCTTTTTGGTTGTTACTGTTTTAGAATAACACTTTCCAAGGTTAATTTTAGCCTTCAAATTTACTTTTCATATTTCATCATCGTGCTTAATTCCTTAAGATAAAAATATCTTATTTTTGCCTTGACTTTACTCTTTTTTTTTTGAGACAGGGTCTCACTATGTAGTTGAGACTGACCTAGAACTCACTGTGTAGCCCCGACTGGTCTCAAACTCACAGTAATCCTCCTGCCTCAGTCTCCCAAGTGCTGGGATTACAGGCATGTGCCACCATGCCCAGCTTGACTTTGTTCTTTATTCTTGCAAACACTTCATTGGGAAAGGATTGAGCTTTCTCCTAGGCTGTGTCCTCTTACTAAGCTACCTAGTAGCAGCACAGCAGTGACTACTGCCAGGGCAGGGTCTACTGTTGGCCAGAGAGAGGGGTGTGAAGGCAGAAACCCTGGAGTCCTTGGTGCTGAAAGCACGAATGAGCATTCTGTAAGGCACAGGCCATTCTCAAAGACAGCCACAGATGAAAGGAGGATGAGTGGGGTCCACAAAGCCCTCTTGTCCCTCTGCAGGCAGCACCCTACCATCCTTACCTCGGGCACTGGAAGGGGCAGAGGTAATCATCTGGGATGGTGCTGAGTGAGTAGAACTCAGGCTGGAGGAAGAAGGGCTTGCCTGGGACGAGGACAGAACAGAGACGTTGGTGACTGAGCCCTGGTACCTGAGGTTGGGATACGCGAGCTGGAAAGGGAGAAAAATCAGTATGATAGACTTTTGAATGGTCAGGACTATAGGGCTGATACAGAGTTGGTTTCTTCATACTCTGAGGTGACTAGACCCAGTGTCTGTTACTCCAGACATTGACAGAGGCCAGAATGATGGCCAGCACTAGGGACTACACATACCACCCACAGAGGGCAGGGCTATTGAAGTGGTCCTTTCATGGTGCCCATAGAGGAAGCAGGATGAGGCTTTTACATATAAATGCCAAGCAGGAGAGTAATCTGGCAGAGGATCTTTCCCATGGGATCTGTGGGAGCAGCTAGGGCTGAGGCTAGATTTCCTTCTTGGGAAATAAGGCCTAGGAACTGAGACCTGGAATAGTATATGGAAAGAAGTCAGCTTTGTTAGCTCTGGGGAAGGGAATTCAGGAACTAGAGAGCTAGGCAGACTTGCTAGTTCTCAGACCAAACTCTCCAACAGAAAGGTGAAGCCTCTAGGCATGGTACCCTGGCCATTTTCCTTAGACAGCTCTGGTACCTGCATGTGATGGTACAGGTCCTCAGGAGCCTCGCCCATGGAGCTGTCTCCCATCATCACCATGTTTCCTGCTTCACTAGATGCATGTGAGGACAGAGAAGATGATGAATGGCGGCCAGTGCCCATCAAGTTCATGGGGCTGTGAGCAAAAGTGGGAAATAGGGAGGAATCAGGCCATGGCTGAGAAAGCACACTGAGTGGTAGTAGGGGAATGTGTGAAACTGTCATCTCAAACCTTGGCCACCCCTGGTTTGGAGGGTTCCATAGTCAACATTCATATTTATTAGAGCCTGGAGCAGTCCTGAGCCCTGCCCTACTGCTTAGCCCTTTGTTGGGGAAGGCCCACAGTGTGCTGGCATAGCCTCTACCTAGAGTTAAATGACTGATAACCACTTAATCTGAGTATATTAAAAGTTTCTTAGAAGGAATAAAAGAGAAATATGTTGAGTGCGTCAAGGATCCTGTGTGCTCCTTGCTGTGTGGATATTAGTCTGAGCCAGGGACTACTACTGCCCACACCATTATGGGATCTACTCCTAGGCCAGAGATATCTTCCTGGTAGGGGGAAGCTACTAAAATATCGGCTGTGAACTATCTGTGGCCTTTCTTCCACATCTGTGGCCACAGGCTTGCCAACAGGTTTCCTCTATCAATACCAGGAAGCATTTCATAGATTTATTCCTTCTTATGTACTGGGTCCTCACTCTGTGCTGGGTTGTTGCTTACACTAGAAACAAACCTGGCCTTCCTGTCATAGACTCTTTGAGCATACTCAGTTAAGGCCAGCAAGGCCAGGAATCCTGAGTTGCCAGTAGTCACACTTTGCCGTATTATACCATTATTTTCTTCCTTAAAATCAATTAGTAGCCAGGCATGCTGGAGCACACATGCAGTTCCAGCACTCAGGAGGCTGAGGAAGGAGGATCACTGTAAGTTTGAGGTCATCCTGAGCCACACAGTGAGTTCAGGGCCAGCCTGAATTACATAGCGAGACCCTGTCTCAAAAACAAAAAACAAAACAAAAAAAACCCAATTGGTAGCCAGGTGTGGTGGTGCATGCTTGTAATCCCAGCACTTGGGAGGCTGAGGCAGGAGGATAGCTGTGCGTTTGAGCAACATAGTGAGTTCCAGGTCAGTCTCAACTACATAGTGAGACCCTGTCTCAAAAAACCAAAACCAAACCAAAACAAACCAAAACAAAAACAATACACCAAAAAACCAAACCAAACCAAACCAAACCAAAACAAAACAAAACATAATGAATTGGTGATCCTCATTCCCCCTGGGATCAAGTCCAAAGATCCACATGTTCAAGGCCAATTCAGAGCTGGTTCTAGCTCTGTTCTGTGCCCTGGAATCATGTGCCACAGTCACTTGGCTCTCTCCTCTTAGTGCTGACCAGGCTGGCTGGTTCATACCTTGAAGCTTCTGGAATGTTAGTCACTTGCCTAGATCAATCTATCTCATTGCATTACCCTCCTAATCGCAACTCTCTCCCACATAGTTAATTTTAAATTATCCCTTAGAACTCACCCAGATGTTCCCTCATTCTTATTCCTACAAAACCATTTATATTCTGTCACACAGGAAGTGACTGACTAGATATGAATGGGGATCCTTTGGCAAGAACTGTGATAGGGCTGTGTGCATGGGTAAGAAGAAATATGAGTACACAAAAGCACTCGCTGGAACTTCTTTCCTCTGATGCTCATCTTTCAGACTTACCTCCCAATAGGGAACCCTCACTAGCTTTAAGGCGGTACCTGTGCCGGTGTGTCATCTTGATGTTCTCAGGGCTCATGGGGCTGTGGGATGCCAGAACATTTCCCCGTGGGGTGCTGGTGCCTGAACAAGCAGGACTTAGCTTATCCAAACCTGGAAACTCCTGTTGAGAAAGGAATGCTCATTTATAGAGTAAAGAATAAATAATTAAGGGGTAGGAGGGGAAAGCTGGCTGCTAGTCAGAATATAAAAGAAACAAAAAAGTATCATGTATTGTACTGCTGACTTCTTTTGGGCAATGACCCCCTAATGACTAACCACCCTTCTAACTGTTCTGGAGCCTACACCACAGGGCATGAAGCCTTAGCTTGACTCTGAAGAAAAGCACATCTGGACTAGGCTGGTTGGTCAGAGCTTATAGGATTGTGTTAGCAGGTGTTTTGGTGTTTTCACTAAAGAGTAAGTACAGCAAAGGCTGAGAAGGAGGAGAAGAAGAGTTTATTACCAATTGTCAGTGAGAACATCATAGACATGGACTGGGGTTGGGTTTTATTGGCTTGCTAAATGGCCTACCTCTTAGTGACCTGAGTCATAGACCACCTGTAACAGTCTATGGGGGAAAGAGGAAACAAAGCTCTGATGAAAAACAGCACAATTTTATTTTAGCATAATTAAATCCTTACGAAGTATGTAGACTTCTTGGCAGAAACTTCTATTTCAAACCCTCCCGAGTAACAGCACATTGGTTTATGTTCCTGTTTATAACTCTGAGAAAACAAAGTACAACTTTCCAGGTTTCAAGTGTTTCACAATCTATCGTGAACAGAGGCCCATGTCCATTAGCAATGTATCAGAGCTTTGCCTCCTTTTCCTCCAAAGCATGCTCAGGGCTGAAATGTGCTTCTGCAGCCCCAGAGGATAGCTCCACACGAACACATTGGAGACCTTGACATGTACTGGCAAGATTCTGCTTTCCATTTGCTGCAGTGACCTGTCTATGTGACAGAGAATTTCCCTCATGGCCAGCTTCAGCTTCAAAGAACCACCTGCTATGACAAGGAAGTCTGCACACTGTAGAGGCCAGCCAAACCGGGAGAAGACACAGTGTAATGAGAAGTGATGAGATGCTCATCAGATTCAGAGACTGACTACTCAAGTTCTTTACTAAGTGGACACCCTAATTTAAGGGAGAAACATTCTCTGTATGTTGTACCTTGAAAATCCACAGGATAAATCCTAAGAGGAAGGAAAATTTATGCTCTACAGGCTTTTGGAAAGGGTGCCACCTTTTAAAATATTAAAAATTTTTCCTCTCTTTTTACTTTTCATGCTGTTCATACTTGTTCAGGAACAGTCTTATAGCTACATTGGGAGTCTGAAGGGACTGAGATGACCACAACTTATAACATCCAAGAACAAAGCAAGTCCACTCTCAGCTCATCAGGTCGACTGAGTCTAAATAATTCAACTTCCCCCAGGGCCTCTGAAGCCAGGGATCATCCTTAAAGAGGAATTTCTTCTGCATAACATCTTGACCCAGCATCTAACAGCTCTTCTCCCTTGCCTTCCTGTTAATTCTACCTAGTAGTCCTGGGTAATAAGAAGAGAGTTTTGCTTGGGAGACAGGTAGCAGTAGGTAACTGGGCTCATATCCCTTGAGATGTGGTAATCAGCCTGTTTAGCAAGGAGGTTCCTCTAGAAATTATTTGGAGTCAGTCCCATGGCTGAAAATGGGGTGATGGTATGTGAATAGGAGATTCAGAGTCGCCTTAATCTTATATTTATTCTCTGTAGGACCCTGCAAAAGAAAACTAGTTCTGAAAAACAGGTCTTCCTTGTATGAATAAGTCCATGCATGGTCCAAACCCTAGTGGAGGCCAGTCAGGCCAGAGTGGAGAGCTTCTGGGGCCTGGTCTAGCCCCAGAACCTATCTGATACTTTAAAGTAGCTGGCATGAAAGTTCCAAAGCCTTTTTCAGATGTGAGCCTTGGTCACTAGATATCATGGAGAAAGTTGGGTGGGGAAAAGGGGGAAAAAGAAGGGAGTTACAGAAGAAATAAAGAGGGATAAAGAGAGGGGGGAAAATGAAGATGGGGGAGAACAAAGGAGATGGGAACTGGCTCAGGCCATACTTAACTCTTCAGGTTCTTGGGATAAAAACATCTCTAAAGAGATCCCTACACATAGGATATATACTTTAGTTTCTTTCCTCTGCATAAGAAAACCTCTACCCATTAGCACAGTGTCCTGAAAAATGTTCTTTGCCCTTGAATCTGACTCCTTTGGGAATGAGTAAATTAATGAGGATGCTGAGCATCCTTGCCCTGGATATAGCATTGATCTCCTGCCTCCTGCCACTCTGTGGTGGAGACAGCTTCTATTTCTCACCTCCTCTCCCTCCAACTTTTCCTTTGGTTGTGGCACAGATCTGGAGGATGTGGCACCTGTTTCTACTGCAGCCAGGGACAGGTCAGGGATCAGCTTACCTGGTAGAGACTGGCCCGCATCATCTGGAACTGATCAATTAACTTCTTATGCAGAGGCCGCATTTCTGGATGTACAAATTTCTCATGAACTGCTAGCCCAACTCCAAGGATATGGACCTATATAAGGGTGTCAAACAAAGCCTCTATGTTAGGCAGAGAGCAGCTTCTGAGAACTGCAGCCATCTTCGTGTGTGACCTTTCCTGATACTTGAGGACCCTTGAGCCCTGCAAGCCATACCTGCTCCTGCATGAGCTCCTTGAGCTGGGTGATCTTCTCAGAATCTCCTGGGTGCTTGGTGATGTAATCTTTATCAAAGAAGGCCTATGAGGGGAAAGGTCAGGTTAGGAAGACTCTTCCTAGGATTATAGCTTAGGTGGGGGCCTCAGAAGCCTGAGTCCAGGGGCCGGGGATTTAGATCAGTGGTCCCACCACCTGCTTTTGCAAGCACAAGGACCTGAGTTTGATCAAACCTGAGTACAAAGGTACCCCTAAAAAGGCAGGCTGTCTCATAGGTGTATGTACCAGCACCTCTAGTCTATTAGAACCTCTGGAAATCACAGATGTGTTTCTGTGCCTGAGAAGGACTAGCAGTGGTCAAGTCACTTGAACTGGAAGCTAGCCCCAATCCTTCATAAAGCCTGGGATGGGGATGGCCTGAGTAGTACAGGTAGGACTAGTGGCCTAGAAGTGGGGGCTAGTCTTTAAGTCCAAAATTCACTTTTTGGAGGGTCGGCCCTCCAGAACTCCCCTCAGAGGACAATTAACATCCTGACATAATCCAATGGCTTATCCATTTGACAGAGCTCAGAGAATAAAGGCAAAGGCCCTGTGAGAGCTGTGCTACCGAAAGGAGGACTGGCCAAGAGCTTAAGGTCTCATCCAAGAAGTTATTTTAGCCAGGAGAAGCTAGCTGGGAAGGCTTCCCAAGGAGGCTGGAATCTCAAGGAGACTGTATCACCTTCCCAGTCAAACTCCCTGTGCAGATTTGGTCTGGGGCCTCAGCTCACCTCCTGGTAGCGTGCAATGCCTCCATTGACAGCTGCATCAATCACACCATTCAGGCACATGCTGAGCAGGTTTATATTTCCATGCACCTGCTTGTGTTGATACTGGCTGATAAGGGCCCGAAGCTCCTGGTTCTTATTCTCAACCACTTGGATGGCATTCTCCAAAGGGCTCACCTCCACCTATGGGCACAGAGCAGACAATGTCCTCCCAGGAATGATGATAACCCCACCACTGTCCAGAAAGCAGGGATCTATGACTTGCGATGCTGAGTCCCTTTCCTTGCTCCTGTGGACTTGGTACTCCCTGGGCCTTTTACTACTTTTCTGGTTTATAGGCACTTGAAAGAACAGGAATAGGAAAGAATAGTAGTTCTGAAACCAGAGAGTTCTGGCTTCCTGAACCTCAGAGAATGGTTTTCTCCTTTGCAAACTGGTGTTTAAAGATAGCTGCTCCCTAGAGTTGCTGAGCAATTTAGAGGAGAGAAGGTACACAAAGCTCCCAGTACAGGATTGACCTGGGGGAGCCGAGGACAGGCAGGTGGCCAGAATTCTTTCTTTCTTCAGTCAGTCCTTAGAGAAAGCTCCCCAGAGCCATAGGTTGAGGGAGCAGCTGAAGCTCAGCCCCATCTGAGGCATATCTCACCAGTTCCCTCCTCTCCACCTCGAACCACCGAGAGATGCCAGGCAAGCTGTGAGTCAAGGTTAGCGTAGTACGTTCAATCCACAGGCTCTGCAGGAAGGGCACAGGCAGGTGTGGCAGTTAGTCAGGTTTTGCCTCACTCTGCCTACCTGAAGGATGCAACAGTAGTGAGTTCCCGAGAAAGTGGGGCTTGCCCGTTTTCTAGATTTGTTCACCTTAAATTCATTTTCCTTGTCCTTGGGGCCTTTGTGAAAAGGTCTGTCATACCGGAACTTCCTTATATTGTTGACACGGTAGAAGCTCTTGACACGATCTGAGACCCTATCCATCTGCAGAACATCCACATAATCTGGGATAGGTGTCACTGCATAGATCTGCAAGTCTGGATGTGAAGTGAAGGGGAAATCAGACTTGCCAAAGGGACAGATCTGAGTGGCTGACCCCATCATCTCATCCAATGAGAGAAAACACACAACAGCCCTTATTCCCTACAGGCAATGGTACTGGAGGCAGAATCATCTCAAGGGGCAGATAAGGTCCAAGCACAGTTAGACTAATTTATCTGTCCCTTGTTCCTTCTTGCTCCAGCAGAGTCTCCCAGGCACTTGGCTGAGGTGAGACAGCAGCAACTAAGTGCCCTCTGATGTACCTTTAAGAAAGACAGGAGGGCTGGGGATTTAGCTCAGTAGTTCCAGCACCTGCTTTGCAAGAACAAAGACCCGAGTTCGATCCCAGGTACAAAAGGAGAAAGACGGGAAAAGAGTCAGGATAATGCAATGCTTACCACCCCACAGGAGAGAAAGAAGGTTGAGAAGACTCCGGCCTACTCATCATAGGTATACTGAATTTATTACAAAGTAAGCTTTCAATAATATACAGTAGTATCTGAAGTCTTTGTGGAGGGAACAGATGGGAGTCTGCTTGACCTCACCTCTGTGGAATAAGTTCAACATAGTCACGGCAACTGTCATGTGTTTTCCAAGGAAGCTGTGTGAGGGTGATGGTGAGGGACAGGCCAGTATTTGCACCAAAAAGTGCAACCAAACAACTAGGCAATTCCAGTCTCCTCCCCATCCCTTCATCCCTTCCTCTGTCCCAGTCTACCTGACAAAGATTAGGAACAATAACAATGCATAGGGAAGTGGAACGGGGTACAGCACAGTCAGATGGTATCCCTGTGAGAAAGAGTCCTGATAGGACCACAGTCACCACCCTGCACAGTGATTGCTCCTGACTGCTCGGCAAGCCCCTCATATGGCAGAGTAAGGGCTAAGTCGCTGGTTGCAGCCAGTCAGAAAAACATCCTCTTGAGAAACCACTTATAATAAGGCTAACCACTTATAATATGGCCTCCTCTGTGAGGCAAAAGTGCCTTGTTAAGTGTGGGTTTGGTGCTGAGGACACATTCAGGTTTAGGACTATGGGTAACCTATATAAGGCTGGAAGGCCAGCCAAACTATAGAGGGGAAGCTGACTAGGTGGGACTCACCCTTTGGGACCCTAGCCCTCCTCCCCCTACCAGTGTCAAAAGATACACTGGGCATCGCACTGAAGGATGGCATCATCAGGATGGTTGGGGTGCTGCATGGCGACAGCCTGTGGGAACTCGCTGAGCATCCTTTGCTGGAAGGCCTCTAGCCTCTCGTAGTCATGACCACGGCACACATATTCTTTATTCTGCCAAAAACATGAAATCATGAGTTCATTATATCACAAAAACTAGGAGCCTCCTCTTTACCAGGTCCTGGGGCAAGCACAGGGCACAGCACTCAGTTTCTGTATTAAAAGAAGACAGTTAAGGAGGGAAAGGGACATTCAATGAAGGGAGAATTGCACTGTGGTATTGCAGCCCTGGAGATGGGGTACAAATAGCATACACAGCTGAAAACAAGGAGTATGAGGACAGCTAGTGGGAGGGTGGCTGAATAGGCCAGCAAGTGTATGTCAAAAAGTCACCACTGTGGGTGCCATCAAATAATTTTAAATGGGCAGCTGATCAGGTATGTGCTTTTGAAAGGAGAAACAGTCTAAGCACTGTCCAGTGACCATTAGGTATTTAATAATTGTTTATTGCACTGATAAACCTCTTTGGTACCAATTTCCTTTGCAAACATGTCAGCAAAGCAAATTGACATCAAACTACACATTTCTTAAAACTTTATGTCATATCATATTTGATTTGGGCTAAGTCTAACTTTTCTTCTTGTAGCTGAGGTCTCCTTGTGAGCAAGACAACCCCAGCCCTACTTCTCTGCTTACCTTATAGCTGATCATGATTGGGTGACTGGAGGAAGTCTGAAACCTGCTGGTGACACTATCTGCTCGTCCAGCTACCTCACCAGACTCTTTTCAATAAATGGTGACAGGCACTTAGGAATCCACCTTGTTATTTCTTGAGAGGCAGGGGCAGGGGAAGGGGGAGAGGGAGACAGGGAATAAATGAGAAAGGGAGGAAGGGAGGGAGGGTGGGAGGGAAGGAAGGAGGGAGAGAGGAAGAGAGATTCTACAAGGCTAGCCATATGATTCTTGAGTTGGAGCTGATCATAGGCCTGGCCTTAGAGCATCTCAACCTTCTCAGAGTAGGATTTTTGCCCCCTTTCTACTTATCTTCTTACTATAAGAAAACTCAGCTAAGGCTGGGCCATGTGTCTGGGTGAATTAGAATGGAAGGGTAACATCAGAAGGGAAGTCAAGGTCAGGAGGAGCAGGCTGGCCAGATGGGTAGACATTTCTAAGTCTCTTGGTTGATAAACAAAACGGGCAATGAAAATATAGTTTGTCACTCAGTGTCCTCACAGTAGTGGCTCCAGGATGCCCTTGTGCATACCAAAATCCATGGATGTTTAAGTTCCTTATATAAAATGGTCTATTTTCATATAGCATGCATTTATTCTTCCTGTATACTTTAAATCATTTCTAGGTTACTTTCAATACACAATACTAAAAATAGTTGTTATACTGTATTGTTTAGGGAATGACAAAAAATAAATCTGTACATGTTCAGATGCATTTTTTCAGAGTATTTTCCATCTGTGATTGAATCAATTCGCAGATGTGGAACTCATGTGGACTGACTGTACTTGTGAAGAACTGACATTATCTTTTTTTTTGTTTTTGTTTTTGTTTTTGTTTTTGTACCAGGGATCGAACTCAGGACCTAATTTTATTTGGTCCCGGGGATCGAACTCGGGTCCTTGTGCTTGCAAGGCAGGTAGCAGAACTGCTGAGCTAAATCTCCGGCCCTGACATTATCTTTTTAAAAAAATGTTTTTAGTGCTGGGGATTGAACCCAGGACCTTGCACATGGCAGGCAAGCACTCTACCATTAGGTACACCCTCAAAACCAGAACTGACTTTTTCATATTATTTGGTCCCGGGGATCGAACTCGGGTCCTTGTGCTTGCAAGGCAGGTAGCAGAACTGCTGAGCTAAATCTCCGGCCCTGACATTATCTTTTTAAAAAAATGTTTTTAGTGCTGGGGATTGAACCCAGGACCTTGCACATGGCAGGCAAGCACTCTACCATTAGGTACACCCTCAAAACCAGAACTGACTTTTTCATATTCAACCACATACATGTATCTCTCACTAGTTTCTGTTCATGAGTCAAATGAAGAGAAATAGGAATTCTGACACCCCTTCCAAAGGAGGCCTGGATGTTTTCCTGTCTCCTTGTGTACTAGTAGACAACAAAATTTGTGAGGGAAGGAAGGCAGATGGTCCACAGAAACCAAGCTGATAGAGCTAAAATAATAGTGTGTTCAGAGGTGGTGAGGGAAGCCTTATGGGGAGGCCCAGCAAGAGGAAGATAGAGCACCGAACTTCAGACTGATTCATGGTCTCACATATGCCTGGGCAAGAAATCCCAACATCTCCACAAAAGACAGATTTGACTGTCACTACTTTGCACTGTATCTGTGCTATCTACAAGGCAAACAGCTTCCACCACCTGGGCTTATTCCATTTGCCACAGATGAACTGAACAGCTGGGAAAGCAGCATGAGACTGGCACAGTGAAATTTGTGTGAATCATAGCTCACAGAGACTGCTCTTTGGGTGGAGAGTGGAACAAACTGACAGGTAACATTTCCTAATACTCTTTGTTTTTCTTTTGTGACTGGAGCCTCTTGAACCACATCTAAACATTCAGACTGTTACTTGCAAGCATGATTTAGATGGAAGATTTAGATGCAGGTTCCATGACAGGTCTTTCCTACTTGTCAGAAAGTTTACAGAACCCTGAGATATAAATGCGCCCTGTAACATGTACATGAGATATTGGGAGCCAGGGTAAACCATGATAGAGTATCCCTGTTTGGCTAGGACAGAAATGAGATGCCAGGCACCAATTCTGTAATGTTCAAACTGATGAGGTTTCAGAGGGAAATTTGGTTTATGATGTAAAAATTATAAATCTATACATGGATAATAAAATGACAATAAATCTTAATTTTCAAAGATAAAATGAGAAAGAAGTTATAAGACCAGACTCATTAATGTGTCAAAGAGCTTTCTGGAGATGGTGTTGATTTCTAAGCTTTGTATAATCCATTTTACCTTTTTTGTTGACCTCCATGACCACTGCTGCTATATGATCTATGCTGATGGGAGCAGCAAATTTGCCCCTTCTAAAATGCTTTGACTGGACAAAGGAAGCCTAGTTCTCTTTAGGAACTCTCCATTCATCTCTCTTCTGCTGCTAGGAACACTCCTGTGCAATACAGTTAGAGCCTTTCTGGGAATCACTATCAGGTACAGTAAGCTTATTGTCCTTGTAGTCAGACCTGTTTCCTCACAGATCATTATTCCTTTTAGCCTAGAATGATTACTACTCAGAAAAGTGTAACGTGACCTAATTTCCATCTGAAATGTGGTTATCCTGGACTCTGCTGTTAGCCAGCTAATTTTTTTAAAATAAAGGGAACCAGTAGTGCAGTTGACCTTGATGCAATACTGTTGCAATACCAAGGTTGTTATTACTCATTGGCTAAAGCAATTTTTCCAATAAGATGGAATCCCAAACATATCAAAGGGATGCCATGAGCTTTTCCAGCTTCTTGTTGAGATTTGTGGGACACTAACTTTTAGTAAGATATTGGAATGAAGGGTAATCAGAGGTAGTCTTATGTCTCAAGTACATTCCGGGATTCATTTATAAGGACAACTTCACTTACCCCATCTGAGAATATACATTTCTTTAGGATATAGACTATAGGCCCAAGCTGATTACTCCTGAAACCTATGGGTTGTGCTGAATAAGCAAGAAAATCACACACCGTTTTGGGGGTGAGCCACTGTGAATGATGGAGGGATAACTGGATAATAATAATTGGATAATTTGCAGCTTGTAAGCCCTGCACCAACATCTGTGGAAACTGGCATTCCCCGTACAGCTTTTTGTCTTTGCCTCATATCCATGCTCACCAATGAGAATGCTAATTCAGCAAGTGCTTATCTTAACAGATTTGAGAACCAAGGGAAGACAGGATGGATATGAAATGGCACTGAGTACAAGTTAATGTAGAACTTAGGAAAGCTAAGAAGGACGGCTAGATGCTGAAAAATAAATAGAAGCTTTTTTCCCGATGATGTCATTTCTCCAGTGGGAGGAAAACTACAAGTAGGGTACTGTAAAATGATCTCTATATGACATCATCAAAGCCATAAATAGCTTTGGAAAGCAAGCTTCAAACTACTCAAGATGCTAGAAAATTGCTTTCTAGGGGAAAAACAGCTCTTGATAGATAGTATTACCCTAGCTGGTTGATTCCAAAACTTGTGTCCTTTGGCAGAACTGATTGTAGCCCCATTATGTTTGAATCTGCTTCTGTTCCCACTAACATTGCTTCTGGGACATCAGCATAGACCAAATCTGTGGTGCATGAAGTATATCCTAGCATTCCTTTCTCTGTCAGCGTCTTCCCATGCTCACATCAATAAATAAGCTACATGGGCGCTTGCAGGTGATGATTCTGTTTTCTGGTATTTTGTTATCAAGCATGGTGAAGCTGACCTACTGTTGGTTCTTCTTGAAGTTGCTGATATGTCATCTTCAGAATGTGGTTACAGTCTTATCTGGACATTTTCAAAACTTTGTCTCAAGAATCCTGCACCTCCATTAGATGCTGTTGAGTAATTCTTCCTGCTTGAGTTTGTCTCCTGCATTACCAAGATTCAGAAGCATTAGCAGATAACTCCTTGGCTTTTTCCTGCCTTACAGGTGGTACAAATAAACACAGTGAAATGACTATGAAAAAAAGTTGTGCCCTAACTTGTGAAGCTTCTAGGACCTATTCAATTGCAAATTTTGATTTCCACATTAAGAACCACAGGGAATTATCATCACTGGAACAAATGAACAGACTCCAGTTGTATTAGATGCAAAATCACTTGACATATTTCCCAGCCTGCTAACCTCAAAACTAATACTATTCCGAAGGAAGCTACATGGACAATGTCAAACATCACAGCAAGCTGTCAGGAGCAGATAAAACAGGAGATGAGTCATGTATCAGTTCTATTCCTCATCTGCATTCTCTTTAAGATAGACTTTAAGACATAAAAGGAAGCTATATAGGCTGTGACCAACTATTTAAGTGGTGAAGCATTTCCAAAGATTGTGTATCTTATTCATTGTGGCATAACAGAACTGTTGATGAACCTTTTAAATGCAAAAGATACCAAAATTATCCTGATTACTCAAGAGGCCATTTCAGTTATCTTTCAGCCTGCTGAGAAACTTGGTGAAAGTGAGAAACTCAATACAATGATTGAAGACTATGGAGGCTTGGTGAAAAATTGAAGCTCTACAAAACCACAAAAAGGAGTCAGTGTACAAGGTTTCATTAAGCTTCATTAAGAAGTATATCTTAGTAGAGAAAGAGAAAGATCAAATGTGCCAAAAACAACCTTTGAGAGCCATACCTTCCAAGTTCAGGATAGGACTTCCTGGTCCTATCTTTAACTTTAACTTTTTTTTTAACTTTTTTTTTTCTCAGTACCAGAGATCGAACTCAGGACCTTGTGCTTGCAAGGCAGACTCAGTGCCACTGAGCTAAATCCCGGGCCCCTTTAACTTTTAGACTGTACAGTTGAGGTTATAAAGTCATTTGCTGTGCTGTGTATGTTCAATATAATTTTATCTCTTTCTCTATTAAGAACTCTTTTTAAATGTGGGGCTTGCTATATTACTTTTTATATCAAATCTATACTTTAACAGTTCCAAGTTGTCTTTTGTTTTTATTTTTTGTTTGTTTTTTTTGAGACAGGGTCTCACTATGTAGTTGAGACTGACCTGGAACTCACTATGTAGCCCAGGCTGGTCTTGAACTCACAGCGATCCTCCTGCCTCAGCCTCCCGAGTGCTAGGATTACAGGTGTACGCCACCACGCCTGGCTCCCAAGTTGTCTTTTGAATGGATTTATTTCATTGCAAAATTTAATATCTTGCAGCTGTAAATAAAGATTAAATCCCACAAATTTTACTTCAAAAAAGAAAAATATCACAATGCCTCAACTGCAGTTGCTGGGGCTATGCTCAGCCATTCCTTCCGTTACGTTTATATTCAAACTTGGCCTTCTGGGAAATGATGGAGAGAAATGGCTATGGTTGTTCTGGGTCAGAGAACTGGCTGACTAGAACAGGATTTCCATGGCTAAACTTAGTGTTTGGAATCTTCTTTGGGGCTCTAGGAGCCAAGTGGACTTGGTTCTTTCAAACCAAGAGTTCTCATTCTGGTCTTATGAGTTTTAGTGCTCTCCATGAAGGACAACCACCATCTCAGATGACAAACACCAAGAAGCAAGTTGACTGTTGAGGTCAGTGCTATACTTTGTGCAGTAGGCTGAGAACAGACAGATGGACTTTTTAGGCACTGGTGGCAAAAGTTATAAGGCATCTAGGTACATTATTAGATCCTGGCCACTTCCTGAAGGAACATGGTAGATTTGGTAGGAAAACTACCCTCATACATCCTTGGTAGCTACAGCATAACAGAGCAGACTAAAACAGAGTTGAGGTTAGTATCCAGGCCAGTCAAATAAACCCAAATGCCTTCTGTTAATTCATTCCTTTAGAAAGAAGTATTCAGCAGAAGAAAGAAAAAGGAAAATGTAAGGTTTTAAATGAATTACATGTATATTATATGTAAGTTTTTGTGACCACCTGAATGGACTTACCCGAAGGAAGAAAGGAAACTTCCTGCCATAGAAGCCAACTCGAAAGAACTCAGGTTCCAGGCGTTGTTGCTCCATGATGTTGTCATAGTAGCTGGCTTCCATTTTCTGTGAACAAGAAAGGTGACTGCCTTCAGGTTGGCTTGGCTGTTGCTGGTCCAAAGCAAGTTCTCCAGGGCCCAACTGGACACTGTCTTCTGGAAAGGGATTCATGGCAACTCAATCTAGGTAAGAAGGAAGTGAGCCCCTACCCATGAACAGCCTCTCTTCAGGGAGCTGCATCATGGAAGAGGAAGCCCTCCTCCATCACCATCTGATGGTGGGATGAGGACAGGCCTGCCCACTGCAGTCCTGTGAGGATACTCTGAATGTCCTCCTAGGACATGGACCCACCTCTCTAGAAATCTGAGTTTCCTGTACTCAAGGGGCATGCATTTTAACATGAACCTTTTTCTTCCCATGGATTCTGATTTTGAAGGATACTCATTATACTAGTTAACCATTGACTAGGGTTGCTTATAGCTATCAACAGTTCTCAATGTCATTTCATATTGGTTTGATTACATCTACTCTTGCTCATCTATCCTCTGATTAAAGATGATAACAACCACAGTGAAGAAGGCTCAGTTTCCAGTATCACTGGTACCAGTTCCAATTTAGGAGATTTTAAACTTGAAAAGTTAATATCCATGATGTTTATCATTACCAAAATCAGTAAGGCTTTTAGTCTTGGCGGACTTGGCTTCACACTCAAAAAAACTGACTGAAGCTTGAAACTTTAATTGGGAAACTAATAAATTTAATCAAGTCAGGCAGTCAGGGAGCAGTGGCTTTCAAAAACCAGCTAAGAAGCTACTTCTAGGGCACGATGCCCAAGGCGCCCAATCTGAACAAGAGAATAGAGGAGAGTTAGCAACAAGCACGAGGGTATAGCGAATGTGAGCTAAGATTGCTGACTTCTCTATGCTGATAAAATCAGCAGCTGTTACGATTCTGAACCCCAAACCAGCAACCAGAAAAAATACGGGGCAAAATCTGTGGGGCACCTGACTTAATATTTTAATATTTTGCTTCAAGAAAGGAAAAGGACAAAGTGCTTAAAATTGATCAGAAGCCAAACTGGAAAAGCTCATATAATAAAGTTTTTAGATGAAACATCCTTGAACAAAACCATTTTACAGAAAAATTAATAAAACTGAGATGCTATCTCCTCCCCAAAACTCCTATCCTACTGTACCTATATGGATTTCTCCTTTCCCTGAGTACTAGAAGTCCTTAGGGTAGGGATCATAACATCCTGTGTTAGGCATGTATTTTGGTTCCCCAGTCAGACTTCAAGTATGCTGAAGGCAGGATCTTGGACTCTATTTTTTTTTGTACTGTACACAGAACTAAACCAAGGGCCTTATGCCTCACTTAAGATGACTCACTCAGAAAATGATGTCAGAAAAGTCCACAGAACTCCAGTCAGGGATGGGGGAGGGGACCAGGGACAAAGCTCACCCGAATCCAGCTGAGGCTCTGATAATCGTAGAGGCTCTCATACTGACACGCCAGCTCCCTGCACAAGGGGATACCAAACTCCCAGCTCTGCATCAGAAGGAGAAATATGGCTTTATCACCTCAGGCATCCTTTGAATGGACTAAGATTACATAGAACACAGCAGTAATTACAGTAAAAGGCTTCTGATAGCGCCAACTTGTATGTAACAAGGAACACATGGAGCATGACACACAGCATTGTGGCTTTCTAGCTCAAGTGCTGCTTTCTAGTGTCTGCTCAAATGTCTCCACCTCCAGACCTTTCCTGATTACCTTGTCAAGAAGTGGTACTTTTCTTCTTTTTCTTTTTTTAAAAATAATATTGGGGATTTAACTCAGGGCCTTTGCAGTGAGCTATATTCCCAACCCTTTCTATTTTATTTTTTATTTTTGAGACAGTGTCTTTGCTAAGTCACTAAGTTCCCTGGGATGGGCTCAAACTTGCAATGCTCCTACCCCATTGTTGCAGAGTGCTGGAATTACAGGTATACCAGATGAGAAATTTTTATTTACATTTTGGTTCTGTTATTCAGAAGTTTCTTTATTTTTTAAAAAATTATTTACTTTTTCATTAGTCTAATTCGATGACTAATTGCATGAGGGAAGAAATCCTGTTTATTTACTTTATCTTTAGAGCCCAGAACAATGTCAAACATATATCAGGTACTTGATAAAGATTTATTTAATAAGTTAATGAAGGGAACATGACATTTGAATTAAGATCATTTAAGCTTAAAAACAAGCATGGAAATCAAGAAGAAAACTGCTACTCAAGGACTTGACAACTCCCTTGATGGAAAGACTGAAACTTTAAATTAGATTTCATATGATTCTTGCCTAGTCAGATCTCAGAATATTTTGGTGATGTGGCTCCTGTTATGATCACATGCCCATCTAATAGCTCGAGGAGGCTATAGTGGAATTTATGAAGAGGCAACATTGTCTATGTCCTTCTTTAAAAAAATTTTTAGTACAGGTTTTCTTTCTCTTGATTAAATGGGGGGATTATCTATTTACTTTATAGGGAAAGGAAAAGGGGACATTACCAGAGACCCCTGAAGTGGGTCCTGGTTTCTTGTGAGCCAGTATTATGTCTGTGAGATAGGAAAGTGGGAAATAAAGATAAAAAGACAGAGAAGAGAGAAACTGAGTCTTGGGCTGATCTAAACCCCTCTGGGCAGCAAAGACAATCAACTCTCAGGACATTCAGTGTTTATTCATTACAAGCATGAGAAGGGGGAAAACTGGGCAGGCCTTGGGACACCCGCTGATAACAAGTATTAAGCAGGCAAGACTGTAGAATGAGAGCACAAACATATCTTTGTTGAAGAGAACAAACAATTAATTCAGAAGGGAGAAATTTAGCTGGAGCTCAGTTGACCTTGGCTGGAGGAGAACTTAGCTTATTGGACTACTTTCAAGGTAACAGCCGATTATGGAGGGGCAAGAAGCTTGTGTCACTATAGCCTGCTAATACTGGGCAGAGATGCCTGCTGCATTACTTGACATTTTACCCAGGCTCTTCTCTCTAACTTCTACATACTAATTAAAACTCATTATAGGAAATTCTATGTATATAAAAAAATGGAGCACAGAGCAGAGAAGAATGAATCCCTAGGCCTGGGATGTAGTTCAGTGCTGTCTGGCAAGTGCAAGGTCCTGAGTTCAATCCCTAGTACTAGAAAAAAAGAAAAAAATAAACCCCTAGATACCCATAATCCAGCCTCAATAATAACCACATCAAGGCCAATCATATTATTCATGCCCCATCAATTTATTCCTCCCTGAAGTTTCTGAAAAAAACAAACAACTCAGATGTAATTCTACCAATGAATTTTTCAGCATGAATCTTTGAAGAATGTTTTCTGATTTATAGGCAAAAACAATTAACATTTAAATCTTTTTTTTTGATGATGAAAAACTTCATTTGAATCACCAATTTCTATTTAAGCCAGAGGCATAACCACTGCAGTTTCCTGAAGGATCCCATTTCAAATTTTAAAGTGTGCTCAAAGCTTAGTAATGAAAAACAGCTTCAACAAGTTACATACCCCCAGTCTATCTAGTGCAAGGCCACACCCAATTGTGGGTATTCAGAAGGCCCCATGAAGAGCTCTCTGGAGACAGGACCAGCATAACCAGCAAGCCCCAAAGAAGCCTTCACTAGCACTGTCAATCCCACAGAAGCGAGTCTGATTTAGAGAAATCCCAATTTGAGAGAAAGTCAGCCAGTGCTGTAAGCAGGGGAAATTCAAGATGAGAATCTCTACCAGTAAGAGACAATGCAGACCTCTTATGGCTCTAGTTACAATCCATTTGTTTTTACCACTTATATTTTTTACAGCAGAAAATTAGAAAGCCACATTAACTCTTTAAATAAATCCAATACAGACAAGAGTTCTAGGAGCCCATACTACAGGAGCATTATCATTTATAGATGTGAAAAACTAATATGTGAAATTATTTCTTACAACTTGGAATGGACTTCTAAGTCACAGAATTAAGCTGTTGTTGTAGTTCTTCAACCTCTTCCCCTGATAAAATCATGTTGCCTCCAAATCCAATGCCAAACGAGAGTACCCACTCATCCATCACCTCACATACCACCACTGCAGCTCCTGCCAATCCTAAAATGTCAAGAAGTCATGTACCACAACAGTACCTCAGGGGATGAAAGGCTTGCCTAATGCCACCTACTTTGCCTTTGTTGAAGTAGTGGATGATTTTTCGGCACAATCCCTCCTTCCGTTGCCACTCAGTCTGGGATGGGTAGTGCAGGAATTCCCGCAGTGGCCGATCCTCCCACTGCAGCAGCTCACAGTAAAGGAGCAGGGTGAATGCAGCTTCTGTGGGGATAGGCAACATGGAGGCCCAGGACTTTCCTCAGGGGACCAGAAGCAGCCTGATGAGGCTGGGCAGAATCAGGACAAGGCATGTGCAGCCCAGGTCAGGGACAATGGGCACCAAAGGTTAGATTTTGGGGCTACCTAAGCAAGCCAAAAATTCATGTCACAGAATGAAGGAGCCATGATTCTGGTAGATACCTTACTTCTAGAATCTTGTTACCTATTCTGGGGATCCAGGCAAAGAATAAAGTAATGCTTAGGTACCCAAGATTCTGTGCACAGATTATTTTGCTTTGGGCAACACTGGAATGTTTAGAGAGAGTGCTTGGGTTCCTTTTTTGGTCAGCTTACTAGAGTTTCCTTTCTATTTTTCTCAGAATGTGCTCTAATGGGTAAATATCAACCATTCCTTCTCAGCCCTTCCTAACGCATCTCTAATGCCTCCAACTCCATTCTTCTGGCCTCAGCATGCCCCAGAGGAGGTTTATTTCTCCTCATCTTTGTAATTTCTAAAAGGACCAAAGAGAAGGAGTGTGAATGGTAGTACATTCCTGGAGGAACCCAAGTTGACAGCAGACTCAGACTGGAGGCCTGGCAACACTTTTTTCCATATGTGGAACAATTAGTGGGGGTTATGTAAAGACACAGCAGCTAAACAGTGTAGCTCCCTAAAATCCAAGGGATGAGTCACACTGAATTAAGCCACTGCTCAGGGTTCTCATGTCACTGTCTTCTCTTTCCTATTCTATTTATTTTTAGTGGGCATTTCTATTGGCAAGTTAGTTTTAGCTTTTTCCTGGCTTTGAAGACCCCACTCAAACCTACTCCCCATTTCTAATACATCTTGTGACTCACTTCTAGTTTTAGCCAGGTCTACTTGCCACCCTCTAGATCACACTCATCCTCATCTCTCAGCCTGTGTATCCTGTCACTTAACTGCCTGCCTGGGGTGCACAAACCTCCTTGGATCTAGGAAGCCTTTTCTCTCTGGATACAAAAGAGCTTTTTCTCTCTGTCCTCCCTTTGGACCTCAGGAAACCAAGTGAAATATTTTCTTTCCTAGTCTATATTCTTTTTTGACGTCATTTCTGGAGCCATCAGAGACAAAGCTTAGTTCCCTCTCTAATTTTTGCTAAACTGTGCTACAGAAAATGTGGCAAATAATCTCTAATATCTATAGATAAGGAAGGAGGACTGTTTCTATAAGTCCATCAAATTCTAGTAACATTTTCAGAAAAAAAGAACTGAAATTTCCTTGTCTCTCAGAGAAATTCAAGTCCTATAGCCTAAGGGCTAAGATATAATAGCTGGCTACCACAGTGGAGAAGATGGCTATTTTGGGGGGAACTATGGTATAAGGTGATCAGATATGATACAAACACATACATAAACCCTCCTAATTCAGAGCAGCTCTCAGTAAACAGAGTGAGAGAGGCATTTTGAATGAAATTGCAAACATAATGGGGCTGGGGATTTAGCTCAGTGATTCTGCCACCTGCTTCACAAGCCCAAGGTTCCGAGTTCGATCCCTGGTACAAAAAAAAAAAATTGTAAACATAATAAAAGAGTCCCTGTCTGGACTTTCAAGTCAGATGAACATTCTCCTTTGGGAGCTCAGTGCAGGGTTGCTCTGCAGTTGCAGGAAAAAGTTGAGAATGCAAGGCATATTTACCAATGAGTCCCAGGATTAGGGGGATATTATGTTGTTAAGGTCACACTGAGCTCCAGCTTTTAAAAGACCGAGAAAGGTTGTTTATGAGGTGTGACAAAGCACTGGGGATGCTCTAAACCCAGTACACCAGAATTTGGGTTACCCTCGAGGCCTCAGAGGGGTAGACAGGAATGGAAAGTGGAAAAGTTTCAGGCAGTGGAGGACATGGCACAGAGACACAAGTGGAAGTTCTGTCTGCTTTCTCTCCACCATGTGCCAAAAAGGAGTTCAAAGAAAGGAATGAGGTGAAGGGACAATATGGGCCCCAACACTTTGTTACAGCCTGGCAGGAACCAACCTGAAGTCTTTCTCTGTCAACTGTGCAGACCCTGCTAGTCTATTCTCATGGGCAGGTTTGCCACTCTCCCTACTCACCTGTGTAGTTTTCAGTCTGTAAGTGCATGTCACAAAGCTTATGGATATAGCGGATATACATTTCTTCTTTGTTAATCTCAGATTTGTAAAAGTTCTGTAAGACAAAAAAGGAAATACATAGACAATGAAAGAGTCTGCCACCCATGGAAACCATTCCTGAACTTCAGATCATTGGTCAAAGTCCTAGGTGTGCTGGATAGCAGGGGGAGGGCAGATCCTGGAGGCAGACAGCACTAGAAAAGGAAAAGGCCAGCCAAAAGAAAAACCTGCCACAGGTAGAAGCTCTGGTGAGCCTATAGTGGGGGTCCTGAGTGGTGTGAAAGAGGAATGGCACTAGAGCCAACTGGGGATCAGGACAGCAAATCTGGGTTATGTCAGGTCTGACAGGATCTTGTCAAGAGTTCAGGTTAGAGTTTTACCCAAAGAAACACTTGACCCAAGAGGGAAGGTGTCTGATGAGGTTCAGGAATTCAAGATAATCCTACCAGGGTTGATGTCCTGACTCATATCTTTAGGCCTACATCCATATACTACAGAAAGGCTGTGTGGAACAGGAGTTACCCATTAGGCAGACAACGACAAAAGCCATGTCCTCTCACCATTAGGTTAACTGTACAGCCAATCTTCTTATTCTCTGTTTCCTCTCCTTTCATACAGTCTCTGGAAGGGAGAACACAGATGAGTACCCATGATGTGAAGTGGTGCCCTGGGACAATACACAGAACTGCAGTATCATTGGGGCATTAGTATGAACAAATCTCAGATCAGGGTGTGCTCTAACAGGAAGTGATTCCTCAAATGAGTACTACGCTGCGGGATCCTTCTGAGACTGCATCCACTCCTAGGGTTCAAAGACCTTTGTTCTGCTGAGGTCCTTATTCTTGTGGCAGTGTGTGGAGACCAGGTGCTGCATCAGGCAGGGCACTGGTACCTATCAATGTCTTTGGTACAGATGCATGTGTCAGTTAAGTGGAAGGTCAAATCCTCAAGTTCATAAAAAGAGAGGCACAGAGCTATCCTTAAAAAGGCAAGTTTCATTTTGTACAACAATGTTGAATAGATCCTCTACTCAAGACTTTAACTTCAGAACCCTGTGGCCACAGCAACTAAATTATACTGGGTAGATGGAAGACTTCCATGGTTCCTATATGTTCTCCCCAGCAAATTTATCCAACCAATCATTATTTAGTGTGTACCTACCATGCAGGGAACCAGGGAGAAAAGGTCAAGATTCCTGCCCTTAAATTTTTTTCTGTCAGATGAGACAGAAAGGTATATAAAAAGCCAGGTAAGTTCCTGGTCTGGGAA
The DNA here is from genome assembly GCF_012274545.1 of Fukomys damarensis. Taxonomy (NCBI): domain Eukaryota; kingdom Metazoa; phylum Chordata; class Mammalia; order Rodentia; family Bathyergidae; genus Fukomys; species Fukomys damarensis. The sequence continues at coordinate 42,948,662 of NW_022900949.1, read as the reverse complement.
TGCCTCCTTGATGGGGGTGGGTTGGAAATCCACTATTAAAGAGAGAACAGCATATAGAGAAGCCTGAGGGAAGAGACTATAAGTACTGCAAACATGGATGAAGAGAAAGAATGGTTCTTGTGTCAGCTAGATTTGAGCTCAACTTCTGGCCTTAGCATTTTCTACTCATCTCTCCTCATTGGTAAAAACACTGATAAACTTCATGGATGCTTATTTGTAAGATTAGGAACAATGCATATAAAGAACCAATATAGATTTTCAATAAACAAGAGCCACTGTAAATATTATGGTGTCTTCTACTACATTAACAAGAAACAACACTAGGAGGTTATAAAGCAGGTGTGAGTATTGGGGACTGGCAGCACATAGTGCCAGAGAGGTGGGAAAAGGCCATTTCATGAAGTGACTTTGATTTCATGTGAATGAATGTGGTCTTGTTTTGTAGCTATCACTACTGAGAAAAGAAATGGAGAATGAAATTAGTTTTGACCAAGACTTTGAATTGTTTATAGAAGGTAGTAAAGTAAATCAAATACCAGTTAGAACCAGGTCTTGATATCCAAGAAATAAATTTCTGCACTTTCTGGTAAGCCAAAGTGAATTAGAGCAACCTTTAGTAAATATTGTAGTGAGTAGAAGGTGCTGGGCTTTGCCTTATGGGGCCCAGAAAAAATAGGCCAAAGCTTTCACAAGCATAGCTGTGTTACAGAAGGGGATGTTCAGGATGTGAACATATTTCTCAGGAATTCCATTTTTTTTTTGTTTTTTTTTTGAGACTGGGTCTCATTATAGCGACCTGGAACTCACTATGTAGCCCAGGCTGGTCTCGAACTCACAGTGATCCTCCTGCCTCAGCCTCCCAAGTGCTGGGATTACAGGAGTGTGCCACCACGCCTGGCTCAGAGGAATTCCATTTTCACAGTGAAGCCAGCGCACTGGACACCTGACAAGAGCAGTGCTTATTTGGAGTGCCTCTTACTCCAGCAGCAAATTGGAGGTGGCCATTTCTTGACCCATGGTTTGAAAACGTTCTCCTTTAGTGTCTGAACATCTTGTAGCACTATCACTCAGAGCTAGGTTTCATCTCTTTATTATTCCTACTCATTTTTCATCACCTTTTTCTTGACTCCCCAAAGGCAACTTTCACTACCACCTGAATCCTCCTGAGAGAAAAATGAAGGGTTCAGTGGTTTTTTTCATTGTTACTTTTGGATACTTGAAAACCATGATTTGACTGTTAAGGTAGGCTCTTGTGAAAATTTCTAATTCCGTATGATCTCTCAAGATTGAACATAACATACAGATCTCTGAACTCAGTCTATTTCCTCTAGCTGCTCATGGTCAGGGATGGGGGACAGAATTATATTTAAGCAAACAATGCATTCACAGAAAAAGGGGGGATCATCAATCCCTAGAAAAGCAACTAAAAGTTCTCCTGAATACCATTTTGGAAGCAGGTTACATTTCCCTGCTCATCTACTATATGGCCAGGAAGAAAGTCTATACTAAGGAACAATATCTGCTCCCTACCCTGCTGTGGAGATAGCTTTTCTCTTCCCTCGTGTTATTTCTACTCCTTAACTTTCTGGATAGGAAGGTCAGATAGCTTCACATCTCTGGGATGCTTCCTGGGTGCATGTGTCCCTATTTTAGAGGTAGTAATCCCACAAAACTCTAGCCTACTTCTGAGAGATAACCCTCTGTCCCTGCTCAATAGAAGATTCTTAATGACTACTGATGGAACTCATTAACAGAACAGTCTTCCTCACGAAGGGCATATAGCTTCAATTGTAAGGTCAAGGGAATGCCCCTGAAGGAGAGTATCCTACTAGAGAAGACGTCAGATAAATGCTTGAGAAAATACCTGTAGTCAAGAAGGCGTTCCATGAGGCGGGTGACTGAGGTCACAAAGGAAATGCCAGTCTCACGCCATGTTTCCTGTTCAACCTTCTCCAGCAGGCTATTGGAGAGGTAAAACACAATTCATGAGTTTCCCCCGGGAACAAGAGTGAGGTTCAAGAGCCCATGGGAGCTGTGATGGATCTGGAGACAGCAGACTTACCACACTGCAGTCTTACCTGGGGTAGGGCCCAAACAGCTGGGTTCTACTCCATGAAGCAGAAAGCAAAGACAAGGTGGTTATTGGATTGGCAGCAAGAAATGAACATTATCTCCCATTTCCCTGTATGTGTTCCTTAGAATGTCAATGGTATGGAGGTGAGGGAAGAGTTTAAAGCCCCAGTCTCCGTAGGCACACACTGTGAGGTCTCTTCTCAAGAACAGCTGTGTAAGAGCCCATGGAAGAACAAGTTAAATTTGCCAATTGATTAACTGCCTGTATTGCTGCCCAGAGCCATCCTCAGCAAACATACAACTAACCTTTTTATGTAAATCAAAGGAAAGACTCCCACCAGCTTCTAAGGCCCAGTATAAGGAACACTGAGCAAGTACAGAACTACAACCAGCCATTCCCATTGTCAGGGGATGCCCCTAAGCAAAATGTGCCACAGCCAGGAACTCAATGCCGAGGTCTTATTTTATTTGATAGCCCCATGTTCCTGTTAAGTTTGAAAGCCTCTGGCTTTTGAGATCCTCTGACATACCACAGGTCTCTTCTGGTGACAATGATCTGAACTCTTTTTGCTTCCTTCTATAACAAGCCCATTTCCAGTTATCCACATAATTTTATTCCTGATTCCTCATACCTCGATCTCTAAGGTCATGAGAGTCACCTAGAGTGGCTGGCCCAACTGAGGTTACTACTGGGGACTCAAACCCATGCATGATTGGTGTTAATGCTTTTGCTATGATGATTACTGTCTCCCTGCACAGAAAATCTTCCTGGGCCAGGGTTTCAGGGCAAATGAGTGTTTCCTATGTGATCCATGTTTCTGAGAGATAAGGCAAGACTATCGACTCTGGCCTTTGAGCTAAGGCTACTTTGCCAGTGTTTCTCAAACTGTTCTACAGAGCCTGGGTTGTCCTAGACAACAGGAAGAGGTATTCTGTAAGCACAGAATCATGGGAAATGCTGGTAACCACACTCTCCTTTTAGAGATTTTTTTTTTCATACTAGTTACATGGTAAAGGCTTCAAGGAATCTTTTGATGGAGAGGCTTGCTCAATTGTTTTAAGTTCATCTTTTCCAAACCAATTAGCCTGTGATTTACCTTTTCACCCCAGCATATCTATAAGCATCTTCTAAAACACAAATTGGGAAATAGTTTTCCATGTTACCAGTAGCTCTCAGTTCTCAGACTGATTTTAAAAGGGGTTACAAACACTGTTTGGTCAGGTAATTAGTAACTGTAGGTTAATTTTAAAATTTTCACTTTGATTTTTTTTTTGGTTTTGTTTTTTGGTACCAGGGATTGAACTCAGGACCTTGTGCTTCTGAGGCAGGCATGGCACCACTTAGCTAAATACCCGGCCAAAACTTTTTACTTTGTAGTAAAGTCATTTGTTAGTGGTTAAGGAAGAAGGTTTTCTCTGCTGTGTTCCCACAATTATAAACATCTTCAGTCAAAAGAGAAATATTAAAGGATAAATTTATTTTCATAAATTATAATCATTTAAATGTCAAATAAATTCATTTCATCTTATGACTCATCAAGGAACAAGATAGGCATGAAATAACAAAATGAGTTCCCCCTCATGAAACTTGACCATCTGCATCCTCTTTCTAGTGGTGCCCTTTATAATCAGGTAACTGAAGGAATATTAGCCCTTCTCTGAGTGCCATTCATTATCTCTAAAGGGAAAGAAGAGAATCTCTGCTCTGCACACCTTGCAAGTGTGTTGTGAGAATCCAGAGAAACATCTTGTACACTGTAAAGTTCTACACCAACATTTAGTATTTTTTTACTGGAAAAACCCTTTAGAGATTTGTCTTTAACATCATACTAAAACAAAGAAAATTTCAAAACTGCAAATAAGTGAGATAGGAAGATACTCTGGAACTTAAAATTCCATTTTTAAGGAGATAAAATATCAACATCATTATACTTCAGAGGGCCACATATATTTTCTCTGAGACTTTCTTTGGTCTTAGTTCTGTTCCAAGTCCTGCAAGGCCTCTCCATTAACTCAAGCCAGAAACCATGGAATGGTAGACCTGAAAGAACCTTCATGGATTTGAACAACTTCTTCATTTCACAAACAGGGAAATGAGCTTGCAGAGGGAGTGTGATTTGTTCAAGAGCCTACTGCAGTATTTTTCGAGCTGACTGTAATATCTTACAGAGGTAGGCAAGAAGCCTCTTTTTAGAAGAGAATTTCCTCTTCCTCCAGAAATGTCAGCATTGAGGTCTAAATGGTTAATCCTTACAAGTAGTTTGCCCACTTGCATGGAGTGCATGTTATGAAGTACACAATGATCCTTTTCCTGTCAGTAAATCTGAGTTCTTTTGTCTTTGTAGCTCTTCAGTACTATGGCAGTCCCTGAGACAGCATGCTTTCTTTTTGACAGAAGGTGAACATTGCTACTTCCAGGAATAACCAGGTCTTTCCTGACAGAAAACCTCTGAAGACTCCCCAGGTTTAATCTCCATTCCCAATTGGCCCACTTCATCCCCTCCCTCAACATAGGGTGGCTGGGGCTGGAACAGCTTACAGCAGACCAAAGAGCTCCCTGTAGCTCTCATCTCCTTTTCCCTCTGACACCATGCTGTCCAGCTTGTCAATCAGTTCGGCTTCCACCTAGAAGAAAGCGAAAGAATGGCAAATGTCCACTCCCTTTGCTAGATGAAGATGGTGGGAAACTGCTTCCTGATTTTTGTCCTTATTCCAAATAAATTCCAGGAAAGACAGCATCTTATGTACAGCACAAAGAAACCACCTTGCTTCCCCCAATCAGGAATACTTTTCTCCCTAGTGACTCAATACAAGGGACTTGAAAGTTTTGGGTACCTCTTTCCTAAAGATAAAAGGCATAAAGATATTTTGGATCCAAAAGGAGCCTTTGTTAAATGTTTTCTTTTAAAATATATTAAAAATTTTACATGTATAAAATATATCTGGTTAGAACTTTATCCTCTTATCAGCCAGTCTACAAGGAAGCTCGAGTTGGTTAGATGATCTTCACTTTAAAGAGGCTGAAATTAGTTGGCATTGAAAAGAATGTATTTCCTTCAGAGATTCTCCTTCAGGATAACAGGCTCCACCAGTTATAAGCAAAGGACATAAAAGCCTGGGGCTGCTGTCCCTGTTATTGCCCATCACTGGGAACCCTTTACTTGCTACTGGGTACCTAAATCATAAGGAGCAATACTATATTTGCTTTTACTATATGAATCTGCAAGGATATTCAGTGGTACACAGTCACTTTTTCTTTAAAAAATGTTTTTTGCAGTGCTGGGGATTAACCTGAGGGCTTCTGAACTGAAATACACCCCTGCTTTAAGTCAGAGTTTTGCTAAGTCACTAAGTTGTCCAGGTAGGGTTTAAATGTGTGATTGTCCCACCTCAGCATCCCAGAGTTGTGGGATTACAGGTGTATACTATCATGCCAGCCTAGGCATGTTTCTAATTGGCTCCAATGGACTTAATCGGTGGTGAAAAATTAGTTTTAAGTGATATGAGATAAATTTTTTTTTACCTTTCACTATCCATACAATATGGTGTTCTGATGTATTCTATATAAGTATTTCTTATAAACAAACAACAAAAACCCCTGACATAGTTGAATTTAATAATGTGCTAAAATAGAAGCATTTTTTTTCAGAGGGCAAAAGAATCCTAAGGAAAAGAAATAAAAGAGTAACTGGCTTAGTAAATTCAATGAAAGCAATTAGGGCCTGTGAAATCTCATCAGCAGGAAATGAGAATGGATGAATAAAAACGGCCCTTTTTATAGCGACCTGCTATATGGCCGAGGAAGGAACTATTATACACTTATCTTTTACCCTGATTTGTCAGCTGCTTGAAGACACATTAAAAAAGAAACAGAAAGCCTGAAACGTTTTTGGTGCCAACCTGCTCTCTTTGTATGGAGAAGAGGTCTCAGCAGGGACTTGCGTAGGGCCACACAAAGGACAAGTAGGTTTGGTTGGGAGTGAAGGTATCTCACTCCAGTTCAGAGCATGTCTTGCCTCACTCAGTCAACCAGCATTCCAAGAGACTATAAGCATCCCAAGAGGCCTGAATGTAAAGGGAGATCTCTTCATATATGGAGACACAGACAGATTGTGCTTCCCCAAACAGAGAAAATGTGAAGAGGAGACCTGGAGCAACCTGGAGTGCAATCAGTGCAAAAGGGTGCCTAGTGATGGGAGGATACAGAGATATTATTTCATCACCCCTGCAGAGCTATTAAAGGAAAAAGGAGAGATCTAAAACGTGACACTGATGGTCAATGCATGAAAAAATTAAAGTCAAACAAAATGTCAAGTTCTTCAAATGTATTATATTATAACTAGTAATATTATCTGTGATGTCTACAAAGTCACTCATTCTACAGAAACAATATTTCTGAAATGACACTTTGTTATTCATTCAACATTTGTCCTGTGAAATAACCAGTCATGTAGTTTTGGACAAATATTTACCTAAGTCCAAGATTCTGCATTTGTGAAATGGGAATGGTGGTAATATTCCTCTTTGGTGTCACTGTGCCCTGCCCTGGCTCTTGGGAAGTGCTCAATGAATCCTAGTTTTTATTTTTCATTTCTGTGTGTTCACCATGTGTCAGGCATCACACTGAATTCTGAGAAATAAAATGCACAAAGAATAGTCCTGATTCTGAAAGCTCATTATCTCAAGGAAAGCAGGGACAACAGCTGTCACAACTCAGCATGGTTAGTACTCAGTGGTGTCCACAAAGAAAGGGTAGCCTGGTACCTGGGGGTCTGAGAAGTCAATGGGAGCAGAATTTCCAGCAATACTGGTATAAAAATACATAGTTTTGCTTTCTGATGCAGTGATCATACATTGAGAAATTTACCAAAGAAAATAGACATCTGTTAAGTTCCTGACTTCTTATTGTCTAGTCATTGATCTGTATATTTTAGTTAATATAAAATAATCCTTACGTAAATGCCCTTTTGTCTTATAGAAGCGACCTTTGTTAGAGCCACCTCTTGGAGCTAGATGTGGTCCTGAACCTAGTCACTGGTGTGGTGAAGAAGGAAGGAGTGTGAGGGCAGAGGCTTTTTGCTAGTATTTCCATATCTGGAGATATGGTTTTAGATTATTGCCTTATGCGCAATTATAATGTATATGTGCATTTTTGATAAGGTACTTAGGTTTACTGTGCATAAAGTTTATATTCTATTGCACAACACCTAAACTTTATAGATGTCCTGAGGTGACAGTGTATGATAAAAAGGAGAACCAGTGAGGGGCCAGGGATTTAACTCAGTGGTGCTGCCACCGGCCTCTTCTGAGTTCAATCCTTGGTAAAGGGAGAACTAGTGAGATAGCCAACTTATAAATCTCTTTTTTTAGAATTGACAGAAAAGATGTCTTGGACTTGGAATTGTAATACTACCTCTGAGCAGTGCTTTTCAAAACTCATCATTAGGCCGATGGCATAGAGATGGAAGAAAGCATGCAAGAAGGGATGTGTACAGTGTGTTCATATTTACATTTTTTATGAGAGCCACTGATGTGTATGTGCATCTTCTGGCTGCATTATAGGAATAATAATTGAGTGAGAACACAACATCTTGCTAATAGCTAATGTCTTAATAGTGGAGATCTGATTAACTCTCAGAAACATGCTTTGTGTACTCTGTTGCATTATGTCTGATTTTATTGAAGGGAATGCAGTATTTTAATTGTAACTCTGCCAATACTTCTATTGAGAGGCCTGTTGCCATTTATGTCTTCAATGAAATTTCTGTCCCACAGAAAGGCAGGATTATAATTTTTCTAACAGATTGAGTTGATGTACTGTATTCTTGGTTGTAAAAAATACTCTTGTAGCTTTGGGATTTTGAATTGGTGAATATTCATGTGTGGAGAAGCATGAAACACGCTACAGTCTAAGTCACACCAAATGGCATGTTGTGTATGTACATGTACAGCCTTGAAGGACTCATTCGATCTAGCTGTTTATGGCTACAAATGACTTTGTTCTTTGCTTCTTATGGTTTGATTTCCTGTAATGCAGCTATTAACTTTTTTTTTGGTACTGGGGATTGAACTTGGGCCCTTGAGCTTGTGAGGCAGGTGCCAGAACCACTGAGCTAAATCCCTGGCCCTCAATTTTTAAAAAATAAAGATTATTTTTAAAGCACAAATAAAACATGCATGGATTTTTTACAATATTAACAGCAAAAATTAGAAATGAACCTAAGTTTCTAAAATTTAAGAGTTTGACCAAATACAGTGTAGTCTAGCTAGACAGTAAAATACCATATGGTCTTTAAACTGACAGTTTAGACAGAGGAACATTAAGAGATGGTCAATAAACTGCTACCAAAAAGGGAGATTACAAACTAATATACACAATGATTTAACTTTTTTAAATTAAAAAAGTTCATATTTTGGAAAGAAAAGTCTAAAAAAGACATATACTGCCCACCCATCTAAGTTACTACAATGTTAGAAATCTGAGCTAATTTTTTTCCTTATAGTTTTTTGGTAGTTTCTTTGCATTTTAATTATTTTATATTAACTTTAATAAACTAACTTTAATAAATACATTTATTTTATAATTAGAAGATATATTTTTTAGTAGGTAATAAGAAGTAGAGAAGTGGTTGACAGAAACCAAACTGTGAAAAGCACAACTGGAATCAAGACTGAAAAGTCATTATGGGTAACCCTCAAGAGAGCACTATAAGCTGGGTATAGTGGTACACACCTGTAATCACAGCATTCTGGGAAACTGAGGAAGGAATATTGTAAGATTGAGCCCAGCCTGGGAAAATTAGCGAGATCCAGTTCCAAAATAAAACAAAGGAGCTGAGAATGTAGCTCAGTGTGAAGGCTCAGAGTTCAATCCCCAGTTTGTGGGGAGGAAAGGGGGAGAAGCACTTTCACTAAAAATGGGTATGGAGTATACAGCAGACTGAACTGTGGGGAAGGTAAAAAGTAGAAACATGAAAGTTAATAGAGTAGACCACTCTTAAGATGGTTTATGGCAAAGAAAATCAGGGCAAGCAAGATTTAAAAAAAAAGTAGGGACAACAGTGTTTATTTAACTTGCTGGCTATCATAATTTTGGGGGTGGAGTGGAGTGCTCTGTTGTTCAGGCTGGCCTTGAACTCACTATATAGCCTAGGCAGGCCTTGAATTCATAGGGATCCTCCTGCCTTAGCCACCTGAGTGCTGGGATTACAGGTTTGTACCATCATGCTTGGCTCACGACAGTCCTATTGAGAGAGAATATTAATCCTAACCTGAGTCTTGAAATACAAGCCTCAAAGCCTTCCACAAAATGAAACTTGTTTATTTAATGTCAGTGATGGCAGATGGCTTGGGTCCTCTTTTAGTAGACTCAGGTGACCCACACAGTGTAGTTCTTCAGTGTTGTATTCTTCTTGGTAACTTGGTTTTTGTGCATTGGGTAGTTGTGCATTTTGTACATTTAGAAGGCACAGGTTGTAATAATGAAGGTTGTTTCCTAAAGTTCTGGAGGCATTAGAGCTGCATGCTCCCTAAATACATTTATCTAAATATTTTTTACTAACAATAAAGAGCATCTATAAAAATTTTTGAACTAGCATTGCATTTAATGTTGAATACTGAGTACTTTCTCTAAGAACAAGGCAACTTTATTTACATCATTCTTATCATCCTATTGAAGATATTGGCTGATAAAGCAAAAAAAGAAGAAAGAATATACAGACTAGAAAGGGAAAACAAATACAATCTCTATTGACAAAATGATCCCAGGGAAAAGAAGATTCTAGAACTTACAGTGAATTTAGCAAGGTATAGAATGTAAATTTATATACAAAACTCAATTATATTTCTATATATCATCTAGCAAGTGACTGGAAAACAAAATTTCAAAATTCAAATCATGCAGGGCATGGTGGCACACTCCTATAATCCCGCTACTTGGGAGGCTGCGGCAGGAAGATCTTGCATTCAGGGCCAGCCTAGACAACTTAGTGAGACCCTGTCTCAAAATAAAAGAGCTGGGGATGGAGCTCAGTGCACCCTGGCTTCAATCTTCAATACTATTTAAAAAAAAGAAAGCTTGAGAATAGTACCAAAGGCCAGAAAATACTTTATATAAATTTAATACATGTATAATGTCTGTATATTAACACTAAAAGAAATCAAAGAGCATCTGAATAAATGGAAACAAAACTTGATATTAAGATGTCAATTTTCTCAATTTTATTTATAAATTCAATGTAATTCCAATCAAAACCAAAAGGAATTTTATGGAGACTGATATGCAGATTCTAAAAATGGGAAAAGGAGAAGAACTGGAATTGTTAATGCAATATGAAGAAAATGAACAAATTTAAGGGAAACATGCCAACTAATTTTAAAGACTTTATAAAGCTACAATAATCAAGGCCAACATGTTATTAATAACAGAATAAGCAAATGGATCAACCAAAAGACAAGAATGTCCTGAAAGAGATTCATACAAATATGATCAAGTGATCTAAAAGTTTTAATCAACAAATATTTATAGTATTTATAATATACCCCATGATGATTAAATCAAGTTAATCAACATATCAAGCACCTCACCTATCATTTTTTTGTGAGAACACTAAAAATTGACTTTTAGCAATTTTGAATTACACAACACATTTTTATTAACTATAGTATCATGTTGTGTACCAGATTACTAAAATTTATTCATACTAACTGAAGCTTTGTTTAGATAATCAACTGATTTCTGATTTCTGGACAAAGATAATTGAAGAAGACATGACAGATTTTTAAACAAAAGTTGCTAGAATAATTGTTTATCCATATGTGCTTCCTCCCAAAAAGAGCTTCCCCTCATGCTTCATACTTTATACAAAAATGAACCCAAATAGGTCTAAATTTAAAATGTAAAATTATAAAACATCTAGGGCAAGGAATGTAATTCTATTCTTGAGTACAGGTCTAAGTATGCATGAGGATGTGGACTAGATCTCCAGCACTGAAAAAAAATTATAAAACTTCTAGAGGAAAGCATGGAAAAAATTTTGGGGCCCTGAGGCAAATAGTTATTAGGTATCACCCCAAAAGTATGATCCATAAAAGAAAAACATGGATATTGGACGTCATTAAAATTAAACACTTTGTTTTGCAAAAGTCACTGTTTATTAAAAGATAAGCTAAAGACTTGGAGAAAACACTTGTAAATCACAGTTCAGCAAAAGTCCAAAGTATACATAAAGAATCCTTAAAACTCAACAATATTAGGAAATTATCCAACTGAAAATGAAGTTTTGAATAAAAATTTCACCAACAAAATACAAAGATGAACATAAAAAGATTCTCATCACTAATAATCACTGAAATAGATATTAAAACCACAATGATATACAATTACATATCTATTAAAATGGCACAAAGAAGCAAAACTAAGTACCGGTTAGTAAAAGGAGCAACTGGAATTCTCATACTGCTGCTGGGACTTCAAAATAGTACAATCATTTTGGAAAACAGTTTGATAGCTTCTTTTTTTAAACAATCACAAAATACAGGTTCAATTACACTTTTAAACTTAAAAAAAAACTACTAAGAAAACAAACAATATGTACTCCAATAAGACCTGCTTCTTTGGATATTGTAACATTTTTCTAAGTCCTACAAACAGTTGAAGTTTTAGAACATATACAGATACTTAGAAAAGGACTGACTAGTAGTTCTGGGAAATGAACCATATATAATAGAATCACTTGACAGAAGCTGAACCTTTCTTACAACTAGGTTTTAACAAATTATTTTTCCACTAATAAAAATGGGTAGTGTTATGGCTTATATCTAGATGTCTTCTCAAAGCCTCATACAGTCTTAGGTGGGGCTTTTTTCACAGGGGGCTGGATCTAGTGTGTGAAGCTGGGATGGATTCATGGTGCACTGCTAGGATCAAAGGCACTAGGATTAAGGGTGTGAGTGTTACCTGCCCTAAGTAGTCTGGATGAGAAAAAGATAAAGCTGTAGTCATCCCTTGTTGCTTCGCTAAATTCTGCCTGCCATGAACTGTTTCTCCTCTGCAATGCCATCTTGTCTTGGAGCCAGCAAGTTATGGACTGAAACCTCTACAAACCATGAGTTAAATAAATCTTTCTTCCTTTAACTTTGGGTGTCAGGTATTTTGTCTCAGCAATGAGAAAAGTAACTAACACAGGCACTATGTCAATTACTTAAGTTCTAGAAGGTAAAAGAAAAAACTGACCAGGTAATCACTGAATACTGCAGTAATTACTTAATACTACAGCAATAAGTTTTGCTTATTTTTTAAAACAAAATAAGCAAAAATTTTGTACAAAGGAAGCTTGATATTCAGTATGAAAACAATCATAATATTTGTAATAATTTTTACCCATGAAAGATTGATCACACCATAAATACCATATTGCTACTAGTGGACATAAAAGGAACAAATCTGTTTCTGAAATACTATTATACAACAGGGCTGGGGATTTAGCTCAGTGGTTCCGGTGCCTGCTTTGCAAATGTAAGGACCCGAGTTCAATCCCCAGTGCCAAAAAAACAAAACAAAACAAAACCTGTTATAAAGATGAGTAATGTTAATATAAATTTTTATTTACATTAAAATCTGTTTCAGTTTGCTGGAGTGACCAAATCTTAGAAGGTAATTCCAAAGGATAAAGCAGAATGTAAGAACAGATGTTTAGATATTAGGTAAAGGCATATTTGGATACAATTCATAAGCTTTCAAGATACTTTTGTAAAGTTGCTGAAACCATATTTAGGTAGTGTTCTGGTAATCTGCGAAAGTAAACCAACCATTAATAACTGGATGTTACTTTACCATGTCTGCACTAAATGGAAACATCATGAACATAGACATACTTTAAGTAGAAAACTGACATTCTAAGTCATGCTGTTTGATTTTATTAAAAAACTCATAATAGAACCTCTCACCTTTAAAAGTTGTAGAGGAGCTTTATAATAATGTCTTAAATATACTAATTTCTGTGAGGTCTATCAATTGAATAAACTTGAAAGTAGAACTAAAATTCTACTAATAATCATTGCTTTATTTATATTACACAGATTGTATGTATGTACACAAAAAGTGAACACCCTACACAAAGAACTATGTAGATTAACTAAACACTTGACAACTAGATTAGCTGGCTCAAATCATGTTGCAGTCCTCTATAATCCTCAAAGTTTCACTAATGCCTTGGAAAAACTACAAGTATTTGATTAGACTTCTTAATGAGCATAAATTTTTATAAATTTTATATAATCAAGATGCTGAACATGAAAGTTAGGCTTTTGCATGTGACTTACATCTTTTCCTTCATGATCTACAAACCCAACGATATTTTTCTGTCAAATATAATATGAAAAGATTTTTTTGTGCTGAACAGAAAGTTGAAATTGCTCAAAACTCCTTGTTTAAACCAAATAAGTTTAACAAGTGTAAGTTTATATTGTTGGCCCGAGTCATCATATACTGATAGCTTCTTATGATGCTAAATACATTATTGATAAGACTCTACAATTCTATGCTTAGGTATTAACCCAAGAAAAATGAAAGTTTACATTCACACAAAAACTTATTGTAAAAAATGTTTTAGGTATTTTTATTCATAACACCAAAAAATGGAAATAACCTAAATGTCTTTTAAATGATAAATGAAAAAATTAAATACTCCTCAGCACCAGAGTAGCTACTGATACACACATAACATGGATGAACCTCTCACAGCATTATACTAAGTGAAAGAAGCTAGTTTCAAAAGACTGTCCTCTGCTTAACTCTATATATACACTTTTTGGAACAGGCACAACTGTATTGAGGGAGATCAGTGGCTGCTTTGGTTAAGAATGGAGAAAGTATTTGACTACAAAGAATATCAAGATAGAATTTTTTTGGAATTACAAGAATCTTGATTGTGGTGATGGATACACAATTCTATGCAATTGCCAAAACACAGAACTATAATCAAAAGAATTATACTCTATGTAAATTTAAAAATAAATACTTAAAATTACTGTTTGCCTGGTCTGTTCCTCACTGTTAAAAGTAACTTACTCCAAGACCACTGGTTCATGCCAGATTCATGGGTTGGGAAGGAGCTTAGGGGGGAACTGGTACAATTCCCAAGTCAATGTAGACATTTTTCCAAGAGGCCTATTGGGAATTTGTACTTGAGGATCACCAGCAGAGGAATGCCAGTCTCTGAAACTGGGTATTTTGTGCTGCTACCAAATTATTTTTCTTTCCTTCTTTCCTTCCTTCCTTCCTTCCTTCCTTCCTTCCTTCCTTCCTTCCTTCCTTCCTTCCTTCCCTTCTTTCTTTCCCTCTCCCTCCCCCCCTTTTTTCCTCATTGAGTTTATTGGTACATTTTAGGTATACAGTACAGTTATATTCCTTATTGGGATCTTGTACCTTTACATGACAGGTTAGTCTTGGTTCTCATTTTTCCACCTTGTCCCTGACTTCCCTTTGCCCCCTACTCCCCTCCTCATTTACAAACATTTTATTTCCATTTTTTCATTTTCTCCTATTTTTTCCTTTCCCTTATTACCTTTCCCCTACCCTTCACACTTTCCCTACACTTTTAACCCTTTTCTTCCTATTTCACACTGTCAATTATCCCATTAGGATCTTATGTACTATTATAGTTTATTCATACCAGAGAAACTACTCAGTATTTACACATGTGTAACTTATTTCACTTAGTCCCCTCTCTTTTGTATGTGTGTGGTATTGGGCATTGAACCCAGGGCTTTTACACTGAGCTACATCCCTAGCCCTTTTTATTTCTTGAGACAAGGTCTTGCTAAGTTGCCCAGCTGGGCTCAAACTTAAAATCCTGCTGCCTTAGCCTCTTACAGTGCTGGAATTACAGATCTGTGCTACCATGCCTAAATATTGCTTTTATTAAATTTGGCTTCCCTAACACTGATCCCTACTGGTCCTAGTACATTTCCCTGGAAATACAAATATAAGGTTATCCCTTTCACCTTAGTAGTGGCACAGAAACCACAGAAAGGGACAGCCTGAAGCCACTGTCAGAATCATCTCCTGGACCTGTAGTCTCTGAAATCCTGGGCTACCCTGAACCATGAGAAGTCATCTGTTCTTGGCTCTAGACTTCCAAATGCTTGGGCCATACAGTGTAGATCTTTTAAAGAAGGACAGCACAATCCCAGGGCCCTCTCCTGAGGGAAACTAAGAGGATATAGTCTGTTATTCCTTCCTTGATCAGAAAGTTTCTTTTACATTTCATCCTGATGCTTTTACAGCTTCTAAATTGATGAAGAAAATCCAGAAACTGATTTTGGCCAACATAACTGATGGGAAAACCCTTGAATAGGATTCAAGATGGCTATGCATTAGCCCATTCCCACTGGAACCAGGTCTAGCCACTGGGGCCACCTGCCTGAGAAGGGGTCCATTCCAGATGAGAGCACCTCGAACACGGTCAGGTATCATCTTACCTGTTTGAAGTTACCATTTTTCCTCTGCTCCCAGTCCATCATGTCATGAAAGATGGGAATCATGATATTCCGCACTTCTGGCTGTGGGACCAGTGTTACACCCAGAAAAGGACCGATCATTCCCGGAATAAAGTGGATCTTATGTTCACCTGAACAATAAAGCCCAAAAGATATCAGTAATGCTGGCTTTTTTCCTTTCACGGAAGATTCAAAAGTAGGACCATAGATTTATATTGGAAGCTTCTGAGAGTAAAGTTCTCTCTCATAGTTTTCTGAGATACTCCCTCTCAAATTTTTGGTTGTACTGGGGAATGAAACCAGAACCTTTACACTAAGCTGTATCTCTACACTTTTAAAATTTTGAGATGGGGGCCTGGGATTTAGCTCAGTGGTGCTGCTGCCTGCCTCACAAGCACAAGGACCTGAGTTCAATTCCCAGTACCTGCCCACCTCAAAAATTTTTGAGATAATCCCAACAATGAATGTAACTGTACTGTATCCCTAAAATGTACCAATAAACTCAATAAAATTAAAAAAAAATTTTTTTGAGATAGGATCTTGTTAAGTTGCTGAATTGCACAGGCTGGACTCAAACTCATGATCCTCCTGCCTCAGCCTCCTAGAATTCTGGGATTATAAGTGTATACTACTATGCTCAGTTCTACTTGCTTTTGAGAATTCATGGATAAAATTGGCCCAGCTCAGTTAAGGCAATGTCCAACAAGCACAAAATGCTTTCCCAAAGAATTTTCTGGAAAGTTCCACAGTTACCTAAAATCTTTAAGATTGAGGAACAGAGTATATTATTTTAGACAGAATTGGATTTCTGAGTAACCTGTGCTAATTTCAGATGATACAGTAACAACATTTTGTTTTAATCAAGGAAGATCCATATTTTCTGGTTAAACACAGTGCATCCTCCCTGGGGTTTCTACCTGTGGCCTAAACACATTTAAGTGATGAGGATACTGAGTACCTGATCTAGCTTCAGAGATCTGAAGTGCATGGCCTTTTTAATGCCTGTGCTCGTGAATGCCTTCTGAGCTGGCAGGAGCCTCCTGTATAGCCTTACCTTGACAAGCTGGCTTGGACTCTCTGTTACCCACTTCAACTTTCCTGTCTTCACATTTTATTTCTAATGGTAGTGGATCTACTCAGTGATCAGAATATTCCTCAACTTCCTTTATGAGCCTTTCAATGGGAAATGAGTGAAGTGCACTTTTCTCTGACTGGCCTGCCATCTAGGGAGTGTTCCCAGAAGCCAGGGGCAGCTCTGAGGACCACAGAATAGGATTCTTATCCTCCTTGAAACAGTGCAATGGAGAACAATTTTCAGAGCTCTGAAACAGAACCATTTTCAGAGCTCTGCTTTCAGTCCTTTAGACTAAGGAAGGTAAAAACTGTGGACCTATGCAATAATTGCTTTGGCAAAGTAAAACTAGTCTATGTGCTAATGGCTTTATTTGCTCCCAAACTCAAGAGAATGTCATTTCCACCAAAATCAAAGAGGAAGAAATGGTTTCCTCAGGCATACTTAGCATTTTTGATATTTCTGCTATTTTAAAAGCTTATCTAAGAAGAAACTATTAGCCATGAGTCTGATTTTGTACATTTGAAGCCTGGCACCTGGTACAAGTGCCAGTCTTTTGTGCTCCTGAGAATTTCAGGATCAGTTTCAAAGTTAAAATCTATAAGCAAACTGTATTGGATGTAGGGAATAAGAGATATTAGAGCTGGAAGGTATACTTGGGAAAAACCTTCTGTGGTATTACAGGTTGGCCCAGCTAGTCACCAGGGCAACCCAAGGATTCTATCAGAAACACTGCTCAGACAAGTTTGCATTCCAAACTGTGACTACTAGAGAAGCTATGGAAGAAAAGAAGCCAAAATCAATTTCATCCAGAGGCTGAAACTTCCCTCTCACATGTTCTGTCATGCAACTGGTGTCATGCAGTTGATCAGGATGTATGGATACCAGAGACCCATGAACTATTTCAATCTTTATTAAAATTAATAGCTGTAAAGCCAGGCATGGTGGCGCATGCCTGTAATCCCAGAACTTGGGAGGCTGAGGCAGGAGGATCACTGTGAGTCTGAGACCAGCCTGGGCTACATAGTGAGTTCCAGGTCAATCTCAGCTACATAATGAGACCCTGTCTTACAAAAACCAGAAAAACAAAAAAACCCCCAAAATTAATAAGCTGCATTTGCTCATGGGGTGAATATCTCCACGTTCTATGATTTTGAGCCTGCAATATCCAGACTAGGACACAAAAAACAGAAAATCTTGAGAGCATGGATTCTCAGCCTGGAAAATACTACTGGAGTTATTTTCTTCTATCCTTCTGACTTTAAT
This sequence comes from Fukomys damarensis, assembly GCF_012274545.1. Lineage (NCBI taxonomy): Eukaryota > Metazoa > Chordata > Mammalia > Rodentia > Bathyergidae > Fukomys > Fukomys damarensis. The sequence goes on along the minus strand of NW_022900949.1, from coordinate 42,930,751 downwards.
TCTCATGAAAGGGACTATGCATATGTAGCAGTGAGATCTTATTTCTCAGCCAAACTCTCCCTGCCAGGAGCTTTATGAACATGTCCTACACCATACATCTGAGGTGTTATGTTAAAATTATGTAAAGCTCTCTTGGGCCTGAGTTAACACTCAGAAAGCCTGGGAGAAGTTATTAGTCTTGGTACTTTTTATTTGTCTATGCAATATGTAGAAGGGAAGAATAGGGAGAAAAGACCTACCCAAATTCTGCCACATGCTGAACAGTTCATAAGCCATCATCACACGCATGTCACCATACCTGGAAATAGTAACACAGGAGCCAGCTGTTAGTGGAAGAAGATTCAGGAAGACAGCACTGCAAAACTTACGAGGCTACTACTTCAGCATTGTTTGTTTCTAATGCTTCTCAAAATGCTAAGCCAATTGGCCTTAGAAAGACCTTCACACCTGGCCCCTTGGAAAACCACCCATATGAGAACCTTGTGGATTTCTGAAAGAGCTTATAGCAGAAACACTCTGATCTGGGCAAGTGGAAGGGAGGTAAATGGGAGACATCTGTCTTACTTATCTAGAATCTTCTTCCTCTTGGATGAAGTAATGCTTTCTAGCTGAAGACTTGGCTGATTTATGAACAGAACTGCCAGGCTAAAGTAAGAATTCCACACCTAGAGGGGGTGGGAGGGAGAGAGAGGGAGAGAGAGAAAGAGGGAGAGAGG